>NW_022158694.1:0-339739 GCF_000260195.1 Fusarium odoratissimum NRRL 54006 | reverse complement strand
ATGGCGATCATCATTTGTGACTTAATCGAAGCCAAATTTCCATCATGATGACTTTGACGGGGTAAACACCAAAAGACGGTGTATACATCAAACTCTTTATATTTATGCTAAGTCGTTTCATCGACTGACTATGCACGTACCAGTTAAGACGACGAAGAAAAAAAAAAAAAAAAAAAAAAAAAAAAAAAAACAAGATATCAGACGATACTCGACTTTTCCCCTAATAGGCTGCATCGCTAATTCTGTAGGACAGATATTCTTGCGTGAGGCAGAGCGGACTTGGAGCTCCTTGGGTGACCCACATGATCTTCTTCGTTTACAACTGATCTGATCAATATCTGATGGGGGCAATTTTCTGGGACAAGCACAAGCGAGCTCATCAAGGGTAAGAGAATCGAGGCACACTCTCAACAAGGCCTTGACATCTTGAGCTTGTGAACAGCGTTGGTCGAATACTGTACACCACTTGGATCTACGATGTCAAGTGACTTTCTTTGTGTAAACAGTCTGGCAATAAGCTCACGATATGACATACTACGTAGTACAAGCACTATCGAAATCAAGGTGCCTCCTGTCAAACCAAGTGATCGAATTGTACGAGGTTCACTGACATGTTGAGGCCCATCTCACAGCCAGGCACGCAATACCTTGCCTTGCCTTGCAGCCCTGCTCTTGGAGCTATCGTGTGGTGGGGAGCTGTCAAGGGGACAAGGGGGCACCTGGTGCGCATGCATGCATTCGGGCGAGTTCCAGAATCCTCGCAGAAGCACGGCCCTTCCATTCCTTCTCATCATCCATCACAGGCGTGCCCAAGTCTGGGGTATTGTGTGGACTGGACTGGATTTCCCATGTCGAACTTTACCAAGCTGGCGAGGATACAATGCATTTCCCTTGCTCCCTTTCCCCACATGCGCATAACGGCGGTTCCCGTATGTTTCGTATGAGCAGTTTTGCGGCTGATGATAAAGCCGAGTACTGAGATCTGGCGTCGAGATGTATGCACAGGAGAGGCACCGGCCCGGGTTTAAAAATGCGGTGATGGGAAACCAACCAGATGCCCGGGCCGGTAGTTGAATCTCCAGTGGACTTGAGGGTTGTTGAATTATATCGTCAGATACTTCGGTACCGTCTTTACTGAAGGTATCATGCCATAAAAGCATACTCGCCAGTATCACCTATACAGCACTTACACGTAACCGCACTTGATTCATCCCAACAGGTTCACGCGGCAAACACACAAATCGACAAAGATGCTATACAATTCTGCAGAATGCATACTGTTGATGTTCTTAGTCTTCGAGTTCAAAGATCTACCGCTCATCCAAAACCAGCCAGCCCAGAACGCCCACGGGCAGGGTATTAATACAAGTAATCCGTGTAAAACAACACATGCCATTCTGATCCCCACCAGGTTTCACTCATGCGAGGAAGCCTGTGTAAATCACTGCGAACAATGCCTCCTCAACACGAGGTTGCTTGAAAGCATGTCGTGACAACGCCCCGTCTTTTTCCATTACGCCATCCTGCGAAACTGCATCAGCGGCCCTGATCGTAATTCTCAATATGGACCAGATCAAGGAGTGATGCAATGTAAGGGCTCTGCGAAGTTGATTAGTACAACTACTTCATGGCAAACGCTGATAGGATTGATAGACATACCAAGGCCCTGTTCTCTGCAAGGATCTCAAACAGTCGCGGTAACAGGGGGCGGAAAAGAACCTCGTTCCAGCCTCCTATTTCACCCACTTTCTCCTGTTTCTTGACCATCTCTTCCTCAGCCTCCGTTTTGACCACATTGCGAGCAATGTTCCTTAGCACTAACGCAGCGCTGAGTGGAATACCAGCTGCCTGGGGCGGGAGGTTTGGGTTTCGCTCGTCCCGTGCTGTTGCAGTTTCCTCGAAGGTCACAGCCATAGTCTTGGCAGGAATAATCCATGAACGCTCGGGCTTTCGACTAAGCGCGTCGTTGGGCAATGCTGAAGAGATGTGCGTGTTGATGTGTCTCGCGAAATCCTGAAGGCGCATTTTGGTGGACTTCGGATAGCGGGAGCACTGATCCCAGGTACAAATGTATTCCTTCTCGACGTTGTCGAATTGCCCCCCTTCATTTCGCTTCTCTCCTAGATGGTCCACGAGGATGTGCTCCCAAAGCTTTTCAGGCTGAATGTAAAAGTGACCACATTTCTCAAGCTTATTGTTAGGATTTGAGGCCCAAAGGCATCGCCCGTACTCCTTGCCATCCAAGCCAAGAGGTTTTGGTCTTGCACGGATACCGTGGATGATGAACTTTTGTTGCGGATCGCCAGGCTCTCTAAGAACCTGCGCGTTTGAATCCTTATATACAGACGTACTGTTCCGGATGAAGTCGGCAGGCGTGATAAGAGGCTGATTGATAACCTTAAGTGGTGCGACAAATGCGTTTTGGTAGGCCTGCCAGGCGGCCAGTTGTGTCACAAAAGAGTTATTGTCCTCCTCGAAGAAGCAGCGAACCCAACGGTGAACACGATCTGGCTCTTCAAGCTTGAGCATCTCCTGAAGAAGATCTTCAGGCATAGGAGCAATCTGGTCACGAGCGGGAATTCTTTGCTCGGGTACAAGAACAAACTCGCGTTGTGTCTTACGAGCACCATGAGCTAGGAGGCGTGCAAGATGGTCAATGAGGTTTTCTGGCGTCAAAGACCGGACCAAGGTGTCCACGTTGGGCACAACAGCAGTGTACTGATAGAGGAAATCGAGACACGCGTCGATAAGCTCATCATCGTTGAGCAAAAGCCAACTGGAAAGGCGCTGGAGCACTAGCCCAGGAACATTGCTTAGCTTGTTGGTAGCCTCGAGATTCATGGAGATGCGGCCGAGCGCCCGAAGAGACGTCAGAATGATACCACGGTCATCAGACGTCAACTGCTCCAACAATGTCCTATACATAGGGTCGTCTGACTCCAATGTCATGAACGGCGTCAACTGCTCGGCAATGTCCAGGGCAAGATGTTTCAGTTCCACAAGAGAATCCTTCTGCGGTAGGTTCAGAATGATACAAATGAGATCCTTGACGGGAGGGAAGTCTGATATGTTGTGAGCATTTTCCGGCAAGGTGACCATGTTCCGCAACGTCAGGACAGCTTCAGTGATCAGCACCATATTGTCCGCGTATGACTCAGTTTGCAGAATGTCGGGTACATCCTTCTCGATCAGGTTTTCGATACGCTCCAAGATATCTTTTGTCCCATAATTTCCATCGAGGGCGCTCGGGTCACTAGAGTCATATGGAAGGTTCCAAGATATACTCCAGTTAACGTGGTAGAACAGATGTCCTACTTCAAGGGCTTTGTCAACTAGACCTTCGGCCAGACCTGGGAATGAATCGAACTTGTACTTATCACCTCGCTCAAACGATATTTTCACCAGATGACTGAGCGCAAAGGCTTGTTCAGCAGGAATATTTGATCGCAAAGCGTTCAAACACCTCATGTAAATGTTAGGGCCATCGAAACCGGCTAATAGAGTCAGTGGAAGAAAAGCACAAAATACGAATGAATACTCACTGCCGGGTTGCATCGGTTGACGAGGGTCAATGCGCGGAGTTTGGCGTGGCTTCTGAAACTCGGTGGGCGCATTGCTCGGGGTTGGCACTGCGCGTAGTGTTAGAGGTTTAGAAAATCGCGGCTGATAGGCAGTGACCAAGTTGGATGTATTCTCAGAGTTAGTGGGATGGTGAAGAACCGAGGGACCTCGATTTCCCTGGTAATTCTGTTGTTGGTGCTGCTGAGGTATGTGCATGTTTGGGTGATGCGAGGGGGTCTGAGGAGGGTTGGCGGCTGGTGAGTTGGTACTGCTCGCATGGTGAGCAGAAGAATGTCGGGTTGTTCGTGAAGGTCCAGTATCCGGTTGAAAGATGACACGCTGAGGAGGTGCCTCACGCAGTCCTCTGGATGCACGCGCACTGGCAGCAGTGTCTGGCACAGGTCGCTCGCGGACGGGTGTACCATCGTCTCCCGAGGCCGCTGAGTCTGTGGCACCAACGTTACTCTCTCTTTTCTTCCCCCAGAAATTTTCCCTTGTGCGTGACAACAAGCCAGCGCCTTTAGCCGTCACGTCCTCCAGAATATCCTTTGGTGGAGGTTCCTTTCCATGTACTGTGCTGATCTCAAACGCAGCCAAGTTCTTGTAGAACTTCTCCTTCAACGAGAAGGCAGTGGAGGCTTCATTGTTAGAATATATGCCCAGCTCTGACGCCATACGTCGCCATGCAAGCTTCTCCTCCGAGATCTTGTCATAACCACCACTTTCCACGACGTGATTGAAGACCTTGAACAAGTCAACATGCGTTGCGCCGACCTTGGGCTCTGGGTCAAGTGTCGTTCCTCGCTTGGCATGATAGTCACGGAGTCGCGACATAAAGTCCTCGTATTCGGGCGTGCGATCTATCGTGTGCGGCGGCACCTCATTGCGAACGGGCGCCATATTAAGAGATCGTGCGGTGAACTGATTGTGCGCGGGTGGATGAAAACAGAATACGAAATGCGCAGTCGCGAAGAAGGGGGAAAGGTCTCTTGTCGTCGAGCTGTGTTAAATGTCGTGCAGTCACGAAAGATACCCACGGATAGGCGCTTCCACCCAGCGTCTGAAAGGCCTCAATGACCTCTATATCGATAATTGGCTGGTTTTAGAGATACCGTGGGTGTTTGCAGCTTGATCCACGATTCTCAAATCGCATGGGTCAGTCGCTGATAGTTTGGTTTGGCGCGGCGCGTCGAAGTCTTGGGGGTAAGATTGCGCTAGCTTATCTCCACGTGACCCTTGGTCACAATGGAATTTGGGAAGTTCTCTTCCTCGGTAGCTACCTAGATAATCAATTATCCCTTCAACCCCAATTTCTCCTGCCCAAAGTTGAGTTCGTCAGATCCTTGATGCGGATTTATCGATTTTTACTTAAATGGTTGGCAAGAAGGATGGGCAGGCGTGTCGGGGCAGGTAGTACCTACTTGCCTCCTAGATATTTATCAAGTGCTTCGGAAGGAGAAGCCGAGTCCTCAAGTTGAAGACCAATTGCATGGCACAAGGCGCGCGCATGACTTTATCTCTGTGAATTCCAACCCAAATCCGATCAAACCTTTTTCTCATTTACTCTGCGGAGTACCTATGCAGTCTTCCATTTTTAAGTTCTATCATGGCTGGTCCCCCGACTCCTGTGTCCGGGTGCCCACTCGTTTACTTAGAGATCCGCGATGGAGCGTCCGCCAAAGCTTACAACTCTTCCCACCCACACAATGCTTTCACTTTGACAATCGAAGGTGAAAGGCCGATCGGATCAGAGATGGGAATCTTGGTTCTTTTGATTCATAAAGGGAAACAACAAGTGGTACGGACTGGTGGTAATGGGCTCGAGTGGGAGGCTAATAGGCCAGGTTTCCCTTTGCCTCAGCGAAATAAAAGGAGGATCACCGTCCTCTGCAGACATCATCAGCATCAACAAGCAAACTAATCGAATCTGTGTATCTGTACCCAAGAAGCCTCAAGCGCTCCTCGCGCAGTTCGAGGAAAAGAGAGATTTCAGTGTTGCTGTATGCTTGCTGCAGAGGGCTGGGTTCTTCGCCAGCGAGGCAATACCAGCATCTCTTCTAACAGTTCCTCCTCAGCCTGTATCTCAAACACACGATGTCATGTTTGACATAAGGCCACGACTCTCTTCAATCACGCCGCCGACTCTATTGCCTCCGAATGATTTCCAAGGAACTGGTGCTCCACCTGACTTCTCGTTCACCACAATGTTGAACGCTCCTTTTCACCCTTCGCCATTTTCGACTGTCCCGACCTCGCACATTGAACAGACACAAAGAGCGCAGTCAATGCCTATGCAAAGCTATTTTGCAGGGACTCAAATGCGGCATACTAGTCCAGTGACGGCACAGCTCAACCCATACCACATGTTCTTTGAAAGAGACGGCACACGCTCACATATACCTCGCGTTGGGTCACCTCTGAGGTACTCCTTTAACTCGAGTCCGCCTCCGACACAGTCACCCATCGGTGGGGCCGACATGGTGATGCCTCTGAATGTGTCCACCACAGGCTCCGATGCTCAGAGTCTCTCAGTTCGTGAAAGTTCTAAAGTCGGCTCTTTTGAATGTCACCCGGACGTTGCTACCAAGAGCTGTAATACGCACGCAGGCTTGAAAAAAGACCTTTCGCCCGAACCGTACCGTGGACAGCCGCTGCACGACCAGGACTTTCGCAAACTGATGCCTCGGCCCAGACAGTTGCCATTTGATTCACGCGCAAAGACCGCCGCGCCATACAAGAAGCCCGAGGCGCATGTAGGTATGCGATCAGGGCTTGAGAAATCCTCCGACTCTAGAAAACCCTGGGGATCTTCTAGCCAATCTTTAAGGACAGATTCAACCAATTCAGGGAAAAGCCAAAGCACCAAAGCCACGTACAACACGACAAATAAGAGATTAAATCAGACGAGTCACAGAGTTCTTGCGTCGGAAAACACTGATAATTATTCTAGTGCAACTAACAGTTTTGAAGACCATCCTCCAGGTTCTAAATCGGTAGGTATGTTTGCGAGTGTGAAAGCAAAAGATGATATGTACAAGGATGCCGAATGTCAGACAACCCTCCCAAAAAGCCCGAAAGCTTCAACTAGCTCGCAGAGGTCCTCATATTCAAGACAAGAAACCTCGGGCGTGGAGGTCTTACCATGGGTTATGCTTACTGACAACAACACGTTGAAGGATTTGAATCAAGCAACAGCCCCGTTGTTTGAACAGTTCGAACAGGATATAGCCAGGGGCGGTGACGCAGCTTTGCTTGCACAGTTCTATTCAAAGCAATTATGGGCAAGACGTAGAGACTTCTGGTATAAAAAGCTTCAAGTCATGGTCGGCGGGGAGTGACGACTGATTGGCGAGTTACCTGCCATATGAAGGGATAGTTAGAGGTTAAAGGAAGGAAACTCGGACATTTGACTTTATTACGGGAATTGAAGTGCTTGTAGGCAATTAACGTATTGCTGAGGCTGACTCACTGTTCCTAATATATGAATTGTACCTACCACGCCTACCTCAGACTCTCCCGTCTCCCCCATTCAACAACTGACCGAGCCCCTTTACGTCCTTTGTCCATCGAACTTATCACGGAATCAAGACGCCCCTTAATACCGAGCTTATTCAAGGGGCTCAGTATTCTTGCGAAAACTTTACGCATTCCCATTGGTTAGAGTTGAGCTGCATTTCTTTCTGTATTGCATTCATCCTAGCTGCCACGATGTCTACAGTCCTACCAAGCATTGAAGACCCAAATTTCCTTACAACCTTTCCGAGCCCGGCCCCCAGTCCCAACGACCGAGAGATGTCCCACAGTCCCGATATGGAACGGCTGTTGGATATGTTCCCCGACATTGGTATCGAGAAAGTTCGTGACATCCGGGCGAAACAGATACGCGAGTCCACCCAATGTAAGCTATAACTTCACACGTCTTACCAGAGTACGGGTATGTATTCTAACTATATAATTACAGGCATCAGCAAGCGTCTTGCTAGTCGTTCTGGCTGGTTTTGTCAAAAGCAGGGCCCGAGGAACCTCTTCAACGATATCCGTCTCAGCAATACTCAGGAGGCCATCAACAAAGATTTTCGTCTCTATCGAAACATCAGCCAGCAGCACGGTGCACAACACACGCTGGAATGGGCCGAGCAGAGGGGTAGCAACATCATGATTGTCAGCCGTCTTTCTCGCAATATGGGCAAGCACCGAGGTCAAAGCAGACTCAAGCTCTGGACCAGGTTCCACAAACACATACGCGATGTTATCAACCAGCGAATACACGAGATCGAGAACGGCAATGGGGAGCTTGCGAGAGCTTTCTACATCATTCAGGTCACAAATTCACCCCAAGAGGTAGCCTGGCACCTCATTCGCAAGCATCCTGGGACATGCACCTAGTTCAGTATCTGGGTAGTCCTGTGCCACAGTTGGGGCATTCCAAGGCTGTATTATTTGTAAATGCCCTTGAGTTATTGAAAATGGTGTTTCTTATTGGAGCTTTCTATTAATACACTCTCACGTTCAAAGGCAATCATAGTTCACAAAGGTCAGGTCTGAGGAGCTACCTGCTACTGGTATTACGGATTGAGATCGCAAAGTTAGTCTCTATGCGCATTTACAAAAAACTTGATTAATAAATGGCGTTTGAAATCTCCCAATATTTCTTTTTTTAAGTTCTTGTGTGAACTCTGTTGCATATGCCCGGCAAAGGCTCAGGGTTTGATGCCCTCGGCGACGAAACCATTGCTTGGACATGATAAGGACTAGAACTCTGCCTCAGGTGACAAAGCCATCCGTTGAGAGAACGTATTCGTTATGATCCCAGCCTTGGGGTGCCGTTTGTCATTGAGATAGAGCCTGACATGAACAAACTTCTCAACTGTATTTTAAGGGGTACCGCTCATCCCCAACTGGCCATATTAGAGACAACTAGATTGCGTGTGAACGGTCAGCCATAACGTGAAGAATTTCGCTATCTCTACTTCTATGTGGAGCCGTGATCACTTTTACTGCAGTACTTTCTGATGTAGCGAATTGTCTTCCTACGGTTTCTGTTATGGCGCCAAACCGTTCTGTGCGCCTACTGAGGCTTATTGCGTTTCAACAACGAGAACGGCTATTCTTAAGGCCTTGTCCATATTGCCTGCCTAAAGCTCAAGTTGGAAACGTTCGATGTGTCGGTTTGATAGATCTCATGGAGAGCTTAGATATTAACCAGCACGCCTGCCCATGTATTGGCTGGATCATATTAGTAGATATACTGTTCAGTGAAGGTTCAGAGGTAATAAATCATCCATATGCTACAAATATATAGGTTTTTGTTGATTCAAAAGCTTGTGGAGGACGCATGATGTGTAAAACTGTACAGTCTTTTGAAACCGCCATTTTCCTAGACAAAAGACAAAAAAGCCGTCGTATTCATAAGGTATCCATCCGAAACGTGCCTAAAGGGTATTTAAATCGATACAAAGATAACAGCCGTTACTCCTTCATCTTGACATAGTTGCTGGGGAAAATGCCCGTTCTTGTGCCAATTTGTCCGGTCCTATTGCGCTGTCAGTTACTGTGACGATGTTTGAGCCATTCGTGTTGAATACATACCACCAGTCGTTATCACTCTCGGTTCGCTTTAGTACAGTGATGACATCTCCCTTCTTGAAACCCAGATCACCTGGTTGATCCGCGTCAAAGTTGTACACAGCAACTGCCTCGTTCTTCTTAAGCATTGCTTGCTTGGCACCAAAGTTGGGCTTGGGAGCCGCTGGCCGTCCAGGGCCAGCCTTCTTTTCGGCGCCAAACCCTCCCGAACCTCCTGTGGGATTGTCACGATAAACGTAGTCGTTGTTCGCTCCGCCACCAGAAGCAAATGTGCTGGAACGCGTGGGCCCGCCAAAACCGCCTGGTCTGTCGTATACATCGTCCTGCCATGTATTCGACCGGCTGGGTCGTCCGAAGCTATCATCGTATGAGCCTGAGCCTGTACGATCGCGCTGCACGCCCTCGCCCATCGCGGATCCTCGGCGACCGTTCCACACAACATCGTCGTGCTGATCATCGTATACAGGAATGTCGTTGTACATGGCGTCGTCACCACCGCCTCTCATGCCGTTGAAAACGCGCGAGTTAAGGATATTCATGAGAGGGGCAGCTTGAGGAGGTGGCCTCACAGAACCGGTGAGGAGCTGCTGCGCCGTGAAGCGCTGGCCGTACATCTTCTCATTAGCATCACGGCGCTCAATGATGGCAGATCCCTCGAGGGAAACACCAGCAAAGAGACCCTTGGTCTTGGAGTAACTGAAGATGCCGGCGACACCTTTCAGCGAAGCAGCACCGGCTGCTTCGGCATTGCGACCAACGGGACCAGCTGCCAAGGAAACATTGCCACCTAGTGTCAAAGAGCCAGCTTGAGCAAAGGACCGGACGGCGCTCGAATCGTTCAGAATAAAGACAAAATCCGTCAATTCGAAACCAACTTGACCACCGAAGCCGGCTCCGGCGGTCGCAATAGCGCTCGGGGCACTCCAACCGCCCTCGGGAAGTCGGGCGACGACGAGACCGCTGCCAAAACGGCCTGAGCCGAGGAAGCCGGCCTTGAGAACGGTGATGATGGCAAGGCCCTTAGCATTGGCGAGGATGGATGGAGGAATGACCTTGTCGGGACCGAAAGACTGGCGAGGGTTGATAAAGGAAGTCAGGATCTTGCCGCACTTCTTACATTCCGCTGTTGGGGAGTTGTGTTAGCCATGTCTCGCACTTGAGCTGATCGCTTCATTGAGGGGTGGAGTAGCCCATGATGCGCGATCATGAGTGCGGAATTTGGTGGCTCGACTTACACGCCATTGACGACGGGAGGGGATTGTTGATGCCCATCTTGATACACTCAAACAAAGCTCAAGAGATGCAATGCACAAACAGGAACAGGGATAGAAAGTTGTCGTCGCGCAAGTCGAAAACTGTTGTTGGAGGAGCCAAGAAGCTCTCAGTACAAGGCCGATGAGTGGGGTTGATATGATAGGTATAGTAGCCCAGCTTGACCGGGTTGCGTCGTCACCAGACGAGTTACTGCTGCGCCTCGATGGTATATGCCAAGGAGTGGACGTAAGCAAACGAGTGTAGAATATTCTGCGGCGATATTATACAAGGACTTGTAGGATCGACAAAGCTACAAAGAAGGAAAAGTAGAGGTCTTAAGTCTAGACTATTAGGTGCAGACGTTGGGCATGCGCATTCACGGCACCTCGTAACGGGGAGCTTCCATGTCCTGTGGCGCAGCAATTCAGGTAACCTGGCGTCAACGTGAACAACAACGAATCCACTGTACTTAGAGCCTTTTGCAACTGCCCAACCATTTTCTCTCATTAGGCCTTGTCTGTAACGTGTTGCCCCGCCGTAGGCGCCAGGGTACAGTACATTCAGCTTTCCTTTGGTGCATGGAGAAATCTCCAGTTTCTCAGCGGATGGAGGTGTGGCTGTTAGTTGAAGTGTGGCGGTGTCAGCACCAGAGTACGTACCACTGAACGTCCAGCGCGCCCGCGTGAGGTGGCCGTGGCGGACTTTGGGGCCAACCGAGGAGGTCGTCATGGCTATCGGTTTTGTGTTAGAACTCGAACCCCTTTCACAACTTGGCCCTTGACATTTCGAGGATACATCTGACGACTACGAAGACCTCTCGTCTTCTGCAAAGCGACGACAAACAACACACGAAACAATCTGTTCCCATCGAAAGCCAGACCATACCGAGAACCCCTGTTTCGCTATCCCCTAGATTCCGACAACCTTCACCATGTCCGAAGCCTACGAACGAGAGCGCCAGAACAACGCGCGCCTAGATGAGCTCTCCGCAAAGGTCTCCGCCCTTCGAGGTGTGACAGTCGACATTTACGATAACGCTCGAGCCCAGGATGTCATCGACAACACCGTCTGTCTCCCCCCTTCGCAAGCGACAACTTCCAGCCGACTAACGTCAAACAGTCCGATACCTTCTCCTCCATGACCACACAGATGAAGGGCTCTGCTGGCCGCTTAACTCGCATGGCTGCATCAGGCAACCGTGTCGCTATTCTCAAGCTTTCGGGGATCGTTATTGGCGTTTTCTTGGTGTTATTCTACGGGGCAAAACTGTTGTTCTAAAAGCCTTGACACAGATATAAGCTGGACAGGGAACGACCGTAATAGAGGGCATCCGTTGTGAAGGGAAGACGGATGTTTACTAGGTGGTATACACAGATGGTCAAGGGCATCCAAGTGTCCACAGCTAAAAGGCTAAGGAGTTGTGTCTCAGGATTTTTACTGTTTTCGCAGCGTTGGGCTGGCGTTATTTGAATACACTCACATTGCTTCTTACCCGAACCAATGTCATAATGGTCGTACAATTTAAGCCATCCTGTTTCGCATCTACTTGACTCCTAACATGCAAACGCCAATCATGCCTGCAATTGTTTTATAGAAACCTCCGCCCCAAAAACCATCTAGATGTTTCCAAAACTTACTACCTACTGCCACACGTTTGAGAACAAGTCTTCATCTCCGCCAAAGCCACCGCTAGGCTTGGCTTGACCACTGCCATTGGCAGCAGGTCCACTGCTTGTCCATCCTCCAAACTCCTCATCAGCCGATACTTTGGGCGATGCAATAGGATTGAAGCCTCCTGATGCCCCAGGGACGATGGGTGTGTTGGCAAAGGCTCCTCCCGTGTTACCCCAACCAAAATCGCTCGCCGCGGGCTTTGGTGGTTCAGGGGCTTTCTGGACGGGAGCTGGTGCGGGAGCTGCAGGGGCTCCCCAATCACTTCCGCCCCAAACATCAGCACCAGAGAAACCACCCATAGAACCGGCTGCGTTAGCAGTTGTTGTCGTACTGGTTGGCGCGGCGGCAGGAGGGCTTTGGGGAGAAGAGAGGTTGAAGACGGAGTTGGTGGAAGCAGCTGCGGGCTGTGGTGGGGGAGGCGATGTGGTCACAGGTGCAGAAAGATCGAAAAGGTCACCCATGGCAGAGGATTGAGCGGGCTTGGGCGCGGCAGGAGCAGCAGGAGCAGCAGGCGGTGGGGAGGAAAAGCCACCGAAGTTCGAGAAGTTGGAAGACTGCTGCTGGTGGGTAGGGGCAGCGGGTTGGGAGGGTTTGCTGTTGAAGAAGCTACCTCCTCCTAGGCCACCAAAGGCATTGGTGCTTGATGTGGTACGACTGGCGGAGCTGAGGCTGGCAAAAGGGTCGGGAGCGGCGGGCTTAGGGGGATTCGAGATGCTGAGACTACTAAAGGCGTCGTTGAAGCCACCCACAGAGCCTTGAGACTGGTGGCTGAAAGTGGGAGAGGCAAAGCCACCGAAGCCTCCCGCAGATGACTGTTGCTGAGGCTGAGCATGAGGTTGCGGTTTAGGCGCAGTAGCATATAGAGATAAGATAGATTGTTTCAAATCGGGACGAGACTGACCGCTCGGAGCGGTACCAGTTGTGCTGGCCGGTCGAGGAGGAGCCGCGGGCTCACCAAAGAAGTCGAGTCCAAGTAGTGAGTCCTTTGTGCTTGTTGCCCTTGGGGGAGCGGGTTCTGCCTTAGGAGCGACCTTCGCCGCGTGAGGAGCAGCGCTGCTTGATCGCACAGGGACAGGGTCTCCGCCGATGAGATCTCCCTGAGGTGCAGGGACAGATTTCGGTGCTTGTGAGTTGCCTAGGGATGCCTTCCTGATGGACTCCTTGCGCTCTATGACTTGCTTCTCCTTAACAATGCTCAGGGGTACATCGTCGTCGCCATCAGCATCTAGAGTAGCAGGATCGGGCATGGGGCCGTCCATAACCCATCGCTTGAGTTCGTACTTCGTTCGGATAAAGTTCTCGATCTTGGCTTCAGAGGGGGCATGGCCTGGCGCAAGCTTGGCCTCCCAGTATTTATTGGCGCGAGCGTTTCCCCAGCTCAGAACACTTTGGAGTTGTTCGTCGGTCCAGGAATCGAGGTCGACGGACTTGACTCGGCTGATGTGAGTGCCCATGCCACGATGGATGCCCGAACATCGGATACAGATGAAGACACCTAGGTTCCAGCTGGCCCATCGAGGATCTGAAATGGTCAGAGGGAATGTGCTAGCAATCTCGTGGTCTAATACATACGCTTGTTTCGTTTACAATCAGAGCAGACCTTATTGGCCTCCAACTTGAGAAGACTCTTGATGGTAGCTTGGTTTTGCGCCGCCCGCTCAGCAGCGGGGTTCGGGGCTCTCCTGGACATGGTGATGCTGATTGATGAAAATACAGAGGAAGTTCGTTATGAGTTGTGGTAGAAGTCGAGGTAAAGGAATTCGAAGCGTCACTCTGAACGAGTGTTGTTGCAAAGTGGCAACCTGTTCGAAAAGGGTGTGCCTAGAATTGGATGAAGGTTGATAGGGAGGTGCCAAGGTGGTCGGTGATGTTCCCTTTAGCTGCCCAGCGGAATTAATGCATGGGCGGGGCGGGTCTGAACACTGCGTGGTAGGTACCTGACCCCTGGAATTGGCGGGGGGCTACAAGACCGCACCAGCCACTGGATGATCGAAGCTTTAGGTACCTTAGGTTTCCTTTTACCTCAACTTGTATCATAATATTTCTTTTGTGAATAGAGTCGGGTCGAAGAAATTTGGATTTTAGTTATCTTAGCCTGCCAATTGTCTCAAAGAAACTCAGACTCAGGGCTCACTCTTCGCAGGTAAATGGATCTGTCTCACTTTGTGAAATAAGATATGTTTAGGACCTCGATCATTCTGGTAAGATGCGAAACATGGGGGCTGAAACCGAAATCTTATCGTACTCGAAGAGAATAAGACTTTTTAAACTTTTAGAGTAATCCTCTCTTAAAGTTGAATCATCAAATTACCGGATTTGGAATTGTACCAGCGTATTCAAGCGCAATACTCGAGCCGTTGGGCCACAAAGAGCGTAAAGCGGATAACCAAGATGTGGCTGTGGTAGGCTTAGCAGCAATAATTCGATGATGCAAATGATTCCACAGTTCGCAACCCATGATTTGTCAACCGGTTGCCACTAAGACCCGGGACTTATAACGTCTCTCTTGAAGGTCATGAATGATAACTCAGTCTTCAATCAAATATAAATAACCATATACAAGTCCTTTCTCAATGCGCTTCTCTCCATTACTATCCACACTCTTCTACACTTTCTCAAATATCACCCGCGTGAGAACTCCTCTGCCTTCACACCTGGCCTTTCGACCTATTCCCCTTCGATCTATGTCCGGCATTCCTCTGTTGGGCGCTTTATTTGGCACTTCATCCAAGAACTCTTCCAATATGTCTTACCCTGATCAACGTTCAAACGACGAGTGGCGAGCTGTCCTCAACAAGGGTATGTTCCTGCACTGCTAGCATCTCTTCTACACAGTAACTAACGTTCGCAGAGCAATTCCGTATCCTGCGTGAGAAGGGTACCGAACCTCCTGGTTCTGGAAAGTTTGACAAGCACTATCCTGAGCAGGGTGTTTATACCTGTGCTGGTTGTGACGCTCCGCTTTATAAGGCGAGCCACAAGTTCAGCTCTGGTTGCGGCTGGCCAGCCTACTTTGACAGCATCCCTGGTGCCGTTGTCCGTCACGAGGATCGCGCTTTCGGTATGGCACGAACAGAGATTGTATGTGCCAACTGCGGCGGTCACCTAGGACATGTGTTCAAGGGCGAGGGCTTTGACACGCCCACTGATGAGCGTCACTGTGTGAACAGCGTCAGTTTAAGCTTTTCACCTGATGACAAGACTGTCAAGGATAAGCCTGAAAGCAAGGCTTGATTTGAAGTATACGGGATCGGGAAAGACGAATGATGAGATTACGAGCGGCATTGGTATGAATGAGGAGCATATGGTGTAGAGTGTGAAGTGACGTGGTACTTAGCTGAAATTGAAATATGAAAATATTGAACAATAAACGGGTTCTACAGTGACTGGTCTTAGAGTTCTCCTCCAGCTGACTGCATCAAGTTGGCCGTTACACATCCCAACCCGCCCAAAATTCATCAAATCGTTTCAATCAAATCTCTCAGGAAAGTATAACCATTCTCCACGTTCCGCATCCCAGTGTCGGAATCTTTGAGAGCTCTGGTCCCAAGTCCAGTAGTTGTCGTCCATATCGCCGTCTTCGGAGAACTTGATTTCGGGGGGTGTCAAGGCTTCTCCCTGTATATATGCTTCTTCGATATCGGCTTCCACTGGCTGATCCTCAAAGGTAATATCCAAGCAACGTATTCTTTCCTCCAAGCCATCTACTAGGGAAGTTTCAGTCTTTCCATCAAATCTTCCTTGAACGTAAGTATTACTTTCTGGGTAAGTGTCGGTCATCTCATCCTTGACTAAAGATCCCTTTTCTTCGGTTCCATTGTGTCCTGGGGATGTATATGTCGAATTGTTCAGCCCCTCTTCAGAACATGATATAGTAAATGATGCTGCGGAGACTCGAGGCACTTGACCTCCATAGATGGACTTCCGCTGAGGATCCTTCAGCTGTCTCTTACGAGATTTCCCTTTCATGGATGCTTCCGCAGAACGGGATATACTATAATTATTTTCTTTTCCAGCATAAAGATGGCTAGGCATGAGCACCTAAAAAGGCATCAGTTCAAAGTCGTGTAACAAGTGTTTGAAGAAGCATTCATACCTTGACCAATGCATTGTAACAACTCTGTCCATTATTTTCTTGGACATCCGTCCTATCTACTGGACAGCGCATGAACAAGGCTTTGATAGCAATATTGGGGGCCATCAAATCGACCAATCTAATTGTTTTCCTAGCTTGAGTCACGTTTATACCTGGAAGACTTGTAATGTGATTGATAGTAATTCTGTGAAAACAGCTTTCAGGAAGCCTATGATGCAAGTCAGAAATAGCGGGCATACTCAAGGCAACAATATACTGACTGTAGTAACTTCTAGTAACTATTGAATTTGAGTCTTCACTGATACCTGTCGAGTGCATAGATGGACATTTTTATGTCCTGGCCTCATTGAGATAACTCGGAAATGGGCGGCATTCAGCTTTCGAAGTCGTAACGCATTACGATGACGAGGCAAATGTGTCATTCCATGAGGTACGCTACTTCGTAATCATTTATTGTGAAACTGGTCATTCGAATCTGTTTTCTGTCAGAGCCTGACGCCCGGTGACTTATGTCCCTTTGAGGCGCAGCACTGACAACACCATATCCGGTTGCCTTTCAGATTGAGGTTGAAAAAGCCCGCGATTGTGACAAGGCGATGACAGTTACAGAAGTGGAATGTAACTGTGATTTAAACCCGTATCCGCGCCTCATCAGAAGTGATAAGATGCAGTTCCTCACTTTCAACCATGCGTGGCCAGTCTCGGTCGCACAACGCACCGAGGCGGCTCTTTATTTCACCGTTAGCAGCACAGCCCGCCTTCGATATGTCGGTAAAGCGAGGCTGTGCACAGCGACAAGCACCAGACACCACTCAAAAACGCTTATTCTTTAGGTGTTTGATGGAAAAGAGGATCGAGGCAGACAATTGGACCAGTATGCCTCGGAATAAAGAAGCGTGCTACTACAGGGTCTAATCCAATGGCTGACCACAGATATCTGCACATTTGCTACGCTGCCTGTCACGATGTCGAGGAAAACCTAGCAGAGGTGGTTTTACTCAGACAACAAGCCTCATATACCTGTCACATAAATCAGGTTGAATTTCATACCCCGCCGCTACATTCTTCATTGTGTCTAGTTCCTGTTTAAGAACCAAGGTCCCTGTTTTTTAAACAATATTTACTCTTTTTCCAGGCACTATTCTCTGCCTTATATCCATTTCGTCTACACTCTAATATTTACCAATGACTCCGCCGAGCAGACAAAGAAACCCAGCTCTGGCTGGTAGGCCTGGTCGCTTGAAACTCAGCGTGGAAGAAGCCATCAGACAAGCTTCCTCTCGCTCGCGGTCGCCCACTACACTCAGTCCTATCTCCAAGGATCGATCGAGGCGTCGAAGCAGTTCGTCGACTACTTCTCACACGGTTGAGTCATTCCGAAGGCGGGCCAGAAGTGACAGGTACTTTGATCCTCTGGGCTTTCAAACCCAGGCGAATCAACACGAAACTTCCATACCGTTTCCACCTCTCGGCTCTCAGGACTCTTCGCCATTCCCTCGATTATCCGTTGACGAGTCCGCCGTTTTCACAGACGAGGAGCCTCCAAGCCAAGGCCAGTCTCCTATTGCTCAGCTATCCGGGCCCAACTGGCAGACGCCAGCACAGCCCCTTCCAAGCGCCCTAAGAACTCAGTCAGCACGAGTCAAAGATGGACAGATGATCCGGGTTACTCTCAAAACCCAGACCACCGAAGTACCGTGTATTGCCAAGTGCTACCTCACTCGGGATTTGAGTGTCGTCGATAACGACTTTGCTCGCAACTGGGGCGTCAAGATACATCCAGTACCTAAACCTCGCTGGAAGGACGCCCGGCACTGGTGCGTGCTGGACGTAATTGACGTGGAAACAATTGGCAGTGTTCAAAAGCAACTGTCAATTCGGCTTGGCAAGCTTCCAGACCAGCGGGTCAGCGTTGAGCTTGGCATTGATGCACTCAAAGCTCTCCATCTAGTTGATGAAACTGGTAGGTAGATTGTCGTTCTAATTAGCTCATGTCAGAATGTAGCTAACCCAAAGGTAGAACAATTATCTCGATCTGCACCTCCTAGCCAATATCTACCATGGACTGGCATCAGCCCTCCTTACATGCAGCAGCCTCAAGATATCCTCGGACCGTATGTGCTTACACCTCCAGCACCACAACAATTTCCCACTAGTCGTAATCGTGCTCTTACAGTACCGTCGATACCTTCTATTAGGATAGATACATCGTTCGACACTTCACTTTCGGTGCCAAAATCTGTGGGCGACTCAGGTTCTGGCGAAGATTCAAGTTCACCTTGGGATTGGGATGCTCTGTCGATAGCATCTCAATCATATCAAGAAGATGACCCGAGCGCCTGGAGTCCGGCTGTTTCGGACTGTGGTGGTCTTTCCTCTTCTTTTGACACTTGTATGAAATAACAGTCCGCGACTGGGGGGTTTCTGCTTGATAATCTTTGCTTCCTTTCCTTGGTGTAGAATGGCGTTGATCTTGTATTAAAATTCTTATGTTTTCTAATATTGATACCCAGTTCGGGAATGGCGGTGTCACGAATCAGTTTCGCCAATCTTTAACAACTTAAAACATTGGGAGTCGGTTATTTCCTTGTGACAATTGGGGGACCACGTGCTTACCAGACTCAGATCAAATCGTCATTTTTTGGAGTATTTCTTACTTTGCTAGCCACCTCGTGACGCAAGAGCGAAAGCAGTTGGAGAAGTTCCCCCGCGCTGAAAGCTGGGGAAATAACATGTGATCAGACACTAAAAGAGCCGCTAGCAACGCCAAGACTGGGGCGACGAGATGCCTCGGTCGGTCGGTCTCACGGTTTGAAGTCCGTTCTTAGCTGGTCTCCATCTTCGGCCATTCTTTACCATCTTCTCCTGTGACAAAGCTGACCAAGCCCGAGTCTACTTCTACTCCTGCACAACATCCGAGGTCTAACGAGATTTTCTCTCTGTATAATAATCCTCTCTTATACTTTTTCTCCGCCTCAGTCAACTTCTGTCCTTTGTTTTGCGCATATACCCCCAGTACTCAACTCTCTCCCTCATACACTTACCTATCCTTACATCATAGCAAAAATGGGTGGTATGTCTTCTTCTCGCACTGCGATCATCGCAAACTCAAACTAACCATCTTGCCAGTCACCGACAGAATCATTCAGATTGGAGGCCAGATCTCTGGCAACCCGACCGCTGGCGGTCGCGAGAAGATCCTCCAGAAGAACCCCGACGATGTATGTTACCACGCATTGCCGTATGCGCCGGTATAGTTTACTGACCTTACATAGATCGTTGTCACCGCCGCCTGCCGAAGCGCATTCACCAAGGGAGGCCGCGGCGGTTTCAAGGACACCCCCGCTGCTGATCTCATGGCTGGTGTTCTCAAGGCCATCCTCGACCGCTCAAAGATCAACCCTGCTCTCGTCGAGGACCTATGTGTCGGAACCGTTCTCGCTCCCGGTGGCGGCGCAACTGAGATGCGCGCCGCCAGCTTGGTCGCCGGTTTCCCTGAATCTATTGCCGTCCGAACCCTCAACAGACAGTGCTCTTCTGGTCTCCAGGCTACCGTCGATGTCGCCAACCAGATCAAGACTGGCATGATCGATATTGGTATTGGTGCTGGTGTTGAGAGTATGTCCCTGAACTATGGCCCTGGCGCTGTCTCCGAGTTCTCAGAAGCCTTTGAGAACCACCCCGAGGCTGCCAACTGTAAGGTGCCCATGGGTGTCCTCTCTGAGCAGATGGCCAAGGACCTCAACGTCACCCGAGCTGCACAGGATGCCTTCGCTGCCTCATCATACCAGAAGGCTGTCAAGGCCCAAAAAGCGGGACTCTTTGACGAGGAGATTGCTCCTCTCAAGGTCAAGTTCGAGGACAAGGAGGGTAACACCAAGGAGATTACCGTCTCCAAGGATGATGGTGTCCGAGATGGCATCACTGCTGAGTCTCTGGGCAAGATCCGCCCTGCTTTTGCTAAGGACGGTTCTATCCATGCTGGTAACGCCAGTCAGATTTCCGATGGTGCTGCCGCTGTCCTCCTCATGAAGCGATCTACTGCCGAGAAGCTTGGACAGAAGATCCTCGGCAAGTACGTTTGCGCCTCGATTGTTGGTGTCAAGCCCCTTCTTATGGGACAGGGCCCCTGGAAGGCTATCCCCAAGGCTCTCGACCTTGCCGGTATCTCCAAGGATGATGTCGATATCTGGGAGATCAACGAGGCTTTTGCCAGCCAGTGCTTGTGGTGTGCCAACGAGCTGGGTATTCCCCAAGAGAAGATCAACCCCAAGGGAGGTGCTATTGCCTTTGGCCATCCCCTAGGCTGCACTGGTGCCCGACAGGTCTCTACTCTTCTATATGAGTTGAAGCGAACAGGCCAGAAGGTTGGCGCA
This sequence comes from Fusarium odoratissimum NRRL 54006, assembly GCF_000260195.1. Classification (NCBI taxonomy): domain Eukaryota; kingdom Fungi; phylum Ascomycota; class Sordariomycetes; order Hypocreales; family Nectriaceae; genus Fusarium; species Fusarium odoratissimum. The sequence goes on along the minus strand of NW_022158694.1, from coordinate 319,192 downwards.
ACATCTATGTGTGTAGGAACTGGTATGGGTATGGCCGCCATCTGGGTTGCCGAGTAGAGTTTGTGTACAAATATTTACAGCATGTATCAAGAGCATTTAGTATTTATCTCAATTTATCCTTTCTAGAACCCTTCTATACGAGTTCCTACATTATTTGCATTTGCAACCTCGATCAGATGTGTTCCCACCACGAGATCCATCAGCCCAAGCCCGACACTCTTGTATACTACAGTACCGTCTCTCAACCAACGACAGAGGTGGTCCTCTGATTTTCTCTTTTCTTTGTCCAAAGAGCTACTAGAGTTCTTTCTTGAATGGAAAAAAGAGCTGGATCTGCGCCCTTCTGAATCTACTGAACCAGTAGGACTGGTCGGGGCATCACTGACATTACTTCCGCTGCCATAGACCGTGGACATGGAGCTCATCCTACCATGGATATCTAGCTTATCCATGTCAGAAGAGAATGATGCCTGACTACTGGAGAATCCGTCGGACTCCTCTATAGCTAGACGATGGAGCATCACAAGTTCCCCCAGCCTGTCATTGATGTCAGTGACTATTTGGAGAGGAGGAATAAGCACATACTCTACAAGTTGATGGGGCCCAATATTGGCAGCAATAATCTCGCCTGCTTCTTTGAGCACGCCTTTGATATTATCAACGACGATGACTCCGCCTTCGACTGCATGCTTGTGAAAGTGTCGATGAGGCTTGTCCTCCCTCTTTACTGCTAGCTGGATAAGGTCATCTGGAAGCTCCCGCATTTCTGGCGTATAACTTCCGACAGCAACGATGAGTCGTCCTTTCTTGCGGCCCTCATGAGACGTTAAGATGGATCCATCAAAGAGGTCTTTTTGCGAGGCTGTGCAGCAGTAGATCACATCTGCATCCCTTATCTGATCTTTTACCAGGCGTCGATATTCGTGGAATGCAGGGATCAGGAGACCGAACTTGGTGTCTGACCAACCTTCTCGTTTCTTGATCTCAGGAGGGATGCTGGCGAATCTCTTCAGGATGCCGGTCGCTTTATCGCTCCACCTATGGTTTATAACATGAACGTGTTTAATAGTACTGCCACGGATCATCAGGGCAAGCCGAATATGCCAGTAAGCCTGAAGGCCGCTGCCAAATACTGTCAAGGTCTTGACATGATTGCGGCGCTCCAACAGACAGGTAGATGCCAGGGCTGTTCTGAATGCTGTGAGAGCTGTTGCATTGACGATTCCAAGTGGTGATCCATCTGGCCGGAACAGGTTGAGAACACCAGTAGGACTGATCTGCGTAACCCTAGAATCCTGGGATGTTTCCGTACTCGTCAAAGAAATTACTAATTGGTTAGATTGATTCGTCTATACCGTGAGATGAAGTCTCACCTTTGCAGCCCATTCCACACGGGGCACATGAGGGCATATATAGCGTCTTAGCCATGGTCTCTGGATGTAGTGTTGAGATGCGTTCTGGTTGCTGAAAGGCTTCCTCAAGAGCCGGCACTCCGGTAGAGAACTCGTGTAGGGATGAAGCCAGAACATGGCGAAACTCATCAAGCTCGTCAACGGTAAGACCTTCCAGGATGGAGTTAACCTGGTCGTTTGAAAGAACGGTATAAGTCATTTTTCGTGAGGCTTCATTCACTGGACTGACTTTCCAAAATGTGCGAGGCTTTAACAACAGAGAGCTTGTGATGAGTCAGTTTGTGCAATTGGTGGTTCACCGGTTATTTGCTTGAGTTTCACGGTCAGATCATATGGGCTAGAGAGACCAATGAGTGTTGCTTGATAAGCTACAAAGACAGAATTGATGCGTGTTAAAAGATGATGTAATGGTGTAGAGGGAGCTTATTTATAGGTAACTTTGGCAGGTCCCCGGATCTTCTACGGGAGGAAACACTCCACCTCACCACGTGGTAAGAATAAGGTACGATCGTGCAGGCCATGGAACGTTTAGTTAGGTGTTGTTGGCAGGGCTGAATTGAGGCTATTCCTGTGAGAAGATCTCGATTGGGGTAGGTCTAGATGAGTCTCTGACAGATTCGCTTATTCGTATAGCATGACTGAAGTTGATCAATTGTTACGTATCCGTAGCTGGTCCATATAATTCTGTAGAACGCTATTATGAAAGTAAACCAAGGGACAATGACTTTAGAGCAAGATGAAGTCGGTCTTGTCCTCGTTATAGCATCACAAACTTCTCAAATCGTAAAGTCTAAAATGATAGCTGGTTCTTATAAAGTCTGGAGTATTGTCAATTCATGGCTACCTACCTACAATATGCATGAACCTTGAGTGTTGATTCGTGGGCTTAAAATACGGCTTTTAAAGGGTGCCTGAATCTCAGTATGCCCTCACCTTCAGGCTGATGTCTTCGAATACGAATTCATGGAGCTCCTAAGCATCCACTGGCTGACTGAGCCTTGTCGTTAATAAACTTGGCAATTGTCTCTGTGAAAGACTCCATCTGAGAACCAACTCCGCTTCACTCTGGGCGAGGCTTGGCGATGCCGCGTGGTCAACGTACGTCACTTGGCTGTGCAGAGAATAGAGTTGCCTAAACAGAAAGTGAATACATGTTGAGCAAGACAGCACAAAGTAAGAAAAGAAACAAGGACTACAAAAGCTCTCTTGGTTGCGTCTCAGCAGACCCAGAGATCCGAAACCCAAACCCTTTGTCTCATGTTCGCCAACTGGACCTCCACTATCAGTAGCGCACCATCCATCCTCCTTACAAGGACCCGTTCCCCTACAAACACAAAACAACCAATGCCCCGTGGAGCATCCACTCGCCTGCCCTTCCATTAACTTGTCCGTCCGTATTGACACTTGGAGCCAAGCCCTTTGACCCTGCACCAGCCTCAATCAAAATTGGGGACCACCTCAGCAACCATACCATCCTGCGCCTACACCTGACCAAGAGGCTACGTTCATCATTTCAAACTTCGCATCCCCGTCGTCACAACAATTCAAACTCTCCACCTCTCGATTCAGTCTCCATCGCCGTCGCAACAATCGACATTTCTCGATACGCTTTGCTGCAATCAGATTACGATCTCGAATTGGTCTCTTAGAAAACATCAGTCACTTTCTCCCTCGGCTGGTCCAAGCCCGAATACGAAAGCTCGACGTAAGCTGGCAAGATGACGCTCAAGGAGGAGTTCCAAACGCGAAACTTCAGTATGTCGCTCTCGATTGACTGCGCTTTGTGGAAGATACTAACATTCGTGTAGGCATCTACGGACAATGGTAGGCTAACGTTCCTCGGCTGTATACAGCTTCAATCATAGCTATTGAGCTGTTAAGCCACTTTGCGACATGACCCATACCGAATGAACTACGACGTAACAACCGACTAACACTACTTGTGTATAGGCTTGGAATTCTTTCCATGATCATCTGTCTGGCTGTTGGAATCGCCAACATCTTTTCGTTTAATGTAGTTCGCATTATCTTCTGCGCCTTTGCTATGTAAGAATCGCCCATGTTATGACGAAGCATCGATATTAACCATACACAGCGCATCGGCCTTTGTCATTCTTTTCATCGAGGTCCCTCTTCTTCTCCGAATCTGCCCAACCTCCGGCAAGTTCGATGAGACGATTCGCAAGATCTCGACCAATTATATGCGCGCGGCCGCCTACGGCGTCATGTCTGCTCTGCAGTTCATTAGCAATGTCAGCGGTGCAAGCAGCTTGATTGCTGCTGCTGTCTTCCTGCTGCTGACTGCTCTTTGCTACCTGCTTGCCGGTATCAAGGGTCAGGCCTTTGTCGGCAGCAAGACCCTCGGTGGTCAGGGCGTCGCGCAGATGATTGTGTAGACTCGCCAGCTGCCAGCCCGACCAATTTCGTGGCTCTACCACGAAGCGAACGAACCACTATTTAAGTTGACATCTTGCACCGTGGAGTTCGCCGAGTACAGGAGGCACCTAAGGCTTTCCATAGCTCGCAGGTGCAGGAGGACGGGGATGATGATGGAAAATCTGCTTATCTCGACGATTTAGGTTCCTGCCAAGAGCAGCGGCCTGTATACCCAGCTGGATTTGGCGTCTGGGATGAGGAACGGCTCATGTTTTGATTGAAGTTGATGCCATTTCGTGAACGAGTTTCAACGACTGCGTTATTTTGAGTTATTTCGCTAAAATTTGAATTCATTTCTTGTATTTCTGCTCATGAGATCATGCTATGATGGTGTCGATGTTGCTTCAATACATTTACCCACTGGCAGATATTGTTCCATGCTATGAATAGCATTTCTGGAAAGCTATTGATAGCTCTCGGGATCGCCGCCATATCAATGTGGTAATTCACCCATGTCCATCATGTGATAAGAACTGCAATGTGCTGAAATTAGCTGCATATCAAAGACGGCAACCCAATGTTCATAATTCTAGACAAGGAGCACGTTGCAGAAGGTAGTGCTTAAAGCTCTGATTCCCTCGTGATATGATACCCAGGTCTGTCTGCTGGGCGCTAGTTTGAATTTGGTTGATGGCTGAACGGACTGGGCAATTGTTAGATTCGAGACCGGATGCTGCAAGGAATTTTGGTTGCTTTCACGCCAACGAGCTTCGTGCCATGGCGTTCCACAAAACCAGCGCTCCTCTGTCATAAGTTAAAAACAAACCATTACGATGATAGAATGAATCATAGAACAATACAAGGCCATATACTCTACTCATCACGATACAAGAGTAAGCAATGTCTAGGGTAACCGGACCGGTCAACTGGAGCTTTGGTTACGGTGATGGCGTCAGAACGGACCTTTTTGGGACAGCTGCGGAAAACTTCTCGGTCTGATTGCATCATGTACAGGGTGGAGGGGTCAGACGGGTTGTGATTCGACTGGAGGATCGTGATACTGTAAGATGCCCAGGGGAAACAAAGCTTTTTTCCATCACAGGTGGGCGATCATTGACACCAGCCTTTGCTTCTGCTTCTATTTACAACGACATAGAAGCTGAAAGAAGTCTAGAATCTCGAAAACAACGAGATCGTCGTTGACCTTTGTTAGCTGATCCAAGTCGAGACTCCAATTTTTCCCGGGGACCACGATAGTACTTGACTCTGAATAGCACTCTACTTTGTAGCAACAGAGGGGCTCGTGGTCTCTTACCAACAACGTTTTCACTTGCAATGCATGGTTTGATAGCTCCGTTCCAGCTGGTCAGGCGACCGTCAGGTTTGTTCACCGTACCGTCCAGTAGCACGCCGTCGAGTAAGCGTCATTCTTTTGACCTCTTATGGACGGGAGCGTCAACAGGAAGAAAATAGCCGGCTGCAGCATCGATCGGTTGGTGGGGAATAGACTGCAGGAGATCCCCGCCATGATGAACTATGGCGGGTCGGCGGGAGCGAGCTGTTGAGGGACTCTGATGAGAGTGAGTGAGTAAGGTACCTTGCTTATGATTCTTTCTTATGATGATATATTGGCCAAAGACAAAGCCATGCATGCATAATTTCAAGACAGAAACAAGCACCTGCATTGATTTGGCTGTCGCACCGCGCGTCTCAAGTTTCATCAATGGGATTGGACAGAGGACAATCGCAGACTCATGGAACCGTACACAGACAGATTCAGGGACTTGGGACTGGACTGTGGTATCATAGTTATGCGGGGTGCACTGTATCCAGGGCCATGCAAGTGACAAAAATGCTTTATTTGGAAAGCTCTGAGGTAAGCTTCAGAATAGAGGTCAACAATGGGATGAGGTTATAACATGTACTCAATTCGTGCTCTAACATGAGTAGAATACACGAATTGCAGCTGAAAACTGAATAAAACCTCCTAACCAAAGACCGTCGAGAATAGAGCAGCTTCTTTGCATTCTCCATCTTTTCAACTCTTCAAAACAATCCACGATCTAGCTACAGTGTTGATCAGAAACGCCTCGCACCGTCCGACTTGGCGCCATCGCCATCCCTGTTTTCACAACCAGTGACGACGAACAAAAGTCACCAGCTCCGGTGGCACTTCCTGTCACCTGGACGTTCCATTTTGTATTGTATTGAGGCCAGAATCTGGCATATAAATACACTGATTTAGTCGGGCCCGCTGCCAGCTTGAAATGCGCACATAGCTTTTGTATATCTCGTCTTATCTCACGCCTCAAATCCCCAACCGAAGCCGGTTGTTATTATTGAACTATACTATATCTGCACTGCTTGTGCCTGGGCCAATCAATACCAATCACGGCAACCCCATTGGTAAGTTTCTTCGTCCCTAAGCAAAAGATCAATCAATCGGTGTGCGACGGGCGCAACACTTGGTGGGCGCAGCAGGGTGTGCCCGTATGTGGGATTGGATTTCTATCGCTTTCTGATAGCAATGGATCCATTCACAGGCGGCGCCTCTAACTCGTGAACCGTGGATCCGATAAGCCCAGGGGCTGGTCCAGCACTGTACAGTACCTTAGCTACCTGCAGCTGGAACCGGTAACAGGTACAACCTACAGGCACGGCACGGGCACATGGATGGACGGAATCTTGTTGATGGGACTTTAGACTGGGATCGAGGCCAACAAATGTCTTTAAATACCAGTCTATGCCCCTGTCACGGATAAGTTCCAATTCGTACTATAGCTTCCAATTGCCTTGGTTCTACACTTGTTATTCGAACTTTGATACTGATTGTTTAGTATTGACCATTTGTTGGTCGTTCCAGATCATCATCACCGTCTTACATGAAACCGCATTTACTTCTATTATTTTGTTTCGTCAACTTTCTATAATCGCTCCTTCGAGCATCTAAATATCAACAATGACCGCTGCCGCCATGCAACAACCTCCCGCTATTCCTCCCCGTCCGGCTAAGGGCCAGGACAAGAACGATTCCCTGGGCAATGTTCCCAAGATTCCACCTCGTCCTTCATCGAAACGATTTGACCGCTCGATATCTCCCAATCCCGATCGATTTGCTCCCTCACCTTTCAACGAGGGCATTCCTCAAAAGAGTCCCATTTCTGCCCGATTCAACCCCAACGATGCTCACCAGGACCCAATCAACCGCCCAACCAGCGTTTCAATGCCTTCGATTGGCCAGGAGGGTGCTGAGTACAGTGCCGTGACCCACGAAGTCAAGCCTGAAGAGGTCCAGGCCGACGAGGACGACAGAGCTGCGTCACCCGAGCAAACACGTACCATTGCGGAAGACCTCAAGCTTCATGCGCCCAAGCCCTCCCTGCCAGCTCAAAGCGCCAAGCAGCGTGTCCAGGCTGTTACCCGCACCGACTCCGACAAGGCAGCACAATTTGGCATTGGCCGCCCTGGATCTACACAGGGCAACAAGAAGCAGTCTAGCACCAATGTGTCGGTCAGTGATGGCCGTCCTGAGGTGGAGGATGAGCATGGCATTCCCGAAATCGGCCAGCGCGTGCCCATGAACCCTCATCTTGGCGACGTTCAGGCCCCTTCGCCTGGACCTGGGTCCGAGGAATTCAAGAAGCACCACCATCGCAAGCACAGCTCTCGCGGTGGACCTCCGGGCAGCTACGGCCTCCACGGCCATGGTGTTGCACCCTTGGACAAACTCGAGAAGGAATACTACGAGAAGCACCCTGAAGCCCTTAAGAGGGAACATCAGACTCCTCTGCATGACCGTCAAAATGACTTTGCCATGAGCAAGGATGACCTGAACAAGCTGGTCAGAGACACGCGATCTCGTGGTGCCGGCTTAGGTAAGTTGCGAATCTACTTGTGCTCGCACTAGCTAATGAGATGCAGGCACATCTGGTTATCAGGCTACGCCTACTGATGAAGTTGGCTTCCAGGCCAGTGAAGAATATACTTCCCGCCTCTCTCCCCGACCCGCTTCCACCAATGAAGGCAAGGTTCAGCCTCTGTCATTTAAGTCGGAGATCATTGGCCCCGATGGTGAACATACTGTGCACGTTGACGATCCTAAGCACCCAGAGTACCGCTCGTATGGTAACGAAGATCCTGCTGTACACGACGAGGACCATGAATACACCGCACCCATTTTGGCTGCCGACGAAGTCAAGAATGATGATTCTTCTTACAGCCAGCGTCCTGCTGTTCATCCTCCCGCTGACCGTCGAGGTAGCGGCGACTTGGAGGAACCAACAAGTCGACCTCTGAGCAGGTCTAGCAGACCCAAGAGCAGACCCACCAGCATCTATAAGAACAATGATTCTCAAGAATTTGCTCCCACTTCTCTGGACGACGTGGAAGAATATGAGCCTCTTTTCCCTGAAGAGGGTAAGAAGGAAGCTCAGAAGCCAGCACCTGGCAACAAGGCACGACACTATTTCCCTAGCAAGGACATTTGGGAGGATGCCCCGGACAGCGTGCACTTCACTGTTGAGGTTTCGACACCAGACCAGGCGGACCAGGCGGACCAGGCAGAGCAGACAGAGGAGCCGCGACGACGATCATCTGCTATGGATCGTCCTAAAACCCCAGCTCATATCTTTGCTCAGAGACAAGAGGAACTTGCCGAGCAAGAGGCCAGTGGTCCTGTGGATATTCAGCCCCCTAAGAACCATGACAAGCCAATCTGGTACGAATCAAAGGAATCTGATTCTTTCCTTAACAACAACAAGAGACCTTCCGCTAGTCAACGATTCCCCAGCAAAGATATTTGGGAAGATGCTCCCGAGAGCCAGCTCTACGAGACTACCATCTCTGATACCCCAGAACCCGAGGTTAAGGAGGAACCTAAGGAGGAACTTACGGAGCAGAACAAGCCTTCAATTCCGGAGCGACCGGCTAGAAAAGCATCTGAGGATCGTCCTGCAATTCCAGAGCGACCCAAGCCCAAGCACACAACAAGCGATGAGGGCAAATCAAAACCTCCTGTATCTGACAAGCCAAAGCCTCAGATCCCTCCTCGGCCTACAAAAGCCTCATCAGGAGACTCGACAGAGCCCAAACAGAAGCCTCCCGTGCCTAGCCGACCGGCCGGTAGCAAGATTGCCGCCCTTCAAGCAGGCTTTATGAGCGATCTGAATAAGCGTCTCAAGTTAGGACCTCAGGCTCCTAAGAAGGAGGATCCCAAGCCGCAAGAGGATTTGACTGAAGAGAAGGAGAAGGCCCCGCTTTCGGATGCTCGCAAAGGCCGAGCCCGGGGCCCACAGCGCCGAGCTCCGGCAAAGAGCCCCGCTGCGGCACCGTCGCCGGCCGTGCAATCTGCGGGTCCTTCTTTGTCATTCTCAACTCCCCAGACTCTCTGGTCTATTGATCCCGAGGGCTCTCTGTCAGTATCCGGTGAACGAACTCCTGTTTCTGAACCAGAGCCAGCGGTGGAAAAGACTGAGGAGCCTGTCGCTGAGCCCGTGACTACCCAAGAACCGTTACCGAAGTCTGAGCCTAATCTGGAGCCCAAGCCGGAGCTCCGATCAGAGCCTGAATCTGAATCAGTTCCAGTGCATAGGGATCCGGAACCCGCAGCAGGAAAGCTACCTCAAGAAGCTGAGCCTGAGCTCCCTGCACAGCAACCTGCCGTGGAACCTTCCCCAGAGCCAGCTCCAGAGGCGTCTCTCCAAGAACATGAGCCTGAGCGTGAACAAGAACCAATTCAAGTTGAAAAGAGTCTCGTTACGAACACAGCTGGTGAGAGTATCTTGGAGACCACTGTGGACAAGACGGAGGGAGGTGATGCAGTTGAGCCTGTTGCCGTGTCTGATGAAGTTAAGCAGTAAACAAAAGAATGATAGTAGACGTGTCGAGGGGGATATGGGTATATTGTAGATGGTCGAGCTGGCAACGTAATCAGAATTGAGTTTGTTTTCAGCGTTATGAAACAAAATGAATCACAGCGGCACCCCTTATGGAATTATGCTTTATTCATTTGTGCTACATGAAAAATACACACAGCGTCATATGCAGTCTTTTTGTACAATGCTTACTCTACTTGCGCCCCCAGGCCTTCTCCTGATCCACGCCCTTCCTTTCTCTTTCAACAAGTCGATCGAATTCGTCTTGTGCCTGTTCTTTTGCGACTGCCCTTTCCTCATCTGATTTGCTGAACGAAAAACTGTCACTGGAGCTACCAGCAGACCTGGTGCCCCAGCCAGACTGTGATTCTTGCCGGGATCCGGTTTGAGAATGGGCAGCCCAGGTGCGGGACTGGTAATCAGATTGCTGGGTCGGACCTTGTGATTGTTGTCGAATGCGCTCCCACGCAGAACCAGCAGGAGAAGATACTGGTTTATTGCGGGAAGAGGCAGCGATTGGTGAAGCATCATCATCATCATCATCTAGAACGCTCCAGTCGTCATTGGGTTGTTGACTCTGTTGCGTCGTGGTCGAGGATTGGGTCTTGTCCCAGGACTGGGTGGGGGTGGGCTGATATCTACTCTCAGGGCTGGTGTTGCTTGAATCATTACTGGCCCAAGGGTCGTTCTCATCACTTTTATGCACATCCCTACCTGTAAAAGGTGCTCTTGAGATGGTTGGGTTGCTCATTACATCCTTGACACGCTCGGCAGCATCTTTGGTGAACTGTTTCAAGCGAGGATCATTTGTCATGGCAGCTTCAGTTCGAATAAAACTGACAGCCCGGAATGCGGGCTCAATCATGAGCATTATGACAGCGGAGTAGGCAGTAAATCGAAGACAATGCCATGTTGCACGAGGGTAAGCTCCACGAATCTTCTTGTTGGTGAAAATGCTGGTAGCCTCATTTGGGTTGAATCGGCCGCCGAGCTTGGGCTTATAGAAGGGGAATTGCCATGTGCGGCGACCACGATAGGTCATGTATCCAGCGAGTGCGACACTCAGCCACTTTAAGCCGGCGTTGGTGTGGATGTTATCGAGGGTGTATTCGGCAATGGCTTTTGCTTCCACATCCTCCAGATCTCGACCCAGAGTGGCAGCGAAGCCAGAGACTCTGGACGTCGCAACAAGAAGATTCCAATCACGACGGTAGCCAATTACGGAGGCGTAAAACGGGGGAGAGTATTCTTGAAAGTATCGAGTGACTTGTTCTTTGACGCGGGGTTCATATTGGTTGCGCTGGGCGAGTGCCGACTGGCGCCATTCTTCCATAGAGTGCTTGTAGCTTTCGCGGGACTGGGCAGGGCCAGCGCCATTGGGCTGAGAATTCATCGCAATTGGGATTCTTGAGGTCGAAAGTACAGTGAATCAGAGTCTGAGTAAGCGTTGTGAGGTGGTGTTTTCACTGATTCATCGGCTCGAGATCATCAAATGACGGACTTGGCGGGACCGAAAATGGTGACGCTGTGAAGCCTGGTCCACTGACGCACAGGGCCGTTGATGGTGGAGTCGGGTAGTAGCTTCGATAGAGCTTTGGAGATGACATGGATGTGCTGCAGCTCCAACCACGCTAAAAGCTTCTCCACGTGACCTGGCAACAACAGCTGCAAGGGGTCGCGAACATCGCGACGCGTTTGCCCATTAAACGCGTCTAACTACTTCCTCCACTTCAATTCAAATGTCCCACTATCACCATACTTCACGGGTTTGGAAATCGGAATGTTCAAGCCCCGGTAGGTATAATGCCTCTAGAAAAATCCTACTCGGATCAAGTTGGTCGAACTAAGGTAATGAAAAAGACTATGTACAAGACACAAAGTTGAGCATCACTAACGGTTACAGCGCTCGCCATGGCAGCGATCGAGGAGCAACCCTGTTCAGCAAACACCAAGGCCTCGAGCCCTCCAGCCTGTGTCCGAGTTGACCAAGAACAAGCTCAATAAGTTTCAGTATCACCCCGCGAATGGCGAATCAGTCTCAGAGAGCACAGAAAACGAACAGAATGTATCAAACAACCGAACCAAGGACGATACAACGACTACGCCCGCTACTCGATTGACCTGGCAAGAGCTGCTCGAACCTGCAGGTGGTACCGAAGATGACACAACTACATCGCCAAATGACCGGCTCCTCTGGGACAACAGACAGGATACGTTGTACATGCCAGCATTGTCTCCCATGTTGAACCGCAAAGGAAGAAAGCGTGCTAGGAGCTCATCGCCTGTTTCATCTCCGGTAGCGGACAAGTCCAACACACCCTCGGTGAACGTCAAGAAGCTGGCGCAAGCCCTCAAGTCACCACACGCGGATCCAACACTGGAATTATGGGACCGATACTCGCTAAACGGAACCGACAATGCAGGTAGTCCTCTAGGACTTGCAAACCCTGCACTTGCACAGCTGATGGTATCGTCTTCGCCACGGCCATCGAAACCAACGGTTGGCGAATCCAATCTCAGACGAGCAATAAGTTGCGGCTTGAATTGGCCCAAAAGGAGAAGGGTTGAAAGATCGACGTCAGGTAGTCGCCTGAGTACCGAGATGGAAGAGATGGAGGCGTCCAAGTCTTCAATGGTAAATGCACTGCTCGATACGGTGACCAGTAGCATCAACGGGCCAAGTGAGGAGCCCCGCGAGGAGCCTCAAGATGCTCCAGAATCTCCTTCTCCTAAGAAGAGGCGGATATATACCACTAGCAGTGGCTCTCCACGCCTCTCAAAAACCCAAGCCAGGTCCCAAACGCCTGCACAACACCCTGCACAACAGCATGTTCAGGTTCCAGCTCGACCTCCAGTTCAATTGCTACCTCCAGAACCTGCTTCCTCGGACTATGGTGATGATGACTTTGACGAATTTGACGACGACACAATAATGCAACTTGAAGCCAGCATCAACACTACTCAATTGGAAACGAATCCGCAACCAGAGGTAGCAGTAGCTGAAAATAACCCACTGTGCGAGATCGATGACGAGACACCGGAGAAGTTTGACGGCAAGCTGGATGAATTTGACGACTTGGACGATGACTTCTTCGACGAGGCAGAAGATCTCATTACTGCGGACTCTCAACAGGTATCACAGGCTCCAGCAACAACAAAACTCGACGACTTGGATGATGAATTTGGAGACGCATTTGGCGGAGACTTTGATTTTGAAGCCGTGGAATTGGCAGCCACACAAGCAGCCCAGAACTGCTCCGGAGACGTACGTCGAACAACCTAGGAGGATCCGCCATATGCTAAGTAACAGGTAGAGCCGGAAACCAAGAACAATCCAACGATACCTGGTGACGAATGTCTTGGAGGGCGAGTATACGGATCAATATGGACATGCACGACCAGAAAAGGTAAATTAATCGACAATCATACTCGAATATTGCTGATTCGCAACCTCAGATTCTTCTCATTCAAGCCGACAACTCAAAAGATATCAAGACGGTTCATCTGAGGGCCTCATGGTTTGACACACCAGCCCATGCAGAAGCCTACGTTCACATTATAGGCGGTTTCTCTTCAAGAGGTCAATGTATCATCGACGATGGCCAAAATCTTCTTATTCTACACCCTGATCAACTCATATCCGCAACTGTAGTGGCTGACTCGTTCGGTTGCATGCGCCGTGCTGTGCTGCAAGATCGTGTCAAGGCCACCAGTCCACCAACACCACCCCTTATCTATGGAACAATGCTACACGAAATTTTCCAAGAGGCCCTTCTTGCTAATAAGTGGGATCTCCCTTTTTTATGCGCCGTCATCGACCGAATAACAGAAAAGCATGTCGAAGACCTTTATACTATCAAAGTTGGCATACCGTCAGCTCGAGAGCATCTACAATCGAAAATGACCGAATTGAGTTACTGGGCTGGCGCTTTCGTATCTTCCCGCCCAAAGGAGGATGCGGTAGTTGAAGACCGAAACGGGAAGAAGGCCAACATGGCCGTTACCAAGCTCTTGGATGTTGAGGAACACGTGTGGTCCCCAATGTACGGACTCAAGGGCAACATCGACGCAACCGTTGAAGTTGCAATGCAAGATGGAAATGATATTCGGACTTTGACTGTGCCGTTTGAGGTCAAGACGGGTAAACATGCAAACAGTAACCATATGGCTCAAACAGCACTCTATACTTTGCTCTTATCGGACCGCTACGACATTGAGATTGCATATGGAATCCTCTACTATATGGAAACATCCAAGACGATGCGTATTCCCGCAATCCGACACGAGCTTCGACATATGATCATGCAAAGAAACCAACTAGCATGCTACGTTCGAGAAAGAAGCGTCCAGTTGCCACCAATGCTCAAGAGCAAGCACATGTGTGGGAAATGCTACGCCAAGACATCATGTTTTATCTATCATCGACTCGCGGACGACGGAGATGGGGACTCGAGTGGTATGAACGAGAAATTTGATGAGCTCGTCAAGCATTTAACCCCTCATCACCAACAATTCTTCATCAAGTGGGAGAATTTACTGACCAAAGAAGAGAAGGAGAGCCAAAAAACCAAGAGAGAGTTATGGACAATGACTAGTGCTGAACGAGAAAAGAAATCTCGATGCTTTGCAGATGTCATCATCGAAGAAGGTTCAGCTTCAGTCGACACGGACAACCCTAGGATCAATCGATACCACTACACCTTTGTCAAGCGAGTTCAAGTTTCAGGATTCTCATTCCTGGAGTCTGAGTTGTCAGTCGGAGAGCCAATTGTGGTCTCTGACGAGGAGGGCCATTTCGCCTTGGCCATAGGCTACGTTACAGCGGTCAAGAGGCAACGAATAAGTGTTGCAGTCGATAGGCGACTCCATAATGCCCGCATTCGACAACCTGGCTTCGATGAGAGGGACAACCAGATTTTTGCTAGCATTATGGACGTTGCCCATGAGGGCGCGACCCAGGATGAGGCAACGGGCAAAATTAAAGAGGCCCCTATTCGCTATCGACTCGACCAAGATGAATTCAGCAACGGAATGGCGACTGTTCGCAACAACCTCGTGCAGATGATGGCGGACGATATCGTGGGAGCGCGGCAAATTCGACGACTGATTGTCGATTTAGAAGCACCCAGATTTAAGGCTGCACCAACTCAGTACATCGTATCGGATCGAGATAGCCTCAATGTTGATCAACATCGAGCCATTGAAAAAGTCATGAGTGCTCAAGACTACGCACTTGTTCTTGGAATGCCCGGTACTGGAAAAACAACAACCATTGCTCATATCATCCGCGCTTTGACATCCCAGGGGAAGAGTGTGCTTCTGACCTCGCATACACATACTGCTGTGGACAACATTCTGCTGAAACTCAAGGCTGACAAGATACCTATCCTTCGTCTGGGAGCCCCCGCTAAAGTACACCCCGACGTCCAGGATTTCGCTATTCTTGCAGGCCACCCAATGAAGTCGTTCGATGAGATCAAAAATGCATGGCACGGGACACCAATCGTCGCAACGACATGTCTCGGTATCAACCATCCCGTCTTCCACGAACGCTCCTTTGATTACTGCATCGTGGACGAGGCATCACAAATTACCCTGCCCATCTGCGCTGGTCCGATCAGAATGGCTCGCACTTTTGTCCTTGTTGGCGACCACAACCAGCTTCCGCCCGTGGTCAAGAACGAAGAAGCACGCGAAGGCGGTCTCGATGTCAGCCTGTTCAAACTCTTGTCCGACACTCACCCCCAATCGGTCGTCAACTTGGAACATCAATACCGCATGTGTGAGGATATCATGACTCTGAGCAACACTCTCATCTATGATGGAAGGCTTCGGTGCGGTACAGAGCAGCTTCGAAGGCGGAAACTTGAAGTTCCACGAATGGAGGCTCTCATGCAGCGACACTATGACGCATCAACCATCAATGCAGCAACTCCCCGGTCGTTCTGCGCTGCCCCCGGTCCGAATCGATGCTGGCTATATGACCTTCTCGATAGCGAGGCACGCGTGCGTTTCGTTAACACTGACACAATCCAACCTCCTGTTCGTGAAGAAGCCCAAGGCAAACGAATCGTCAACTCGGCTGAAGTCCGCATCGTTTCTCAGCTCGTTGACGGCCTTTTGACAGTTGGAGTTCCAGACTCTGAAATTGGTGTGATGACACACTACCGAGCACAGCTATTTATGCTCAAAGACAAGCTCAAGATGTTCTCTGGAGTAGAGATGCACACAACCGATCGTTTCCAGGGACGAGATAAGGAGGTGATTGTCCTCAGTCTCGTGCGAAGCAATGAAGCGTGTAACATTGGAGACCTGTTGAAGGATTGGAGACGAATCAATGTTGCTTTCACACGAGCCAAAACAAAGCTCCTCGTTGTTGGGAGCAAATCGACACTCAAGGGCAGCGGCAGCGACAGTATGCTAAGCCGATTCATATCTTTGATGGAGGACCGGAATTGGATCTACGAAATGCCCGCCAATGCGCTTGAGAACCATTATTTTGAGGACTTTGGTACACAGATCACAGCAACAGGCCCTACACAAAGGATTAAATCACCACGGAAGAAATGTTCTGGAAAGGAGAACCGCAGGCGTTCACCGAAAACGGCCAGGATTAGCGACAAGGCGTTATTAAAAGGAAAACTTATCACGAGGGACATCTTGAACGAAATGACCAACGGCGCATATGTTTGATTAGCGGAACTGGTTTAGCATTGCATTGCATGGATAGGATAAGATCAATATAGGATCAATCAAAGCCGCTCAGGCGATACATCAGTATCTTCATCATCGTCTTCTATGCGTTTTGCGGGGCGCTCGAACCTGCTCTTGTTAACAGTGACCCTGTGAATGTGGATAATGACTCACTTCTTTTCTCCTACTATGAGCTTTGTGAACCGCTCCAACTCTTCCAGCTGGGCCACACAGCCAGTAAGACTCGCATTGTATGAGTAGCTATATATATCACTCCACGTTTTCTGTCGCTCAAGCTCATAGCCTTCGGTGTCTTCTTCCATTTCTCTGGCCACTTCGGCGGTTCTATGAAGGAGCTTCTTTCTTGCTGCAGCAGCACTTGGTAGATAGCGCTTCGCGGTTTGTTAGCCCGAGTTGTCATCATACGCGAGCTTCATACTTACAGGAACTTTGCGCTCAGATCGCAATGCTACGGCGAGGATGTACAAGTTCCCGAGGATAGCGGCCACTGCATCACGCCGGTAGCTATGCAGCTTCTCAGCAGCCACGGGATTGTCTCGGATGTAATTTGGGTTGTAAAAGAGGGCGGACTGTCGAACAGAAATGAGATACTCGAAGAATCGCTCACATGAGGCAGCGAGACACGAGTAAGGGATTGGGTCAAAAGGGCCTCGAAGACGAATTTCATGACGTGACATGACAAGGAGTTGTCGGATTCTGACAAAACCTTCACGCATCCGACTTTCGAGCATCTCAGAACGTCTGATAGTCTCAGGGGTCGGATCTTTACCCTCGTCGAAGTAAACATAGTTTGCAACAACATCTGACGATCAGCAGAGCCTCAGAGAAAAGGTACACAGACTTACTTCTGTACATTATACTCATGTATAAAATCATTGATGATAGTGCGATCCGTAGTTCGTGTCGAGCGATGAAGGGCCAAAGTATCCAATTCACAATGATGGGTGCTATGGTACCGATAAGAAACACCAAGCCCTTATAAACACCCTGTAGTGTAACGGAAGTTCCAGAACTGTCGTCTCGCAACGTGAGAGATATTACGGCGAAAGACAGACAGCCGACAAGACCAGATCGCTTCACAAAAGTTAGCAATGCCTTGGAGCTCGAGATTAAACGTACCGGGTGAGTGCTCTGAGTAAAGCGGTATATCATGGGAATCATGTATATAGCAGCAAAGACTCCCAGGACATATGGATTCCCGCCGCCCGTTGCATGTGCTGCACCACT
The DNA here is from genome assembly GCF_000260195.1 of Fusarium odoratissimum NRRL 54006. Classification (NCBI taxonomy): domain Eukaryota; kingdom Fungi; phylum Ascomycota; class Sordariomycetes; order Hypocreales; family Nectriaceae; genus Fusarium; species Fusarium odoratissimum. The sequence goes on along the minus strand of NW_022158694.1, from coordinate 301,590 downwards.
CCACGCAGCACCAAGAATGGCGGCAAAAGCACGAGTAAAAAAGTCCTGAATGTTGCCCCCTATGCGAGGGTGGATCATGATCCATCCCATAGCGACAGCCCACCATGCATCATAAGGCGTCCTCCTCCAGCTATAGGTGCTTTCAAAACAACAAGGAAGAGATAGAGCAGAAAGGAGAATGACAACCTTTATTGCATACTTGGTTTCAAACCCCTGACCACGGCGCATGAGCTTCCATAACTTATAACCCAGCCTATCTTTATGCGACGCAGGGCTGCCATGGATGATCGACTCGACCACTGTGCAGTCTTCTGGTTCAGTGACCGCCTCGTAGTTCTCACGAGGATGATGCTTCTCAGTTGATCTTGTCGTTTCTATGAGTTTTGCTATCTCCGCAAATGTCGCTCGATACATACCAGCCGTAACGCCCCCACGATCGTGTCTAACCTGTTCGTTTGTTCTGTATAGAGCTTTCCCGAAAGGGTACACAGGAAGGTTGACGCGTATCCTTTTAGAGCTGGTATGCATATCCTGAACTATGGCCATGAGGTTGACAACAGTCCCTGCCGTTTCGCGGACATGTCTCGCGAATACGAGGAATTCAACAGCCTGTCCATGATCGGCATACGTTTCGGGCCTGTCGTTCGATCTCAGGAGATGATCTTCCGCAGTATCGAAGGCTGCAAGGCTGTTTTGCATGCGCAATTGGACAGGAACGAGGTCAGACGAAACGTCAGCAGAGGGGCCAAAGTGCTTTCGCCAGCCTGTCAGGTCCATGAGTGCAGCATGGCATGTCTTCAAACCTTCTGACATACAATCGATGACCTCCCTAGTAGGACCCGACAGAGCCCGAGCCACCTTACGGCCAGAATCTTCGACCTCGGATTCACTTCCCGCGTCATCTGCAACAGTGATCTCAAGAGTGTCGGACCAGTCCTCGAAAAGTTCCGTATCCGTGTTCATAGAGAGAAGGGCCCTAACCACGCCTTGCACTGAATTACGGAGCTCTCGCACGTCATTTGGACGGAAGCGAGTGATGGTGATATCGATTCTCATATCTCGATAAGCAAGTGACATGTCCATGAATGTTTTGGCAAGACGCCTCCTGAGTCCTGTATCTCTAGGCCTAGGGATAACAAGAGATTCCTGGACAGTTAGTATGACGATAAAAGAGAAACATGTGAACATAGCCCACCTGCATAGTATTGAATGATTTATGAAAGGCGGCCGCAAGCAGGCGGTTGCCGGCATCAGGGAAGACGAGACAGTTTACCGCCAGTGCAATTGCTTGACCTAACAGCCAAGGAATTCCGTATTGCAGTGACTTGTGCCAGGTGAAAGCATTACCATTAGTCTGGGCCAGTGTTGTAAACGCAAGGGCTATGCCTGCACATAGAACAGTCTGGTATAGGCGGATAAAGAATGAACGTATGAATGCAATGCCCGCAAAGAACACAGCGGAAACGACAACAATAATCCAACCAGACGCCTTTAAAGCATCACTCGTTGATGAAATCAAAATGCCAACATAGCCCCAGGCAAGGCCGGCAGCAGTACCAATGATAGTGCCTACTGTGCCATCAACTTGAGAACCAAAATTGCGACCTGGATGATTTATTATGGTAGACACCACCATGATGTAGTCATTATAACCTAGCCAGTCGTGGACCGGTTGTATCAGACACAAGATATAAGCGATGAAAAAGGCAAGAAACGACTTTAGAAGCTTGATGCCAGCTCTAGTGGTAGCAACTTTGCGTGTCACTGATTTGAGCTCATGGAGCTGCCTTGGGAGAAAGTGTTTTGCTGATAACGGATGACCCTTCTCGAATTCCTTAGGCAGAGCAGCTTTGGACCGTTCAGCAACCTCATCTGGATTCACCGGGTCCGGCTTTAAGAAGAGAGCGTCAAAGAAGCCATCGCGTATCTCGGAGACCCCATACGTCTCCATGTTGATTCGATCATCGGAGATAATCTGATCAATCTGCATTATGCTCATGACCGATGAGCTCCTTCGGGAGTCCACGCTTGGCCTCGCGAGATAGGCTTGAGCAGGCGAAGTAGAGCGCCCTCTAGGTTGATGGTCTAAGGTGAATCTCACGTCTAACCCGGTAGGGCTTAGACTTGGACTATCATCCGCAGATGACTCGGCAGCTGTTTGAGTTGCATTTTGAGGAGGTCCCGTGATTCGAGTCCGTTGACGGCCACGCTCCATTTTGGTGAAGGTTATTAGTGGACTGATACAGTAATGATGGTATGTAAGAGAACCAAACTGTGTTGACGATACCACCTATTGTGTCGCCCTCGAACATAGGAGACTCGAATTGAATTATATACTGGAGAATTAACGGTAATCGAAGCCAATGAGCTGAGACCATAAGCAAATTTCGTGGTTGTACTGTATGTTCGTTGCGGTATTCTTCAAAGGACTATTTCGTCATCAATTACTGCTCTTCGCAAACTCACTTATAGGAAAGTAGAAAGTATTGCTTTAGAATGAATACGCTTGCAAGAGAAATGCAAAAAAAAAAAAAAAAAAAGACCGACTCTAGATGAGATGAGTCCAAAAGGGGAACCGCAGAATCCCAAAGAATGATGCAGGATCCAACTATTGGGTCTCGAGTAGATCATGTTTTTTGGGCATCGACAAGGCCGTGCATCACTATTGCCAAGACTGGGGTCGACTTGAGAAGCAGGGGTTTTAGTGAAAGGAGCATTTTTGAAGTATAAGCAGAGATTGCGAAAGATGTATTATCAGCCACTGCTTCATCGAGTTGAGATTGTCATGAATGATTGCATCATGTAGTTCAATTGAGTTGAGGTTTTAGGTAGGGCCAATGTTCTGGTACTGCAGCACCTGCGGAACTCAAACCCTCAGACAAAGACAACCTCAAACCAACTGTGCACCAGTGATACAGCCAAACTCGACTTATAAACAATAATAATTGATTATGCTCAATATCAATATCTCATTCCTCCTTCTATCCGCTTGAATGGGATTGGGTAAGGATACACAAAGTGACTAGCCCAACAGGGGTGCTATGACTACCGGGTCACGTGAACCTATCAAATCGAAGTTCAGCAATTCCCTAGGTACGCATTCGTTCAGATCAAACAACCAGCATCACGCCCAACAACGTCACTCAGCCATTGACCTCCCCCACGCCATCTCATCGCCGAATCGAATCCCCCTCGAGATCTCGACGATACGGTAAAACATGACATTTATCCGCGCTGCTGTCGCGCCCCTGCGCGCCGCACGCTGCATTCGACAACCCCTCTCCTCCAGAGGTTTCTCCGTGTCCGCCCGACGACAAGGAGGCGGCGGCGAGCACCAATTCGATCCTCCTACCGGCTGGCTCTGGGGTGTCAAGCCTGGTGAGAAGCCCGAGCCCGAGGGCTGGGAGTGGCCTACCTATATTCTTCTCGGCAGCCTTGCCGCCACCGCCGTTGCGCTCGCCTTCAAGCCCGATACTACGTGAGTGATTTGCACTCGGAGGATACACATCGCATTGGACGGATTCAGTCTTGCCAATAGCGAAATTCTGGCCGAGAACTGATGCGGGACGTCTACTAACGGCTATACAGTGTCTCTACCTGGGCCCTTGAGGAAGCACGAAGGAGGTTAGAGGAGGAGGGAATCCTGCCCGACCCATCCAAGCAGGACAAGAAGAACTAAGCGGAGGTTACGACATACTGACAGGGGGAAATCCGGTCAATTGTACATGTTATTTTGCATTTGAAGAATGGTATTGCTAGAGGTTTTGGTCTTGAGGTATTACTGTCTGTCTAATCGGGACTGTGACATAACCTCTGACCTTTGCTAGTATCGCTGATTGTGAGCCTTAACAAGCAATTGTGGCAAAGCAGATGATGTTCTCGTAAACCTGAGCGTGAGCGTAATTATTTTGATTCCGATCTATCTATTCCCAGCCGCTATATAACGCCATATACACAACCACTCTAAATAGTGTAGCTCCATTCATGCTCCTCGTCACCATACTGAATGGCCTCGATCCATTCCTTCATCTTGAGAGCGATCTCGCCAGACTCTTCGAGCTCAGAAAGACCGCAGTCAACGAGCTTACCCTTCCATGAGATGGAACGGACAGGGCTGACAATAGCTGCAGTTCCAGCACCAAAGGCCTCGAGAAGACGACCCTCATCAGCGGCCTCAGCAAGCTCCTTCATCGTGTACTTGCGCTCACTGATCTTCCAGCCCTCAGGTTCAAGACGCTCCCGAGCGAGAGCGAGCACAGAGTCACGAGTGACTCCCTCGAGGATAGTTCCGTCAAGGGGAGCTGTCACAAGCTCCTTCTGGCCAGTCTCCTTGTTCTTGAGAGCAACAAACATGTTCATTGTGCCGACCTCAGTAACGTACTCCTCCTCACCAAACAGCCAGAGGTTCTGCTGGAAGCCACGGCTGGCGGCCTGGAGCTGGGGAACGATACAGGGCGCATAGTTGGCGCCCAGCTTCTTGTCACCAACACCACCGGGCCAGGCACGAACAGCGTAGTCAGTGGCCTCGAGCGAGACAGCCTTGAAGCCAGTAGGATAGTAAGGACCGACGGGCGAGGCAATGACGTAGAGAAGAGCAGACCCGGGAGGTCCGACACCGAGTGTCTTTTGAGTTCCGATCATGGTGGGACGGAGGTAGAGGGAGTATCCCCGCTTATCAGGGATAAAGCGGGAGTCGAGCTGAGCGAGCTTGGAGATGAGCTCGGTGAGGGCCTGGGGCTCAAAGGTCGGGAGCGCAATACGGGCGGCAGACTTGTTGAGTCGCGCCATGTTCTTGTCAGGTCGGAAGAGTCGCACTTTGCCGTCCTTGTCCTTGTACGCCTTCATACCCTCAAAACACTCGAAGGCATAGTGAAAGACACATGTCGCGGGGTCGAGTGAGAGGTTCTGGTAGGGTGTGATCTTGGGCTCCAACCATCCTTCGTCTTGATTCCATTCGATCGCAAGCATGTGGTCTGGCAAAGTTTTAGCTTTTGTGCAGGGCGTATTTGGTGGGGGGTTCGTTTACCTGTGAATTCCCTTCCAAAGACGAGATCCTCGGGCTTGCTCAGGCCCTTGGGCTTCCCCGTCTTCTCGATGCTGAGTTTTGAAGCATCCAAGCCCAGAGGCTTGATGGTAGAGGCAGCCTCAGCCTTGATGCTGAACCGTTGCGCATGGCATAGCGGTCTCAGGCTCGACATGCGAGCGCTCCGTAAAGCGGAGCGGACAAGCAACGGTCTCATCATTGATGCGTTTGTGAAGTCAATTGGCGATAAAAAGTTGAATTGGCGAAATTATATATTCAACGCAAACTGAAGAACAAAAAGGTAAAGTTTTAAAGATGGGGAGCAATAACCTTCGGTGTCGAGACTAGGTGGGATATTAACTTAAGTACTAGGGGCAATTGTCTATGGTCGGAGTTGTATCGGAGGTTGATGATAGAAATCGATTGCAAATTGACCGACTCAATAGGCTCGCTGCAAAGTGAGCCCGAGGTACTCTACAGGGACAGCCGCCTCCAGGCGTTCACAACCGCATTGGGCCGTAGATGAGTCGCCTGGAAAAGTCACTGAAAGTTCCGTGAACGCAGCTCTCGACGCCCTATCAGGTTAGTGATACAGGGGTTCAATGGGGGGGACTGATCTGACATTCAGCAGCTGGAGCTGCCCAGGCGTTATCAGCTTATCGTGGGGAAGCTAGGCTTGGCTCCCTGGTGGTAAGGATACGTAGGTTATTTGTCAACGCGAGGCTACCCCTACACATGGAGAATGCGCATCGCGACCAACGTCATTTCCATTCCCAATCCTATTGTGGCCTAAGCGAAGCGATCGTCAACCCTTGTATTATTCATCGTCACCAACGAATCTCGCATTGTGAGCCTCCAACAACAGCGGCGGCTAAGCGCAGCACCTGCGACCCCTTTTAAGTTCGACCTAACGTTTGCGATCCATGGAGAGCTGTCACCATGTTCTCCTCGGCCTTTAAGTCCATCTCTGCCACCAACATCACAGGCAACTACTCCATCTCTTCAGCACCGACTTCGACGGCTGGTCCTTGGAAGATATTCGATGCGAAGAAGAAGTCTACCGGCAAGCCATACAGTGTCTTTGTCTTTGACCGGAAATCATTAGACAGTCATGGCAGCTCGTTGGGCCGCTCTGGTGCGGCCTCGTTCAAGAAGACGGTTGAGGAAGTTGTCGAGCGATTAAAGAAGGAAGCGTCGAGTCTTGCGAAGCTCAGGCATCCCAACATTCTCGAGTTAGTGGAGCCGGTGGAGGAGACAAGAGGCGGAGGTTTACAGTTCGTGACAGAGTCTGTTACAGCTTCGCTGTCCAGTCTACTGCAGGAGAAAGACGAACAGGAACGAGCTGGAGGCCCCGGTGGAAGATCGAGTCGATACGTGACAGAGGATGCAGATGGGACAAAGAGACGAAGAGAGCTCGAGATTGATGAGTTGGAGATTCAAAAGGGACTGCTCCAAGTCAGCAAAGCTCTCGAGTTCTTACATGAGAATGCTGGTATCGTCCATGGCAACCTTACTCCAGACGCAGTTCTCATCAACGCAAAGGCATGCCCTCCAAAGCCAATCATGAGAACTCGACTAACATATCACAGTCCGATTGGAAGATTAGTGGACTAGCATTTGCTAGCCCCCCTGAGGGGTCTGACAAGCCAACATCTATCCAAGGAATTAACTTGTATGAAGTCCTCAATATGGACCCCCGACTACCAAAGACAGTGCAGCTCAACCTCGATTATTCTTCACCCGACTTTGTCGTCGATAACAACCTCAACTCTTCTGCAGACATGTTCTCCCTTGGACTCATGTCAGTCGCCCTATACAACTCACCCCACAGGTCTCCTCTAGAATGCCACGGCAGTTTGTCTACATACAAGCGACTATTTTCTTCATCTTCCAGCGTTCCATCTGCCAGTAATAACTATCTTTCATCACGGCCCCTTCCTAGAGAACTTTCGCATGATGTTCTGCCTCGACTCATCACAAGACGGCCTGCTCAGCGAATGACGGCGCGCGAGTTTCAGCAGAGCGAGTATTTCGATAACATTCTTGTGTCGACGATTCGATTCCTTGATTCATTCCCCGCCAAGACTGCAAATGAAAAGGCTTCTTTTATGCGGGGGCTTAACAAGGTGTTGCCCTCGTTCCCCAAGTCTGTGATGGAGAAGAAGATTCTACCGGCATTGATAGAGGAGCTCAAAGATCGGGATCTTCTTTCACTCATTTTGCAAAACGTCTTCAAGATCCTCGATCTTCTACCATCTGCCAAGAGGGCGTTCAGTGAGAAGGTCCGTCCAGCATTGAGAGAAATCTTTGTGGTCAACGCCAAGCAGACACAAGAGAAAGATCCAGCCAGGGACGCTGGTCTTATGGTTGTTCTTGAGCATATCTCATCCATTTCCAGCAACTGCTCCGGGAAGGAATTCAAAGACGGTAAGTTTAATCAGAAGAGCTGATCGACATGGTGCTAATTTCCTCAGACATGCTCCCGGTCATAATGGCAGCAATTGAGTGCCCAACACACTCGATTGTTGATGCTGCTCTTCGCAGTCTGCCTGTCGTGCTACCGGTGCTCGATTTTAGCACGATAAAAAATGAACTGTTCCCGGTCATTGCCGCTGTTTTCAGTAAGACGAACAGTCTTGCTATTAAAGTCCGCGGACTGCGAGCCTTTGTAATACTTTGTGGCGGAACAAACGACAACGGCGAAGACGACGGGCTCAATGGCTTGGAAAACAAGAAGACGTCGTCTTCAAGTGCCTTGGACAAATACACTATGCAGGAAAAGATTGTCCCACTCATCAGAGTGATCAAGACGAAGGAACCCGCCGTTATGATGGCAGCCCTGAACGTACTACGGGTCGTGGGCTCAGTAGCTGATGCTGAATTTGTAGCGATGGAAATCCTGCCCATTCTCTGGAGCATGAGTTTAGGTCCACTGCTCAACTTGAAGCAGTTCCAGGGTTTCATGGAGCTTATCAAGAGTTTGTCTCGAAGAGTTGAGGATGAGCAGACAAGAAAACTTCAAGAACTTGGCGGCCCTTCCAACGGCGCTGCTGCTCCTAGCGAAGATTTTATGGCGTTTGGTGGTGTTACCGGTACAACCTTTGACCAGAACAATGGAGCTACAGAAGACGATTTCGAGAATCTCGTCAAGGGACGCATGGGTAGTCCTAGGTCGAGCACAGCAACCCCCAGTTGGGATGACCCAGCCAAGTCGAAATCGAGTACGCCCGCGCCTACATTCTCATGGTCGACACCTCCTCCACCTACGAATAACCCTGCATTAAAACCTCCAGCTCAAAAGGCTCCGTCTTTCAGAACCGTAACACCGGATCTCGGCCGTTTCGAGGCTCTCACACCGTCATCTACTCAGTTCAGTCAACCACTACAGCCCACACCGAGCCAACCCTTCCAACCTCCAACTCAACTTCAACAACAACCGCTGGCTCCACCGCAGCCTTTGACTGCTTCGACATCCGGGTCATCTATCAACTGGTCTGCTGCTGCCAAGGCTACACCAAGCCCATGGGGAAGCTCCTCTGGGTTCGGTACTAGTGCGTCTACCGGCAACATGGGCTCCTCGATGGCAAGCATGTCTCTCAACTCAACATCACGGCAACCGTCGTTTACACTTCCACCACCACCAGGCAGCACATCTACTACGCCGTCTTCGTTCACAATGCCCCCACCGCCAACAAACTGGAGTGGCATGAGTTCGATGAGTAACGCAACGCAGAACACAACGCAGAACAACACGGGGCAAAAGTCGGGATTGGATAAATATGAGAGTCTGATTTAGGCTTGAAATCTATGACAGCATTTGTAAGACAGCATTTAGTAAACGGCTGGATATAGATTTGGCTTTGTAGTACAATCACGGATGATTGACTAGTGTGGCATGGGGATAGCCACAGCCGCAAGGTCACTCAGTGACATGGCAAGACTACTATTGGGATAGAAACAGCACATACTATTACTATAGGCGAGTTATTATGATGATTCTTAGAAGTGATTAAAAACACATCTGTTTGACTAAACTTCTGTGTCGTGAAGAAATGCTGAGAGCCCGTCTGGACTCATTTGCGATGCTCCTAGTAAGCAAAGATGTTGAGCTTCGGAACATAGGTAGTCAGTTGCCTGGTGCGAAATGTCGCTCCTGATCACATAGTTGTAGCACCAAGGGAATCGATGTTGCCAAATGGACCTTTTGGATTTAAGGTACAGGTAGACCATCCGAATAGCAGTTTGTTCGTGAATCTTCAATTTCTGTATTACGATGTATATACGTGCTTTCTAACACATAGCGACTTTGCCCTGTATCTTCTCCGCCACTGTCTCTCACTCGATCTACCATCCCCACCAAACGCTTTTCCTCACCCCAAAATCTCGTTTGGGGTGTCAGTAAATTAGTCCTGCTCCAAGATATCGAAGCCCGCGAGTTTGTCTTTGATACGTAAATGTCGTCAGAAAAGGGATCGAGACAGGCGCAGGGATGAGAAACGCATGTCTAAGTAAGGAGGGAAATTGGTTGAAAAACAGTCAAACTCTGACATGTAAAAAAAAAATTTAAAAAAAAAAAATGAAGACAAGAGACGGTCAGTCCCGTAAACACCCTTACTCCGTCCATGTCCATCCATTTTTTGTTGGCATTGTATCCGATCCTCGAGACGCCATGCCATCCGCTTGCAGCACAGAATGTAAAATCTTATAAAAACGCACAAATGCAGTGTCTTCACATCCTCCATCGAAATTATGAGAGAAACATTTCGATCAGTGGCTCTCACTTCTTGGTCTTCTGCTCCTCAAAAACGTGGCGGCTCTTATAGCCAGGCTCAGTACGGACTTCGACCTTTTGATTCTTGGGAACCATGTCATGCACCATTGGCCAGCGCAGACGGCGACATAGTTCAGAGACAACAACATCGCAATCGCCTAGGAGATCGATGTCAAAATTGATGTGATTAACGGCCTGGCGAGATACGTAGATCTGAGGAATATGGGCGGGGAGCCAGGACACGATCTCAGATACAGGCGTAACCTTGAGAGAAGTGCCGATAACGATGACGAGATCTACCTTGTCGCGATCGTGCTCGGTGAGTCGTCGAGAGAACTCATCGGGAAGAGCCTCGCCGAAGAAGGTGATATCGGGCTTCATGACACCAGCACTGGGGATGTCATACTCGGACTCGTCGGAACTATCGGCGCTCCACCGTCTTCGCTTCTTCTCTGTGCCTGCAGACCGCTTACGCTTAGGCGCACCGCCAGTAGTGCGCAGAGTCTGGACGCAGCGTGGGCATCGAGGGATCTTGTCAGCCTTGATCTCGGGGAAGATGGCCTCTCCCGGGCATTTATAACCGCACTGAACACATGTGGCGGTTCCGAAGGAGCCGTGGCATTGGATGAGCTTGTCCTTGGGAACACCGGCCTTGACTTCGAGGTTGTCGATGTTCTGAGAGTAGTTGGTCAAGAGCTTGCCCTTCTCATGGAGCATGGCAATGAACTTGTGAGTGGGTGTATATCGGTCCGTGCTCGGCAAAATGTCTTTGGCCACTGAGTAGAAAATGGTGGGATCTTGTCGGAAGACACCAATGTCGAAAACCTCTTGGGGGTCACTAAGACCAAGGTGCTCCAACTTGGAGTACAGACCAGTTCCCTTGGAACGGAAATCGGGAATGCCCAGCGATGTAGAGATACCAGCACCAGTGATGAGAATGATGTTATTGCTCTTAGTGATCAGGTCAACGGCATCATCAACCGTGTTGTGACGCAGAAGCTTGGCGCGTTTTGACAGTTCACGCGTAATAGCGAGCGACAATAAACTGAAATACGCATCATCAGGCTGACCCTCCAGGAAGGGCGGAGGACGGATGCCAAAGGCGCTGAGGAGCTTTCTGGCGGTATAGTGACCAGCATCAACGGTGCGTTGACAAAAGACTGTTGGACCATATTCTCGGAGCTCCCGACGAAGTCTGCTAGCTTCTTCAGGTGTGCACACTTTGGGGTCTTTTTTTTTTCGGAGAATATGGTTAGCAATCTTGGAGTAGAGTGCATAGATTCGGGCGATCTCAGGATAGGATAGGGCATGACTAGACAAACTCACCATTAATGGCCACCGTATTATCTGCGTTCAACTCATCGAAAGCATCTTCAAACAAAGAGTCCGTCTCCCACGATTCTCTAACATCGGCAACCCTCTCCTCAAGTTCAGCGAGTGCAACGTTGGCCTCTGCAGTCTTGATCTCGTCTTCTGTTGGGTTATCACCCAACTTGTCGAGAGCATTTGGTTGAGCCTTTCGCTTGGAGAGAGCAACAGTTCTCCCGTTGCCTTTTTTCGTGTACATGGTAGAGAATATGAGACTCTGTAGAGGGAAAGAGAAGAGAAACGAAGTGAAGTGAGGAGAAGGGAATATTAGGGTTTGCCAACGTTTGACAGTGGTGAAAGGTCAGAGGCTGGTTTGATCTCCTATGGAAATGTGTTGTAAATGCAAATGTAAAGGTAAAAGGGAAGGGAAAGGAAGAAAGCGGGTCAGGAAGACGAGGGTGGCATCTATTATTAACCCCAGATCGAGAACCGAACCACGCAGACGGTCTGGTTGGCTTGGCTTGGCTTCTGGATACTACCAAAAGTAAGGCAACTGCAGGTACCTTGTGGGCAAAAAAAAAAAAAGGATACCTGGCCTAGTGCCTTGTTAGACTCGATGAGAAAATGCGCAGAATTCTGTACGAGAAGCCTAGAGTCAAAAGCTTGACTGAGAATGGGAATTTTATGGTTGAGTTGTCGAGGGGGTGGTAGTGAAGAGAGAATCGTTTCAGCTTGAGTGAGAGCGATAGTGAAGAAGCTGATCTGCCGAAAGTGGGTTTCGTTTGGTTGTGCGAGTTCCGTGCAATGGGAGGAAAGGAAGATGAGTGACAATGTATGAGGATGAGTCTGTTCTAGTTGAACAAGGTAACTAAAAGTGAGGAAAGGCAAGATAGATAAGGAAAGAAAGTGAGAGAATCTTTGACAAGTCTCTGCCTTATTCTTAGTAGAAAGGTATCGAGGCACGATATCGTGATCAAGCCAGATCAAATACGTATGAGTAATCTGATTCGATGTAATATCGCCTTTCCTTTCTCACTTTATTGCCTTTCTCGTCTATCCAACAAAGCTTGGTTAAGGGACAAGGACCCCGAGGTGGAAGCTGATTCTCAGAGAGAATGCGACAAAAGAAACAGGTTGCAGATAGATAGATAGATAGGAAAGAAGAAGAACAAAAGTTGAGGAAAAAGAGGAAGAGAGAGAAAAAGACTCTCAGATACGGTGGTTGGAATGTAATGATGGCGAGCACTGGAGTGCAGGGGTACGTGATTAATTACAGTACAAACAGCAGCAGAGGGGAGAAGTGATAAATCGACTTGGGTTGGGTACTCGAGACACCAAGCCTGCACACCATAGGCATTGACTGACAAGCAACTCGAGAAACACCCTGAGCAACTGGCGGTCTATTAGGAACTCTGCTCAGTATTTCTCGTCTATTCTAAGGTCATCTTTTAAACTCCCCCCCCCCTCGTCTCTTCTGTTCCCCCGCCATCTCCCCTTCTCCTCTCTCACACACATGTCGCATCATGTGGCAGAGAGTATCTGGGCAAAAACCACTGCCAAGTATTCATCCAGCTTAACGTATCCCCTTCGCATTTTGACTTTTTCCTGTGGCTGGCTTAACTTCTTCAAGTTCCTCTCCTCCTCCAGACCGCTTGCTAGCTGCCAATGTAGTACGGCCTTATACTAGAGTGACAACTTGCTTTCTCTACTGAAACGTTTTTATACCAAGATATTTCTATCCTGCCCTGGATCTTATGTCAGACTGCTCTACTCAAGTCAAATCATCTCCTCTCTTTTATCGTATACGTATCGGAACTGTCTGGCTGTTCATCATGCATGACATGGCATGCCAGGTTGTCACCATTCTCGCTGATTGGCCGGCTACAATATTGCCTATCAACCACCCACCAACTGAACCTTCAACTTGACTAGGCGCCTTTTGTTGATGCCGTACAAACAGCACTGTATCTGAATAAACATAGGCTTTGCTACTGAGTGTTGGCGTCCTTGGTACAATCCTATTATATCTTTGTCTTCCGAGTACTCATAATACATACATATTACAATCCTGTCAGCTTGGAGCAGAGGCAATTCTTCTTGTTAATTAGTCTTGAATCTATGACCACCTACTGAATCATCCACCATATTAGTTCCCGCCACATTTTGGTAGATCCTGCCGTCTAGTAAATCTTAGTTATATTATGATACCTTGGCTTTCTTTCCATTCACTCGCTCAATCTAGCTGTCATTTTATTTTTGCAGAGACCTTTTATTGTTGTTCAATCGCTCAAACTCTTCTCGTGTCGATTCCATGCTAACCAGTTCTATCGGTACCCAAAGCAATACTAGAATAAAAAATACCTCGCACGCACTCAATGTCAAGTCAATCCGCACTACAGCAACTACCTTGGTGAGTCACTGTGATCTCCGTCATTGTCTGGCCGCATCTTTGGTTGCCAGCCCGCCGCTACACCTGCTGCCACGATACCTGCCATCACCGTAGGAGCTCCCAGTGCAGAATTAGACCGTGACCTCGTGGATCTAGGCCTCCTGCCTGAGTTGGGTGTCCCAATCGGCGACCCTTCAAACGGATTCTCCTGGATTGGCGTTTGCGGTGCGTTGAGAGAGTTGGATCGAGAATGAGAAGGGCTTCTAGACCTGACCATCTCAACCGCCTCCTTAGGGTGCTGGATTGCAAACTTGAGGTTGTTCAACCGTCCACCCTTCATGCGCCGAAGGAAGTTGAGCTCGTCGCGGACATCCGCCAATGGCTCGGGGTACATGCTCATCTCCTCGTCGGATACCGTAAGACCAGGTACATTCTTCGCACGCTGCTTAAGGAACTCGGGAATCAAAGCCTCAAGGAAATGGTCAGGGATAAGGCGAATGATGACGCCGACAGGAATAGAGAGGAAGCCAAGAACGATGGCCATGGCCCAGAGCTCGCCACTCTGCTTCTTCTTAGCAATCTGGAAAGCTTCGCCGCCAACGAAAATGATCAGGATCTGACCACCACACATGATAGCGCTGATACCAATAAAGAACCAGTTCTTGGTAAGGCCTTCGAAAATGTTGAACTTGTTATCCAGACGACGGTTACTGTATACGTTAGGAAAAATCCAATTTGCATTACAAGAGGCGGCACTTACTTCCATTGGTTGAAAATCTGCATCCAGACAAACGTATTGAAGACCAGTGTCTTGATTTCCTCGGCGCTCGGTTTCGGCTCTATTGGCACAATTGGGCCCTGGTAGTAGAGGACGAAGGTAATGACGAGTTGGTAGATAGATTGACCGAGGATCATCTTCCACATAGTGACAGATATAATACTGGATCCCTTGGGCTCGGGCTTTCGGTCCAGAACACTGTCGTGGGGAGGATCGGTGGCGAGGGCGAGGGCAGCAAGTGTATCCATGATGAGGTTGACCCAGAGCAGTTGCACGGCGGTCAGCACAGATGACTCTTCGTTATTAGAGACAGCTGTAACAAATGTGAGGATAACCGCAGTGATGTTGACGGTGAGCTGGAATTGAAGGAATCGCTTGACTGCATCATTGACTGCACGCCCCCATTTCAGAGCTTTGACAATGCTGGTGAAGTTATCATCCATCAAAATAATGGCTGAAGCCTCCTTGGCGACCTCAGTACCAGAGATACCCATGGAGAAGCCGACATCGGCCATCTTGAGAGCAGGGGCGTCATTGGTACCGTCACCAGTAACAGCAACTGTCTCGTTCTTGTCCTTGAGTCTCTTCACCAGGATACGCTTGTCTTCGGGGGATGATCGTGCCAAAACATGCAGGCGGGGAATGATCTCCTCTTGCTCCAGCTTAGAAAGGTTGCGGAATTCAGGTCCCTCCATAACAATAGAGTTAGGCTGAATGATGCCGCACTCCTTTGCAATGGCCTCAGCGGTGATTTTGTTGTCACCGGTAACCATGCGAACGACAACACCAGCCTGCTGGCAGAGCTTGACAGCTTCTGGGACACCTTCCCGAAGAGGATCTTGGATACCGACGACGCCAATAAAAGCCATGTCCGAGAAAAGATCATCAAAGACAACTTCGTTACCGCCATCGACACGGCCGGCACTCTTGGGTGGCCATGAGGGGAAGTCCTTGTAACAAATGCCGATGGTTCGGAGTGACCTTCTCGCATAGCTCTCGATGAGCTGCTGAACAGTGCTGACATTATCATCGGACATAGGAGCAAGGGAGTCGTCGTTGGCTGGGTCACCAAGTACTTGAGTACACTTGGAGAGGATGATTTCGGAGGCGCCCTTGATGTAGAGACGTGCACTACCGTTGGGGCCCTGAGTAACGATACCCATGCACTTGCGGGCAGAGTCGAAAGGAATGAGCTGCAAAACCTTGGCGTTCTCACGCTCCTCACTCACGGGACCCATGCCAAGATGAGACTTGGCGAGAATGAGTAGGGCAGTCTCAGTCTTGGAACCAATGAAGGTCTTTTCTCCGTCTACCTCGCCTTCGAAAGCGGTAGAGTTGAGTGCAATAGACTTGAGGAGAAGGTCCTTCACAGGTTTGCTGAGCATCTTGGCAAACTCGGAAATACCAATATCACCACTAGTGTCCACTGGGGTAGAGGCACCGCTGGCATCTCCAGAGGATGAGCCACCAAAACGGAGACTTGTTCCAATAGTTCCTGACACAACCTGCATCTTGTTTTGGGTCAAAGTGCCGGTCTTGTCAGAGCAAATGGTAGAGGCATTTCCCATGACTTCACATGCCTTGAGGTGTCGCACAAGGTTGGCATCCCGAAGCATTCGGGTTGTCGCAAAAGCCAAGGCCAGGGTAACAGCAAGGGGTAATCCTTCGGGGACAGCAACCACAATAATAGTAACGACAACAATGAAGATGTTGAGGAATTGCTGTCCTTTTTCAGCGGGTGTATCATCAGAAGCCGGTAGCCCAGCCAGGAACTTGATCAACAGAGCAATGAAGAGCGCAAGACCAGCAGCACTACCGAGCTTAGCGATGTAGGTAGCGATAACATTCAGCTTCGCCTGTAGGGGAGTCATCTCAGGATCCTCGTTCAATGACATGAGAGTTTTGCCGTATGAAGAGTAAACACCAACTGAGGTAGCCATATAAGTGCCAACACCTTCCATGATGCGAGCGCCAGACTGGATGAAAGGATCCATCTTCTTAAGGTCGTCATGGTTCTCGATGGCGTTATAGACAACCTCAGAAGCCTGTTTTCGAATAATGTCTGATTCGCCAGTGGCCTGAGATTCGTCACATTTGACATTGAAGCCCTCGATCAGAACTCCGTCGACCGGTACCAAGTCACCCGGCTCAATGTGAATGACATCACCGGCCAAGATGTCAAAGACAGAGAGTTCTATTGTCTTTCCTGATCGAATCACCTTGACCAGACGGTCCTGTTTCTTTTTGTTCAGTTTCGTGAATTGGCGTTCCTTTTGGTAATCGTTCAAAGAACCGACAATGACGACGATGGCGATGGCGACAATAATCGCAACGCCTTCGACCCACTCAACCTTGGGCTCGCCCTCCTCATGCTTTTGGCCAAAGCTTTGATACAGGCCAACTGCGAGACTGACTACCGCAGCGATTGATAGCAGAATCAAAACCTTGTCGTTATAAGTAATCCACATAAGCTCCAAAAGGCTCTTGCCTTTCTTCTCCGGTAACCTGTTGTCCTTGAAAACACGTAATCGGTCGGCAAAACTATCGCCTGTTTGCGCTGCAGCATGATCTTCGCGGGGCATCTGCTTCTTAGATGTTGCATCCTCAAATGAAATCTTGCCGGTCAGGCTCTTCTCATCCATACTCAATCCGGCCTTTCGATCAGATCTTAAACCCTTCTCGATACCATCAATGCCACCTAACATATAAAAAGCCGAAAGACTCTTGGGGTTGAACATTTTGTTCATCTGGCCAGGTGTAAAGGCAAAGGGGTTGTTTTCCACCTCGAAATCTTGCTCTGTG
This sequence comes from Fusarium odoratissimum NRRL 54006, assembly GCF_000260195.1. Taxonomy (NCBI): domain Eukaryota; kingdom Fungi; phylum Ascomycota; class Sordariomycetes; order Hypocreales; family Nectriaceae; genus Fusarium; species Fusarium odoratissimum. Next base: position 284,519 of record NW_022158694.1, on the reverse strand, counting down.
CCTGTATCTGGTTTCAAAGCGCTCTCATCGTTGGTAATCTTCTTGTGGTCGTACTCGGAGCCTTTCAGCGTATCTGTCTGTGTCGAGTTGGACGCCACAACAGTAGTATCGCCTTGGGAAGAAACGGATCGAGACATGTCGTCAGAGTCGACTGAGTTTTGTCGCGATCGGTGGTTCATAGGCACAGATAGGAATCCAACACCGCGTTCGCCTGATCTTGATGTTACTGGGCTCGAGACATTGTGGGGACTTGTTGGTCTGCTGTCTCGATTCTCAAAGGTCATGGATGTGTCCAATTCGGGTCTCGAAGGTCGTTGCGACATGCCGCTGGTCGATACAGGGTCGGCTATTGTTGTAGGACTAACTGCATCGTCTTGCATGTTGGAAGGATGTGACTCTTGGGGCGGTTCGGTAGAAATATTAGGGTTGACAGCGGTGGTATCAATGGTGATGGTCGGGCTGGGATGTTGATCAGCATTCACCAGTTGATAAGGGTTTGAATCACTGGAGGCCCCTTGAGCCTCTGCCTCAGTCACGTACGCGCGACGCCTCATGGGCGGATGGTCATCGTGATCAGCCATACTGGGTCGGGCAGTGCCGCGATGAGCGACAGCCTAGAGTTGGAGGCCGGAGAATTGACAGCGAACCAGATTTGAGGCTATGCAGCGGCAAAAGTGTTGTCGGTAGTGAGGTAAGTTAGTGTATTATGTTGAGCAAAAGGGAGCTTCAAGGGAAGATGAGGGCGTGGAGCCAGGAGCGCATGGGGCGATGTTGTTTAGATGGAAGTAAAGGAAACTGGTATTAAGAAGAAGCCTCAAGGGCAGAAGAAAGTGGAATGATTTAAGGTATCTGTAGAACAAGCCCCCGAGAACTTAATCATGGCCAACTTATCCTCGACTTATTAAACAACCAAAAGAAAAGGTTAAGTTGAAGATTGAGTTGAGGAGAAATGCATCGAGTGGAGGGCAATGGATGGGCATCCAATGTTTTTCGCCTCGACCGAGCTTGCTTCTCTGGTCCAGTCTTCAAATTGAGGCAGTGCAAAGCGTCGACTGTTGCTGATTGGTTAGCGAATATCACCATGGGCGTGTGTATAGAGAGTTACGTACCTGAAGGGTATTGAGATGGAGCTCCCGTCCGTCGGTCGGTGCAAGGACCGGGCAGGCGCCGAACGAACGGAAGACTTTCTACCTTGGGACAGAGTAGTATTCACAACTCCTGGAGCCAGATCTTAGGCATTGATTGCACCTAGAGACTTTGAGCAATACAATGGAAGAGTGAAAGAATTTCCACACGCGAAGACAGGTTCCTGCTATTTGTACAAGGACTTAACTTGCACTGTGCTATATTCCCGATCAATTTCAACCATGAGGTAGTAGCAAGCTCTATTGCTGGCTCACTCTTACTTCAACTTTACTTCAACCATAGATTCTACGGCTTGACAAAAGATCGCCTTATCCATATCTGGCTCGCTCATGCTTCATCTTTCTGTACAGTCAATTCCGTCGACTCCACGGCCAGGGCACTTCTCTCGTGATGGACCTTTCCTCGGCGGGCTCGCACCCTTAACGCCTTTGGCGCTTGGAGAGGGAGGCTGTGTTGCACATACTAGCTTCAACATAACTCAAACTCTGAGTCTCAGAGTCACGGGTCCATGATGAGGTGAAGAAAGGGCGATTTGGTGACGTTCATTCAGCTTCGTTTGTCGCGCTCAACAGATTGTGAGGCAGCTCATCATCCCATGTCGCCACAGTGCACACGCACTCGCACTCGCGCATGATGATCCCGTCTTGGCAACGTCTAGAAGCTCTGGGGAGAGCCAAGACTCTAGCATCTATCGGCCTGTAGCGTTCCTGGACTGCCTTGTCCTGAGTCGTCAATGGCACGACTTGGCGCCAAGCCCACACGCTTTTTGAAACAGTTTTTTTACATAGGGAGAAGCACGAATTACAATGATTGGTGGTCAAACGTTGACTAAGTCGGTATTTCCAGGGAGGGTTTCATAGCATGTTTAACGCCGTGATGTTAGTTACCATTCCTGACTCAGTGCATCTGCACCTATAGTCGGGCAAACGAACATTATCTCTGAGATTTGTATCCGTAAATCTGTTTTCGTTTGTACCAACAGGCAAATGACGTCTCACGAGTCACTGCGCATCGTGGCTGGTAGCGAGATGAGCAAGAACAATAGCTTGAATATGCCCCAGTTCAACGTAAATGCCGGAAAATCCTGGGTATACTACACACTGGTATGGGCGAGACAGTGGTCGACATGACGACGCGATACTATTCTGACTAGCCGTGGATCCTGTCTTGGTCCAGTTTTCGCCCCTATTAAGAGCCCAGGCATGAATATGGATGTCACTGCGGCTAATCCATGAAGTCGTGCTTGAACCCCCCGTCTTTTCACATTCAAAAATGTCTTCTTAATCAAGCAACTTCCCTGGTGAGACGGACGTCTACGGCTGAGAGAAGCATATAGGAATCGAGTCCGGGTCGGACTACATAAAGTCCTATGGGCAATTTCCTTGTAAATTGGATCCTCTCTATCCTTGTCCCTTAGCTGCGGGCTCTTGCGTAGTCACACGGCTGATGAGCTTATTTGCTTAGATTGCTCAACCGTGCATTCCGGCTTAGAAGAGAGTCACACATTCAGCAACTTGAGGATTCTGACGGCATGTCATGGGAGCGTTAGTTTTTTCGATCACCGCGATAACTTGACCAGGGGTGTGGATCATAGCCCTCTCAATGTTGAGAAACAATAGTCCTCTTCAAAGTCGTACTGTACCAGGGGATGTTTAGTTTGTTACACTAGGATTAGAGCTCGGATTTGATCCTGTCCAAGTAACCTTGAATCGAGGAGCTGTAAACCCCATAACGCTATTTATGAACCATCCAATCGTAACGTTCTTGAGACCCCACTGCTCGGGTCAAGCTTCGTTTTCTGATATTTGGAGCCTTGTCCTTCATGTCACTAACGGGAAAGAAGCGAGATTGGCTGGGCAGGCAACTTTGATATGAAATGAGCCAACTGCGTCTCCTCGATGACAACCCGTCACACTTGAAAAACACATTTATCTCGAAGAACCTTGATTTCTCTGGTAAGGGAGATCAAGGCATTGACATCTTGACATGTCAGGCTTGGCATTACTATGCCGAAAGAGACCTCTCGTATCTCCTTTTTATGCCCGTCGCGTGTCACATGTCGATCATGAACAAATGGAGGTTTTGATCCCTTAAACACGAGGCTTGGCATGGCCGAGGCCACTCTTTTCATCAAGGTCGGAACAATTATTGGAGACTGGCCCATCATACAAAGTTTTGATATGTAGGAACTCTGCAATGCTATACGGGCAGCCGGAGGCCTTCTTAAGTATAATGAAAACTTGAATGTGGCGGGTGGCACTGCACAGCCGCACATCTAACCAATGGCCAGGCTGTTGGGGCTTGTGTCCAGATCATGTTGAATAGAGCAGATCGAAATACTCAAAATGGGTGCAAAATGAGTCATGAAGCACCGCTACTGTCGCTGAAAGCATTCGTTACCAGAAATCACCTCAAAAACAGTATTTTGTCTCAAATTCAACGATGATCAATTGTCGTTGAAAAAGAGTTGTTCACGTCTCATTTAGGAAACGAATCTTGAATTGTTCAGCCAATCAAATTACACTTTAGATCTTTGCCCAGAAATCTTTCGTCTGGCAGCTTATGCAGCAAGGGTCTTAAGCCATCTAGCCAAGCCGAGCCAAGCCAAGCCAAGCTGAACCGAGTTTAAAAATCCTGGGCTGATTCAAATGTTAGTCAACAGGTGAAGTATATCGTAACCATATAATGAATGGCTCTCATTACGTCTGGTGGCATTACTCAGCCTCATCGGCTAATTCCAATAAGAGCCATTGTTTGCGAACACGCGATGCATGTACACAAGTATAGAGTGGTCTCCCGGTATCTTCCTTGCCTTCTTACTTTCGGCCTGGTGTTCGCCGTGACTTTACTCTTAGTGAAATGACTCGGCCGGTTAACCACTCGGTAGTGTCTATAGCTTCGCTACCCTACTAGGTACTTAGTTGGCCGAATAGTATTGTGCAAAGCATATGCCTGGCGAGCCAAGCGGCGGCTCAACCCCAACAACTACCCTCCAGCTACTATCACGTATGACCCAGGAGGCAGTGCTTTTGACATCACATGTAATGTAGCCTCCCTAGCCAATTGTATTACAAAGTCTGTCTGTAAATCCGCAGAAGTTGTTCGACTAGACTACAAACTGAGCCCAAGATTTAGCTTTATCTAAGCCACATTCAACGAGAACTTGTGGTCAGTTTCAAGGTTCGGGTGCGTCACTACGATTCATGTAATTTATAACCCAGCCCAGCTTACCATGGGAAATCAAAGCTTTTGTGTTTGACTACTATATTAGAGAGATATGCAAAATGTGTTTCAATATGTATATTCGGTGGCCACAATACATATACATTTCGCCTCCTGCACCAGGATATTGGACCATGGGATCTGCGAAGCAATGTTTTATGAGGACACAGGACGTATTAGATGATGTCCATGTCCATTTCGCTAGCACGTATTCGTCTTTGAAGTAACGAGGCAGAATTGAGCCCAACTTGACCAGTCTAACCCAGGATTTACTAGCCACTTTGAAACTGCAAGAGAAGACGGCAAACTGGAAAGTCTCGATAATGCCTTGAGAATGTCTCATAAGCCCCGTGAACTACGAGGCCGGTTTCAAATGAATAGAAGGGGGAAGAATACTGCCATGAGCTGTCACATCCCGAGTCTGGCGCAAACAACGTAGGAAGCCTAAAATCTGGGAGAGCATGAAATGGCCTGATAAGACCAATCTCCAGCTTGCGCCAAAGGATTAAGTGTATGTAATATGACACTATCAAAATATGACCGTACAAGTCTTGCCAAGGTCCTGGCAAGATCCGGTTTCCAGCGGTTGCACGGAGTACGACGGTCCTTGTTTGTCATATCTCGCGATTCAATCTCACGTAAGTAGATTTTCGCCCTAGCAAACAACAAAAAGCCCCTGACGTATCTTACATGATACTCCCTGTAGTGAAACTCACAATTACAAAACCCATGCGATCCGGAACATAGCAACGGGTTTCATTTCGTGGGAGAAACCTTTTTCAGTTGCATCATCAGATCCTTCGCTACTATCATCGCACAGCCTCCCTGTCAACTAAAGGTCCCATGCTTCGTTACGGCACAGCAAAGTTCAACTTCCTTATTGATGAATTTCCACAATTTTGACTCTCTTGAATTTGAGGATTTACAAAGAGACGTATGCTAAGAGAAAAATGGCTCTTGGGGAATCCTGCTTTCAACTCCACCGCATCGTGGCTGTGTATTTCCAAACACCAATCAGCGGGATCCGTTTCTCCTCTTTGGACGACACTTTCCTATATGATAGACTTTTGACTGCTATTAAGTTACGGTGAGAAATGGCACATGTGCTATCTGGCCCTGTCTAGCCTTGCATTTGCGGATTGTGCAATAACGGAATCGTGGTGTTCCGACATTGAGCAGTCCCCGGTGTCAAGATGTTGATCAACTATTGCGATGGGCTATGCTACGCACATCTAGACCATAGTTAGGATCAGTCGGTTCTATCGGTGCTACTTGAATTTCACTGGAGTAACATGATGGCATGATAAGTGCAACAAGTGCAAGGTGTGAATGTAAAACAAAGAACTTTTGAACTCCCTGAGTAGAAGGTGTTGACGACTAAATCTGCCGCACTTTTCGTGACTCTATCTTCATCAACCGTACGCCTTATCGTCGTCCCAAATCCACCTTACGGACAGGGACCATGTCCTCGGCGCCCTCTTGGTCCTTGATCGAATTCTCAACTCCAAAGAAGGGTGCAACTCCATGTCTCAGTACACCTTTCCAGAACCCAGACACAATCTCTTTCAAGTCGCCTCCAGTCTGCTTAAAGTCGGGGAACGCATTAATCTCAAGCAGCCAAGCAGTTCCTTGGGCATCCACAAGGAAATCTAGGCCATATACCTCGAAGGCATTGGGCAGCGCCTGGAAGTGGATAGGCATAGCCTTTGCTGCAGCCTCGAAGATCTCTCCAGTTACCTCGCAAATCTGGTGGAAGATATCATCGCGCATATCGCCTGACAAGGGCAAGTCCCAGAAACGGCGCACAGTGTTTTCGTTTGGTGAATCTTGAAGACATGTGTTTGTAAGGAAAGACTCGATATCCTCTGGTGCATCTGACGGCGCAGCATAGGGCTTTCCAGCAAAGAGTGCCAGCATGTGCTTGTAAACCCAGACATCGAGGCTTCCTGTGCACATCACGTAGGTGCGAATGTGGAACTTGCGCTTCTCGTCGTCGACAAGAAGTGGCGGGTGAATATACGGCTGCGCAACAAAGTGTCGCAGATGCGAGGTCATGATGTTGTCGCCGTCGTCATCCTGCCCAGCAACATCCTCCTCTTCATCATCAGTGTCAGGCTGGTCCTCCTCCCAGAGGTCAAAGATATTCTGAAGCTCATCCATGGAGCTGAAGAGTCGAATACCTTGGCCGCGATCACTCATTCCTGGCTTCAGGATCCACCACTCCTTATCCTTGGGATTTGACTGTTGTTCGTTGCGTTCCATACTCTCTCGGAGGTCAAAAGCTTCCACTAGAGCATCGTCTAGAAACTCGGCGAAGTCGACTTCGAAGGCTTCACTGCGCTTGATGTGAGACGCCAAGACGGACTCGGGGTGCTTTGCCACCCAGTGATCGACGGTAGTGGACAGAAAGTGTTTTCGGATCAGAGCCTTTCGAATCATATAGCTGTTGATTAGAGTCGTACGCTCATGGCTGGCGGCATACTCAAAGTCGATGGTCTCGTACGCCACGATCTGTAAAATATTTCCTTCTGAGAGGACGATCTTCGCAAGAGCTGGCTCATCAGACTCCGGTACTTCAGTGATTACATTGAATATGCCTTCGGGGAACAGTGAGTTGAGGGCGGAGAGAATGAGTGGTTGTACGTAAGAGTCTTCGTAGGAGATGACAGCTTGAATCGAGGGGCTCTTTTGCCTCAATGCCACCTCTTGCTTGATTTGGCTTGCCTCTGAACCTGAGTCCCTTTATCAACAGTAAGAATATGTCTATTTGTGGTCTTGGTAGAATACAGGCATTGTGCTTCTCTCCTAGCTCTGCCCACCACATATCATTCGATCGAGGACACTTACAGTTTGAGTTCCTGCTGGTTCCATTCTCCAGGACCATGCATGAAGTTTGCCTTAAGAGGTGTGATACTAAAATAGTCAATAATGGAATTTTTCTCGTAGCAAACGACGTACCTTGTCAATCCCTCCTTCACAGTCCATCCGTCGTTGCCCGGGCCGGACTCTTCCACACTCTTGTAAACATCAGTGAACTTTGGCGCCCACTTGAAGTGCTTATGGGTATGCCCTTTTCGTGAGCTAGGCCGGGCGGCATCATCCACCTCACCCCCAACACCCTCACGTATCCTCTCCTCTTCTTCGTTCTCGTCTCCAGCCTCGCCTTCGATCTCTTGGAAGCAGCCACCTTCTCTCCAGTAGTTCTGCAAAACGTTGGTCCATATAGCCTTGTTGTTCTCCAGCCCCTCTACCAAGGGCACATTAACGCTGTAGAGGTCTGCACTGCCATCTGTGGGCCATTGATTGTAAAGTGTTTCGATGACCTTGACGCTGCGCCGGCAAGCTGCCTCGATGATAACTGGGTCATGGTTTCGAGTGAAGAAGGCGAAGCTTAGCGCAATTGATTTCTTCTGGCAAACAGCCGCCTCTAGAGCAGCACCCAGCGTCCCCGAGCTAAGGGCAAAGACTGCTGTGGTGTTTCTGCCGTAGTTAGGCCCACTAACAACAAGGTCGATAGGCCCTCGATCTTGGAAAAAGTGATGAAGACCAATCTGAACGCAGGAAGCCGGCGTTCCATCAATCAAAATCCATTCCTCGACATCTCCTGAGGGGGAGGGTCGATGGTGAGTGGTGCCCGGAGAGTCCTCACCGTGGATAACTTTTGAAGGGCGGTAGTACAGAGGCTTGAGAGTCTGCCCAATCATATGTGCCTTCCCGATCCATGATCTCTGGGTATGAGGCAAGCAGACTGAGACGGCGTGGCCGGCTTGCTGGAGCTGCTGAATGAGACAGTGAACGTAGGGAGAGGAGTGTGGTGATGGCGGCCCATCGTCATTCGTGACGAGGATATGCATCTTGACCTACAGAGAAGGTGTCACAGGGTCCTTACAATCTGGTCTAGTAGTCAGTATGTCTCTTTTCTAAAGAATACGCAGAGAAGAGAGAGAAAGGACTCACTAGATTGCAATGCCCGTGAGATACGTAGAGTATTTGATGAAATCAATGTCAGGGTGAAATCGCAATGAGGGGCACGTGGGGCAGGCATGCAGAGTCAGAGAGAGCGCTAAGCACGTCAGTACGTCACAGCATGACTTCCAATTGGGCTTAATGTTCACAGGCACGGGTGTCAGGGGGGGGGGACTCATGTAATTATCATGAACTTGTCTTTTCTTTTATTCGACTACATCATGAAAAAAAATAATCTACCTAAAAACCGGGGCTCACAGAATCGAATACTTCCAGAGGGAAACCCCTTAGCGAACCAGACCAGCCGTACCGAACCTTCTCAAATATAATAAACCGAAACAGACTTGGCCTTCCATCCTCTCTTCCTTTTTCGAGGGCAGGTATCAACAATAAACGCTGTCTCTCAATGCAATACATGCCATCGACCCTGTCGGCCTATTAGTCCTTTTAACGCGCCAATACCGTCCAACGCCAAAACCGGTCCGAAGTTCCTTTGAAAGGCAATAAGTAGGATTAAACCATATGCAGAATTATTGAAGTTCATGGGGCAGCCACTTGACCGAGATGTGACACCGTAGTGGAAAGCAAATGCGACGCCTATGCACGGAGAGGGATTTCCTTAGATGCGGGTACGCTTAGACTCCCTAGTGTCGACGCTGTCTGCGGAGCGTTTGCGCGATGGTGATTTAACGACACCTTCCTTGGTTCGTCGCCAAGAGTCGAAGGGGCTTCGCTTTCCAGGCGGCTTGACAGGAGTACCTTCGTCAGGCAATTTGTTGGTGGATCGAGTGACTCGTCGAGTAGACGGTGGTGAAGCGGGAGCAAACCTGGGTGCTTCAGGAGTGCAAGCGCGTTCTGGCTTAGACGCAGATGGAGTTTCTGGGACATGTAGCTCCTCATCATTCTCCTCGACGTCAGTCACAGCCTCCTCTTCCTCAATCTGCTCATCCGTCTTATCATTGTGGAACAAAAGACGAGGTTTAATGGAACTTCGAGTTAATGGGCGGTTGAGATGAGCCTCAGGATCCTCTTCTGCGGCTTGACGCTCATCCCAATCATCCATCTCTTGCTCCGACCACTTGCGGAAGAATCTCTTTCCACGGCTGTTCGAATTAGCGTTTGCATATTAAATAATTGGGTCAAACAAAACTTACAATGTGTACACCATGCCATCCTTGCGATCAGCAAGATCATCGACTGTCTTGATGCCTTCTCCAGGAACCTTGACCTTGCGCTTGTCGTGACGTTTAGTAGTCTCAGGTCGCGGTGTATCGCTGAAGAATGGGTTTTCCGATGTGAGGAAAGGATTCTCTTGGCTCTCGTCACGAACAGGTACTCGATCCCGGGTATCGGTGAAGATCTCAATAGGCTCCTCAACCTCTTCCACGGAAAAGCTCTCCATCGAGATGCCGGTGTACTTCTTGGAAGCTCGTTTCCTAGGAGTCAAAGTCGCTTCATCGGCATCGGAACTAAAAAGGTTGCGGGCGACTGATTTGATGTGTGCGGTTTTCTTTTCTGTGGGTGGTTTTTGGGGAGTCTTTGATGGTGTGGGAAGCATGCCAGTGGCACCAGCAACAAAAGAGGTAGATCGCCCATGAGTGCGACGGCTCGCACCATCGCGAGAAGTTTCCGCCTGCATGTTTTCTGTTGCACGGCGAACGAAATCACTAGCAGGCATGCGCTTCTTATGCGGCAAGGGAGAGGCGATGGCAGCGCTCAAATGCTTGCTTGATTTTTTGGCAGTATGCGGTGATTGAATTTGACGATGTGATGCGCCGGGTGATGGAGACCTTGTTCGTCGTGATGAAATTCGTGCAGATTTGCGAGGAGTAAAAGGTTCCCAGTTGTCCTGGTATCCGAGACGAGGAGTTGGCGGAGTGCGGATGCGGGTGGGCGGTGGAGGAGTAGTAGAGCCGTGATGGTCGGCCATTTTGATGGGCAGTGAGAGGCAGTGGCAGTCGGTGTTGACTATCGATTAAAACAGTTGAGGGGCGTTGCTGGAATATTAAGCTTATCCCTCGAAGGATAGTCTTGACTTAATACTAGGAGCTTGGTCTCGATGGCTGCCAGGTCTACCCGATAGGATTGCTTCGAATTGGCCTCGTTGACTGACGTGATAAACAGCGCAGTTGACTCGGGAATTACAGCTGTCGTCTTGAAAGGAGGTATATAGTCTTTGGGTATAGCAACAGAAGAGCTCAATGATGGAGGTCGCTTGCTAATTGATGATAATGGCAGATTTAGAGATGAGAGTTTGTAGGGTAAGATGTTTACATTTGAATAGGAAGAAGAATCAAGATGAGAGAAGTGGCTGGGACAAAACTACCCTGGAGTGTGCACCAGCCTCCCAGCCTCCCTATTCTCTGGTTGTGCGACCAGGTTTTACCCACTAAAATATAGGTCCACTTGCAACCTAACCGCGTCCGTCGTGTCAGCAACCCCTCCCTGACGCGTCTGTTACGCGACAGATTACGGCCAATCAATATGCAGCCACGAGCTATGAGTTTAAATCAATGGTGGGAACAATAGCGGTGCCCCTCATGAATTAAACAAAAGCTGCCATTCCATAGCAACCCATGACAATCAATTCAGCAAGCGCCTACGGAGCACAGTGACCCTGCATAGGTACGCCACAACGTCTTGTACACGATATTTGAAACGTGGACGTCTCGAAACACACAACCTCACTGCGACCATAGACCGGCGCTTCCAACGTAGTCGGTCACTGATACTATTCTCAATAAGCTGGGCCTGCGTCTACTGGATTGGATGCCATAGCTGTCTGCCATAATGGCTGACGATACAACTGAATATACAGAATCCAATATCTGGGAGTCTCCCGGAAATGATGATGGCCCACCGACCTCTCGACCCAGAACTCCCAGAACTCCCAAAACCCCCAAAACGCCGACACAAGAGCGCCCAGAGCCCATCGACCATGAGGCCGCATTGCGCAAAGAGCTTGAAGGTGTCCGGAGCATAAACGAGTCCATTGAGGGTGTCATCTCAACATTGGAACGTGCAGGGGGTAATATGAACGTATGTTTCTCATTGCATCGTCAAGTGTGTATATACTAACCACCTACAGACTGTATTGAGCACAGTGAATAATGCTTCCGTTCTTCTCAACACCTGGACACGGATACTATCCCAAACCGAGCATAACCAGCGACTAATTCTAAACCCTGCATGGAAAGGCGCAACAGAGGATATTGCTGAACAAGAGGCTGAAGCCATTCAGAAACAGCAGGCTGCTGAGCGAAGAGCTGCCGAAGAGGAACAAAGGCGCGAGGAGTTGCGGCAGCGCCGGGAAGAAGAAGAGGAGAGACGAAGGCTGGCCGCAACTGCACCTGCACGAGGAACCAGAGGAACTAGAGGGCTCAGGGGTACCACGAGAGCACGAGGCCGAGCCGCCACCACGAGGAGTGTTAGCTCTAGCTATACATCCGAAAGCACTACGTCGAGCATACCGAGCACTCGCGGTGCCTCAAACATTGGTCGAGGATTTGGTGCGCGCCGAGCGAGGGGGACTAGATAAGCCAGAACAGGTTCATCTCACGTTTTAATGACAGATACCCAATAGATATTCTTATTATTACTTCTTCTTGAAAAAGTCACTCATCTTTTTCATGCCCTTGGTGTTGACTTTCTTGAGATCCCGAACTCCCCTGCTCTCAAGCGATTTCTTTTTCTTTTCCTCCTCCATCTTTCTCTTCTTGACAAAAGCCTCGTCCTCTTCCTCGTCCAAACCACGCTTGCGAGAGTAGTCGATAGAGTGAGCAGCCATGGCTTCGGCGCGCAATTTGCTAAGCTTAGCCAGGTACTCGTCCAGAGGCGAGAAGTCCACAATAGTCTCCCTTTTCAGCATGTCCTCTAGTTGAGCTGTAAGAGATGGGGCAATGTAGCCTGAGCAGATGAAATTAAAAGCAATCCGTAATCTCTGAAGATTTATTATCTCAGGAGATGCCTCAATAGCACTGACAATATTTTCTGTGGTTGTCTCTGCAGTCAAAGAGGTGGCTGCGGTAGAGGTTTCAGATACTTCTGTTTCTGTCGTTGCAGCAGTCGATTGGGAATCGGCAGATTCCGAATTAGATGTCTGCGATTCTGTCCTTGTTGTTGTAATCTCTGTCGTTTCTCGCCTCTGTACGAGTATAGGTGCTTCCAAAGCCTTCTTCACGAACTTCTCCTCCATGCTTGGAGCAAGTCCGCCCTCGCGCATTCTCTTTGCTTTGTCTAGGACGACCTTGACGAGTTTACTCTCATTTATTCGGAACATGTTCTCATCTCCTGCTTCAACAGTATCGCAAACCTCGGCCATTCGGCTCTCGATGAGCTTCCGTGTCTTGTCGCATCGCACGATTTCAGATAGATGTGACGACCCTTGTGGTAGCTTGTCAAAGTAGTCGTCACTGGAAAGAAACAGCCGCTTTCCTTCTGAGCTCTTTGACTGGGTTTCCGTCAACGCTGGGAGGACCAGAAATAGGGGGTCGATTGAAGTCGCTAGAAAGAGATCCTGGCCCATGGATACTCCAGTCTTCTTGACGCTATCCGTAGAAGAGTCTGATGAAGTCTCGATCAGCCAGCTTCGAGGAGTCGTGTTTGGTATCGCAACTTTGGTGAATTCGTATATGCCTGTCTCTGGACACACGAGGTATCTCGCTGGTCGACCATGTCTAGGATTGGGAAGAGTGACTATGCGCGCTTCGGGGGTCGCTTTTGAGGGAAGTATGAAGATTTTCGAGGGGTTCTCTACCCGAGACGACAGACTGAACTTGGATGAAGTAGATTTAGGTTCTGAGGCTTTCGTATCAGCTGCAGCAGCTTTGGTTGATCTTGTCCTTGCCATTGCAAGATTGTATGGAAAATAATTAAAAAGGAATATGAATATGCGCAAAGCTACTCGTTTATAGAATCCAAAGGAGAAAATGTACCAAGACAGATGCGTTGATGCTCTCCAAAGACAATTATGTGGTCTGGTAGAAAAGCTAAAAGAAATGATACTCGTGCTACAGACAATGTAATAGTGAATTAAACACGCTGAGACGCGTTTGTACGCGACGGTTGCAGGGGCTACATATGAGAGAGACTTACCGTATTTAGGTTAGTGGATATTCAAGTATAGTGGCCGGCGCCAAGACCAACCTAGCCAGCGCAAAGCACAAATAGCTTTGCGCCCTCCCAGTCAGTATTGGTTGACGCATTGGGTGTGGATGTCGTCTTCAACCGCTGAAACAAGCATTCCCTGCATCAACAACTAAAAATTCGTATCTTCAGCATCTTACCCTCACCAACGACTCTCGACCGATCCAGCTGAATGGCTGCCGCCCTCCCAAGGCTATACCTACCGCCCTAATCGATTGGGAATATGCTCTATGCTATAGGACGAACACTTATATCCAAACCCTTCTAAGTGGCCGCATACCGACGGGGACTGGTTTCTGGGCCACCCGCTTGAAAATTACTTTCTGTCCCAGGTATCGTCATGGCTCCAGGTGAGACCACAATAATTGCTGAACTGTTCTTTCATGTGACAATCCACTGACCCTCCATGCCACAGCTTCTCCAGCAAAACAAGGAACCGAAGCCCAATGGCCCCCAAGATCTCCGCATGAAGCTCTGCTTAGTACGCCGCGTGGACGAGAGCGATACCGACAGATGATGACATCGCCTTCACCTTCACCGTCGAAAAGAGCTCGCAACTTACCCTCGATGAATCTCATGGCCGAGATTGAGAACGACGATGACGATGAGGACGAGGAAACCCTGCAGCTGAAGCTTCAAGAGATCCAGGCGCGGCTCAAGTTGAAAAAGCTACAGGCTGCGAAGTCGAAAAAGTCAGAAGAAAGCGTTGAGCAATTACATGCCACGACCTCGGAGCTCGTGATATCAACACAAGTTCCAAGTCGATCGAGGCGCGCAACCACTCCAACTCGGGAACCACTAGCTCGACAACAAAACCATGTGGAAGTGCCTGCGTCACCCGTCAGGAGGGTTCAAGAGCCCTCGGTGCAAACATCGCCAAGTAGAGTGTTGCTGGGTATTGATAAGGGCCTTAAGGCTCGGGATATCTCCTTGAAGCGTGCGCCCAGCTACCGGGATTCGCAAACATCGACTGAAATTGGACAAACGGGCTATTTGCGAAGATCAAGGTCGAAAACTACAGGGAGCGGCAATTCTTCTTTCTCATCAGAGACGCGCCCAATGAGTTTCAATGAACGGCTTGTTTCCGCGAGGACAGATGAGGCTGCTCGTGCTCAGCGGCAAAAGGACATTCAAAAGCTAAGATCAAATGCATTTAGTATCAGCCAGGATGAGATGGAGCAGTATAAGAAGAAAGCTATTGAGATACCAGATGAGCCATTGAAGGCTCCGTCCTTCTCAAGGGAGGAGATCATAGGGACAACAAAACCTGTTGGCTTGCAACGAAGTTACACCGTGCCTAACGTTCAGGCTCCCGAAAAGAAGGCTCCGGCACCAACTTCTACAGCTTTGGTTCGGAAGAAAAAGTCACCCCATGGCGAAGTCTCTGAAGAACAGGTGGCTGGTTTTGAGCCATACTCTAGCTTCCACTTGTCCAAGAGAATTTTACCACATGGCGTCCTTGCTCGGCACGTTTCCGGCAAGCAAGTATACACAATTAAGGATATACTGAAAGTTGTTAAAGCACCAGACTTTGCTTTGCCAGATGTTGAACAAGACATCGTGGTGTTCGGTATCTTGGCAAAGAAATCAGAGCCTCGCGCACACAAGCCAACGCAAAAGAATGGAAAGACGGAGGATAGGGGGAAGTACATGGTTATGACCCTAGTCGATCTAGAATGGGAACTGGACCTTTTTCTCTTCAACTCTGGCTTCACAAAATACTGGAAGCTCACAGAAGGGACTGTCATTGCGATACTCAATCCCACTATAATGCCACCCCCACCCGGAAGACATGATACTGGCAAGTTCAGTCTTGTCATCAATTCAGATGATGACTCGATTATTGAGGTTGGCACATCTCGTGATCTTGGAGGTTGTCAATCAGTCAAGAAGGATGGAGATTTATGTGGCGTTTGGATCAATAAGAAGCGTACTCATCACTGCGAATTCCACTCCAATGAAGCCCTTCGCAAACAGCGTTCAACACGAATGGAAGTAAATGGAAGCAGTTTCGGCGCCAGGAAGAATAACTCTAGAGAAGTCATTGGCTGGGGCGCCGAGAAGAAAAAGGAGGCATCCAGGAAATATGACTGGGAAACAAAGACGCATTGGTTCGCTTCACGTTCCATGAGCGCAGCAGACCTGATTGATGGGAAGGACAGAACACCGAACGATCGAAAAGAGAGAGCAGAATTCCTGAAAAGAGATCTGGAGGCAAAGGAGAAAGAACGTGAAATGATGAAGAAGCTTGGTCAGGTTGGCAGCGCAGCTGGAAGGGAATACATGCGACAAGCTGGTTCGAAAGCGGCACTGCCCGCTGCGGGCACTTCCACCCAACCCTCGAGCTCTGCACAGGCGTCAGAGGAAGTTTACAGGCCAGACGCAAAGTCACTGGGCCTACTGGGGAAGGATTCTGCCATTCATCTGAGCCCTGTGAAACGGAAACGCCCAGACAGCTCTCAAGCCAGCTCTCAAGCAGGTTCAGCCATAAGCAGCGGCCCAACGGCTTTCGGCTGGGGGAGCAATCTAAAGGATAAGCTTTCAAAAATGAAGGAGGGGGAAAAGCTACGCAAAGATGAACAACCTCCAGTGCGGAAAAAGACTCGCTTTGTGACAGATAAGGGTATCCGTGAAGCCGGTAGGGAGAGTCTAGGTGACGAGCTCCACGGTCGGCAGATCATGCTCGACGATGACGATGACGACTTGGTTATTGTATAAAATATTCACTTCTTTCTCCATTGGGCACTTATATGGCGTACTGGCGAGCATGAGGCTGTGGTTTTTGGCGTTATTGCAGATGCTTCGGACATGTTTACGAAGGAACGATTTTGGTCAGGGTTACCTCATATCGCTTGAATCAAGGCAGGTCTTATTGATAGAATCAACTTAGATGACACCATATGCTCCCTACATGTGACCGAGGCTTATGTGCTTGGTCGGTTCAAAGGCAAGACGTCAACAACATGCCATCTTCTAACCCCCAATGTGCCTCGAGATTAGCATAGCCTCCCCCACTTGCACGTATTGCACGCACTGCGAGGAAAAGCTGTAAGCGATGATGATGTGCGTGGTCGCGGTATTCCGGCGGCGTAGTGCATAACATAACTGAGCTGTGTATATCGGCGGCTACGAAGTGATGGAGTGGGAAATATGATCCTCTTTAACCTTTCCCCTTTGGTGCTTGTCTTATTGACCAACAGAAGCGTTCAGAATCTCCGTAACAACGTGCCTTTCTGCGGTCATCGTTGAGTTTCCGCATTGTGTAGTGGGCATAATGCGAGGGCAAGACATCAGGGGCAGAGTAAAGTGTGGTCAGTCCCTCTGTCGGCAGTCTTTGGCTGGTTGCATGAAGAACACGCGAGTGTCCTTTAATTCCTGTGTCTGTTAAGAGAGCTATATAGTCCGATTGTGAAAAATGAGGCGTTGAAGCTCGTCATATTATCATTTTTAGGGGATACTACCATGCAATTTTCTTTATGTTCAGCTAAGTCAACACCAAAGTTAGTTTTTGTTAACTATACTCCCACCTCCCACCAACGGCCAATGCTACGGTGTCAAAACTCTTTATTTATTATTGGCGCATTCTGCGATCTTCTGGTTTCATTCTAGCTTCTAGATAATACGACTTAATATGTCGCTGTAGGGTAAGCAATGGCCGTCGGCTACCAAGTAATAAGCTCTCTTGTTACCGACCTAAACACTGACATCCCGTAGCAGCTTGGCGTTTTATGCATATATTGCTTCGCTAACCTGATTCCCTACGGAGGACTACGGTTGGGTTGCAATGGCTGAAAATGTTAGTTTTGACGCAATTGTGAACTCTTTGCGAAGACCTTATGTTGGATAAACTTGTTCTGTCGAGAACACCTCACGCATCACGGGTCGTCAAAGCTGACAGCTGAAATTGAGTTGACTAAAGAATGACGCCCATTTGGACCAACGTGGTTTATGGAAAGACATGCCACGATGCTTGGGATGGTTACACAAGCAATTGTTACTGGTGAGTAGTTATTTAGCATCGTGATGACTTCTAAGCTGGCAAGATATCCGCTGGTCCGTCAAAGACGCACTACAGAATTGAAAACGTTCGAGCATTTATTGTTTATCAAGTATAGAGTCATATAAAGAGAAACATTCTTTTGTTCGCGGCCAATGGCTCGGACTTCGAAAGAGCCATGTTAAAGCCGGCTTATTTCAGTTAGATTCGCCGGACTCTTGCTCTTGAATGATACGCTGTCGAGGCGCAGTCACCATGCCATGATCCTTTCATCTCCTTAAACTTTTCCGCGATTATAATGTACTGTACACCCTAGAAGCCTCTCAGCACTCCGTACTAATGGCTCCAATGGAACGTTGACTGGCCTCAAAAGGCTTAAACAAACCCCCACGCTCCAGACTCGTCAAGCGACTCTTAGACCCTGAATCGTAGTCTCGTCGACCCCGGATTTTCTGCATGAATAACCCCAAGAAGCGACTCCCGTGAGCACTTCCCCTCATAGCAAGATGCATACGAGCGGAGTCTTTATTCGAGCCTACCAATCTTTGAGCTGCCCGATTCTCTGACCGGTTCAATCGTCCTCTCGGAGTTGATGGATTGTATCATTTGACTTATTATGGCCCCGCCATGAAGTAACGAGAAGTTATGAGTGATCAAGTTGCAGGTTCGTAACTGGAGAGTCCTTTGAGCCGCCATATATGGGTTTGTGTTGAAGAACATCAATACCCAGGAGATGATATAAAAGCCAAGTCTCCTCCGACTTGATATCCAAATAAGAGCTTACACTATCGCCCATTACACTGATAAATCCTATTGAATACCTTTACCATTGATCCCAACCAAACTTCAGACAATCCCTACAGTATCAAGCTATATCATGCCTCCTCATAGTGACGCTCCCTCACCAGCAGGGTCCTTCAGCTCCCAGCTATACAACCACAGCCAATGGCACTCAAGCAATGGAAATAACAACTTCATATCTGATTCTTCATCAAGCGCTTCTGCAGACAATCGCTTGGATGACGTGCAGCATATAAAACGCCCTCTAACACCTGGCGTCTATGTTCCAACCATGTGCTTCTTCGATCCAGATACAGAAGACGTCGACACCGCTGCAATTGCCGCTCATGCTGTGCGACTCGCTCAGGCTGGTGTAACAGGCCTTGCGACGCAGGGTTCCAACGGAGAGGCCGTTCATCTCTCCCACTCGGAGCGGCAGCTGGTCACCGCCACTACAAGAGCCGCCCTGAATGACGGCGGCTTCTCGCATGTGCCCGTGATCGTGGGATGTGGAAGCCAGAGCACGCGCGAGACCGTACAATACTGCCATGAGGCTTGGGAGGCTGGCGGTGACTATGCGCTCGTCCTACCCCCGTCCTACTATGCCACGTTATTTGCCCCGGCCTCGGAAACCATCCTGGAGTATTTCACAAGAGTCGCAGACAAGTCTCCCATACCGATCATAATCTACAACTTTCCTGGTGCTGTGGGGGGCATGGATATGTCATCGGACATGATCATCACTCTTGCACGACATCCAAATATTGTAGGCGTGAAGTTGACATGCGGCAACACGGGAAAACTGAACAGGGTAGCCGCGGCAACCCGCAAGCCTTCAAAATACAACCCAAAGGAGCCCGACTTCCTAGTCCTCGCAGGTTCCGCCGACTTTCTGATCCCTTCTCTGGCCGGAGGTGGTCACGGCATCCTGGCAGGCTTGGCCAACATTGCCCCGAGGGCATGCATCAAGACCATGGAACTCTATCTTCAAGGCAATGTTTCCGAAGCACAAAAGATGCAGGAAGTGGTCTCACAAGGCGACTGGACGGCGATCCAGGGCGGCGTGGTTGGTGTCAAGGCTGGACTACAGGCTTGGATGGGTTACGGAGGCTTTGCACGAAGTCCACTGCCGAGGCCAGACACAGAGCAAACGAAGCGGTGGAGGGAAGGTTTTCGGGACCTTGTGATGCTGGAGAGATCACTCTAAGCCCGAGTGTACTGTAAGTCTGAGACGGTGATCATGAAGGACCGGCCACGAGTGTCACACCAAAGCAAAAGAAGTGGAGGATATCTTACAACTTGGCATGGATGAGGGAGCTCTGATAGCACGATACACTTTGTATCGTGTCGTATTCTTTCCATAAGTGGATCGGAGTAAGCAGCAAGAGTATCCTATGATGCCTTCACACAGAGTTAAGAGTGTATATCCCGGGACCTGCATGAGTCGGAAGCTGGAGGGGGCGTGGTCAGCATCGTATTGAGGCGATGGGTGGTTCACAAGGCGTGGCATTGTGCAATGACTGCTTTTAGCGTTGCGCCATAAAAGTGATACTGTATCTATACATATTTGCCCTATTCAATGAGACATTTTGTGGACAAGAGGCATTGTATTGTGTCTGTGAGCATGGCTGACGCGCAATACTGTCTTGGATCTATCCTCCGTAGTTGTTAGTTCTTCGATGGTGTTTTTTTTTTGGTTCAGTGTAACATATCTAGGTATCTTACAAGGGTCAACCCTTAATTGCCAAGCCGATCTACAGGAACCCAGAAAGACTCCTTTTGGCAGATGGCATGACAATCACATCGTGTTTCAGTCCCAGATTGGAAATCGACAATGCTAAGATGCCATGACAAAGCACGGTCGACATGTAACCGGACCGTTGAAGTGATCAGCAAATAAATCGGAGCAGCAGAGTTTTCTGTAGAAACAAGGAGAGGATCTCGATTCCTCAAGAGCAGACGCTGTAAGCAAAAGTTGAGCACAACAACCTTGTCGCATAACGAGCTGATCTTTTGCCAAGTCTGTCAAGGGACTTGTAATGAATTATTGAATTTGTTGGCAATGGCATCCATACATCGATTGAAAATAGTAATGTAGATAAATCAGCCGTAAGCATTGGTCTTGCTCGTCCTTGGCAAGTTGGCACATCCATCTCAGATTCAATCGAGACTTGCATGGATTCCCCTCATTCATCACATCATTAGATTGGATCTTATGAGAGGATGCGACTGTGATGCATGACTAGTCTATGTCTACCTTACGTTACGTTACGGGGTCAGCCGCGAGGTGACTCTGGAGGTTGTGCCAGTAAACTTACTGAGAATAAGCTAAAAAATAACTTTCAGCTCGGTCACTATCCCGTGTCGAATACAAGCTTCTACCCAGCATGGGAACTGTCAGTGGTTGCTTCCAAGAGCCTCCTGTCAGTGTCAAGTGATTTATAGATGCTTCAGTAGCCTCATCATCTGCCATCAAGCCATTGAGGTTATAACCACAACACACATCCCTACATCTGACAACGGTATCGGCGCCGAATTCGTCCGTTGGGACGCGGGGAGGCACGAGGCAAACGCCTAGTAAACGGTCCAAACTCTGATCTGATCAGCCCAACTTGGCATCAGCATCTCGAGATGCCATATTTGGATATCGAGTTGGGCATCCTACAGCTCTGCTTGGCTGGAACCTGTAGGGCTCGTATCGGCAAGTTAAAATGGATCGAAGCCTCATGCAGGCGGGCCATACCTCATCGGCGGTGTGTAGGTTAACACGAGGTTTTCAAGCTTAACAGCAGGATATAGTCCCAATCATGAATGCATCGAGTTACATGAGGCGGAAGCTTACAGACATAGAAATACGGGATTGGCTGCAGCTAAATGCATGTTGTTTGTCGACGTGGGCTTGTCAGGATATAAGTGGTTGAAGAGAAGATCCATGCATGGAGGCTTACGGCAGAACACCATCTTTTTTTGTTTGTTAGTATGGAGAAACAACATTGCCAAGCGAATAGCTATTACTGGAAGAGATGCAATTCCAATCCTACAGTAGCATAATCAATAGTTCTAATTGAAACGGACCCAAGAGAAGCGGAATCACGCGTAGAGGCACGGCGAGCTAGAGACGGGCTAGAAGCTGGAGGGAGGGGATTTAATGAATTTAATTCTCCCTTAGTGCAAAATTGCCCCTTACTGAGACATGGCTTTCACGGACAACGGCCCATGGCTCTGGTGAGCCTGCTGAGGGACTAAAGGCTGTCGCCTCCGCCCCTTGGCCAGTGCAAAAGACTAGCTACTAGTTCCTTCAGCCGTCTAGACTATTGCGAGTCTAGGGGCAGGCAATTATGCACGAATCGAGCGGGTGGCTGTTTCATGACTGGGTGGATTTCCCAAGGCTCGCATCTCAGCAGAAGCCGCTTGAGGGAGATTGGGTCTAGCTTAAACGGTGAGGACGAACCACGAGGACCGAGGCCGTAATTAACCCGCAATGATGCTAAAAAAAGGCCAAAAGGCTTTTCATCAATGTCCAACAAGTCTAACAGGAGGGCCAAATATGGATGTGATGGACTGCCTCAGGTAGACAAACAGACAAACGAGCTGAACTGAGCTGGCCTGGGCTGGCCTGAAGAAGCAAAAGGGCTTTTTGTGGTTGCATCTGATTCTGATCTGATCTTACCGAAGAGATAATTCCTCCGTTTGTTTCCTTCTTGGACATGCACACCAGTTTATCATGTATCAGGTATACCGAACCATACCGTATACGAACCATACCGTATACGCACCACAGATGAGAGCCTCGTATAACTGAGCCGATTGTTTCCTACTGCTTGCTACACGCTCGTCTCTGTACCGATCGAATCGGCATCTCCGTCTAGATCCGGGGCGTCCAGGTTTCCTCTCTCTGCACAGGACCACAATCCCTGCCTGCCAGCCAGAGAGGATCTGTTACCCTCAACACCAACGTTGATCATTGTGCTATGGATATTAATAATTGTTCGGAATAATAATCAATAGTGCCTGACGTAGTTTTGACGCATCGTGAGTTGTTCCCGGAAAGCGGCTGATGCCCTCCTTGTGCCAATCATCAATTCCAAACGCAACTTCAGCTGCACCTGCGATAGGCTGTTATGTCAGAGCGCATCGCGCTGGTGATCCTTTTTTAGTATCTTCCGAACATCATGTCATAACCTGGGTGTGCTCGTGGTGCCGGGTGCCGGCCTGTACCTAGCCTGCCAGTAAGGAGTAGACTCTGCTAGGTAGGGGCGGCTTCACTCTTGGCATCAATTTAATTTGAGTCCCTGGATGCTACGTTGTTGACAGTTTAGCGATAGGCCTGGAGTCACCCGTGGTTGTTTGTATGTATGTATGTATGTAGTAGTTGTGGCTATGATTATGGCCTCATTGAGCTGGGCGTCTAGGACTGTCGCCGTAGAGCTCAGCTCTTTCAGGCAATAATTCACATTTGCTCGTGATTCTTCACATCCAATCCTCACAGCATTCATCCGCAGGCGGGACCAATTTAGGCATGCAAGCCATGTTAGAATTTCAGGTACAGGCTCTAAGCGCGCCAGGGGAGCCCATTTGGGCGCTAC
Organism: Fusarium odoratissimum NRRL 54006; assembly: GCF_000260195.1. Lineage (NCBI taxonomy): Eukaryota > Fungi > Ascomycota > Sordariomycetes > Hypocreales > Nectriaceae > Fusarium > Fusarium odoratissimum. The sequence continues at coordinate 261,677 of NW_022158694.1, read as the reverse complement.
GCTACATATTGTCTGAGATTGCAATTTACATTCGGTACCTCGGCATCTCACCTATACAAGGTGTCCGAGCAAAGTACCTGCTAACCACAACAATCCCTTTGTCCTCTGGGTATCGTGTCGTGTCGTGTCGTGCCGCTGAGCGACAGGCCCACTACCACCTTTGCCTTAGCCTGGCCCACTCACCAGGCACAAACAACTCCAACTTCCAGCTTCCCCAATCGCTGGAAGAGCCCAGAAGCAGGGCTGTGGTCAAAGTACCGCTCGCCTGGGCTGGCCTGGATCCTGCCCCCCTGTTGTCTTCTGGTCTCTTCACAACCATCGAATACGACGTGCCATAGGACGGACAAGTTTCTTACCATCAGCACTGGATCTCACTGAAAGATTACCTTCTTTCTCCTTGTTAATGTCTCGACTAATGTCTGGACAATTGACGCGTAGGCAATTTGATAGGCCTAAGCAATCGCTAGGGACACAGACGTTGATCCATCCAATGTGGCGTTACGAGCGAACAAGCTACTAAGCACAGAAAAGATGAGAGAAAAGCAACATTGGATACATGACCCTGGCTTGTCCATGTGCATGGGTCATATCCCAATTTCACCCACACCTTCCTAGCTCATTGCTCACTGCTCCTTGCAACTTTCAACTCCTCGTCAGTGGACACATCCCATGGAGTATCGATCTTTGCCCTACCTGTGCACCCCCTCCCCCTTGTCATCTAGGGCCGCTAAGAGGGGCGTTACGAACCCCTTTGACGATGATTGACAGCTGGGACGGAGGTTCGGATGCGGAGAAGGGATCATGACCTATTCCCAGAGCCATTGCCATCAGCCCTCTCTTGCACACCCCCCGTCTTGTTGCCGTGGTCATGGCTCAGGGTTGACTATATCTCGGACGCTTTCCCACACTCTTAACCACTTCCCTCTCCGATCTTGTCCTTTTTCTTGAGCAAGCAAAGTCGTACATTGACGCACGACTTCTGTTCGAATACATTCGTTTTATTTTTCAGGACAATCATCATGCTGGGCAAGTTCCTAGTAGCCGCTCTCGCGGTCGTCGGCGGTGTCAACCCCGTCGAGGCTCAGCAGCAGAACATCTTCGTTACTGGTGTCCCTGTCACTGGTGGAGCTGCTGTTCCTGCTCGAAAGAGCATCAATGACATGCAGAAGGCTGGCGGCCCCGCCTGGTAAGTCTGCCGTGTGGTTGCTAACACAACCAATGCTAATTTCAACACCAGGGACCTTTACATGCGAGCCGTCCGCTCCATGTACGATGCTAAGGAGACTGACTGGAAGTCTTACTTCCAGGTTGGTGGTATTCACGGAAAGCCCTTCATTCAGTGGAACGGTGGTGGTGGTCGAAGCGGCAATGGCTGGCCCGGATACTGCCCTCACGGTGAGAGCATCTTCCTGACATGGCACCGTCCCTATGTCCTGCTCTACGAGCAGATCCTCGTCGAGCATGCCAAGCGCCTGGCCAACCTCTACCCTTCCAAGTACCGCAAGCAGTACGTTGATGCAGCCAACAGCCTGCGTGCCGCCTACTGGGATTGGGCCCTCGATGGCATTCCCGCTATCCTCACCCAGCAGAATGTCAACGTCAAGGTTCCCAACGGCAGCGGCCTCAAGACCATCAACATGAAGAACCCTCTTTACACTTACAACTTCCCCAAGGACGCCCTCAACAACAAGTACGGATCATGGGACGACGAGCACCGCGTTCGCATCTACCACTGCCCCGCTCCCGATAGCTTCCCTTCAAGTGCCAACAAACTCCTCCGCCAGCGACCTTACAAGCAATGGGTCTACGATGTCATGACCCGACCTACCACCTTCAACCAGTTCGCTTCCACCGGTGCCAACGGTGCTTCTCTCGAGCAGATTCACAACGCCATTCACTGGGATGCTTCTTGCGCCGGTCAGTTCCTCGCCACCGAGTTCTCTGGCTTCGACCCCATCTTCTGGTTGCACCACGCCAACGTCGACCGTCTCTGGGCTTACTGGCAGGCCATGCACCCTAGCCAGTCTACCTTCACCGGCTCTTACTCTGGTGGTGCCCGTTACTCTACTCCCCAGGGCACCCGCATCACTCCCAGCTCTCCTCTCAACCCCTTCTACCGATCCAGGGGTAACTTCCACACCTCTGACACTGTTAAGAGCATCAAGGGTTTCGGTTACACCTACGCTGGACTCGAGTACTGGCACATGTCTGCCAGCCAGCTCTCCAGCTCCGCCAGAACCACCATCAACCGTCTCTATGGCAGCGGTTCTTCCCGCCGTCGTGATGTTGAGGAGCGTGGCCTCATTGAGGAGCGTGCTGGTGCCAACACCACCCGTTACTTTGCCAACGTCCAGCTCGATGTCACCGAGGTTGAGCGACCTGCCCAAGTCAACGTCTACGTCTCTGGAAAGCTCGTTGGTGGTCTCGTCGTTATGCGACAGCCTGCTGAGGGTATCATCCACGGTTCTTTCTCCGCTGACCAGGCTGCCGATGCCCCTCAGCTTCTTGCTGCCTGCTCTCCTACCAAGGTTGCCGATGCCGTCACCAGCGGCCTCCAGGTTGAGATTGTCAAGCTCGACGGCTCCAAGATTGACATCAGCACTGTCCCCAGCTTGAAGCTCAGCCTCGACGATGTTGCCTACACCCCTCCTGCCGCTGAGGATGACCTCCCCGTCTACGGCACTCCTCGCACCCAGCCCGCCAAGGCTGTTGCCCTTACCAACGCCAAGGCCCTCAAGGCTGTCAGCGCTTGTGCCAACAAGCTTCCTTCTTTCAACCCTCCTGTCTAAATACCCGGCCATCATCGGCGTTTCATTTTATCATATCTGCCGTCGGCGGGCTAGCATACTCGACCGCGGCTCATAAAGGGACCACTAGCAAACCGCACAAATTCTTTTAAGTAATTTTAATCCCTGGCAGACTCGGGGAGTCACGATTGTATTTTTTCGCCAGACTAGGTCTATAGTTGCCATATAGCGGCCCCTTTGTCTTGTACATCTTGAATTCGTTCCATATGCGTGATGTGATGTTACGATATCTGTTAAGAACAAACCTAACTAGTGTATTAGGAGGTCTGAAGTTCTTAACATAAAGAAATCCTCTCCAAGCTACATCACTGAATAACAAATCGTACCAAGTATTTATAAAATAGAGTCTAGAAGACCATGTGAAGTGGTACAAAAATTTGTCACAAGCCACTTGCATTCGTTACCGCAGGAAAGCCTAACTGTCAGGGATGTAACTTGACCTGGGGCCTATACGAACAGATGGTTCATGCCTTTTTACTTCTCATGTAAAAATTTTGCAAGATGGTCAACCGGCTACTTGACTGCTCCTCCAGCATGAAGTCATTCAGGGGCCCCCAGCTTAGGTCGTGGTATGGTTGCCCAATAATCTTGAAGCGTCAATCCCTCCAACTTCGAGATTGTTGTCCTGATTGAACTTCCGTGTTCTTATTGACTGATTCTTTCACTCGAGCTCTCGTAGTGTTGCTTTTACTATTGTCAAGTCATGTAACATGATTTACAAAATTAATGTCTTCTGAATTTGAGGTAAAGCTTGCCGGGCCGACCCTTAATACTAGGGACTGGTGGTACTATTATGACATGTGCAATCAAAGCTTTATAGAGGCCAGTAACTGTTATTCTCATAGAGTACTAGTGATAGAAATCAACAATGATTCAAGGATCTCAATCAACTTCTGCCCCTGAAGTAGCTGTATGCCTATAGCATTGCTATCTGGTCGAGACCCGCCCATCGCAAGTTTATGATTTGATTCCTTCCCAGCTCATGAGGTAAAAGAACGAGCTCAGAAGATTTCCATGTTTTGAAAACCTTCAAAGATTTGAATTATATGTTTCGAGACCATTGCAGGAAATGTTTGCTGAGTTGCTCTCTCAAGACGAAACCTGATAGCATCGGCTTCCAGCGATGGCAAATTCGGAAATTTTTATACAGGGGTGAACAGTCGTGTATTTTACTTGAAAGAAGAGGGCAAACAAAGTAGTTGCCATGAAAATGAAACTGGATAGGCAAGGACTGGAGAGATATTGCCCGAGCTGTGCGAACGAGCTGTCACCCCTGGCTCTAAGCGGCGGGCCGCTTCTTTATTTAGATCAATAGGATATCGCGATAGACTCGTCTCAATACAATGGAAGCTAGAAGGAACGTATAAGCCAGTATACAGCACTGGTTTTAATGAAATAGAAGACTTTGCCTAGCAGCTCTTTCAACCCGGCATCGTACCTACCGATGAGGTGCAGCTCCAACATTGAGAAACAGTATTAGTTGAAAGGCACAAGAAGAGTTGCGACGCCCCGAATCTCAAGAAGGGTTAGATTACAAGTTATAATACAAAACCGTTGCCTTTTTTGTTGCCGTTCTACTGGTAGATAGTGCATACAGGCCAAGCTATAGGACAACTGCCTACTAGAAGAGTCTATAAGTCAACTTGGGGCACAGCTGTACTATTTTACGCCCCGGAATACGTGAATAGCTTCTTAATGGCCGTAACTTAACAATAAAGATACATTCGAGACTATCGAGCGGGTAGTCCCTTATACAGAGCTAGTCTTATTAATAACTGAGGCTCGAGTATTGTGTCACACCTGATTTCAAGCTATAGCGATAGAAACCCAACACCCGGAATACAACCGACACTGTTCGGTAGACTTCGAAGAATTAAAATTCTAGATTCAAGAGCTCTGAGATATCAAGATCAAGAAACTTACCCAAACTGTCACGTGCCCCAGGTCTAGGCCACAAACGTGATATCGTGAGGTTTCTGGTTGGCCAATTTCGACTTCACAACTTTCTACTTACTATACTTCACTTCCCCTTTCTTTAAGCAAACTCTACGTCACTTCACGTAGTAAAGATGTCATTCGAAATCTTAGTTCCTTCTGAGAGAGAGGCCCCTGGTGTCACCGACACCTTCTTTGCCGCCATGGACATCAACTTGTTGATGCACGCACAATTTCCCAACCCTGAGAGCAAGGAGTTTTTCCGAGGCTGGCTTTTCAGAGATACTATGGATCATGTCAAAAGCGTCGACAAGGGTGTCCTCGTTGCACGCGACCCAGAGACCGGGAAAATAGCGAGTTTCGCTAAGTGGAACGTTCAGCGGCAACCGCGGTCGCGAGAGATGGAAGAAGAAGCCGATGATGATGAGTTCCCAGACTTCTGCCGTCGTCAATACCTTGGCCCCTACGCGGATCTTACTAAGAGTAAGAGAGACAAGGTCCTGGGCGACAAGACTTATTACCGTGAGTTATTTGCTGCTGAGTGGAGGCCGGAATATCGACGACCAAACCTTGACCGCTATATACCTATGGAGTTGGGGATTTTGGTCGAAGCTACCTTGGCCATGTGTCACTCGGCACTAACGTTTCCTAGACGTGACATATCTCTGCACAGATCCCAAATTCAATGGCCGAGGGGCTGCGTCAACTTTGCTTCGTCGAGTGCAGGCTGAGGCCTCCAAGGAGAATGCACCAGTTATTCTCGAGGCTACCATGAATGCGGTCTCGTTTTACCGAAAACTAGGCTTCCAGATACGAGAAGAGCTAAATATGGTGCTCCCAGCTCGTGGCTCAGATGAACCAACTGAATACTATGAAGAGAGAGTTATGGTTTGGGCACGAGACTGAAAGCCATAAAGAGTTACACCGACGAGGCCACAACGTTGTCGCTAATCGTCCCCACACTCACGTGGCAAAACGTTAAGGGTAATTTAACGCTGAGCTTTGACTCAACATCTCCAACATGACATCAACGGAGGTTGTAAGTCAAAGCAGAGCTTCGGACTGGACGGAGAGGTTTGGACCGTTATCGGACGGTATAGCCGGTCACATAGTATAGCTGGTCGTGCATTTCGTCGGCATCACATCAACAAAAGTCACGGCCAACATGACAGAAGCTCCGGACCCAACAATGACGCTCTTGCTCTAGATATCGCTCGCTCTAGAATCAGTGTTTGATGGATCTCGACAAATTGGCCCGTGCGTAGCGATGGGCCGGGACAGGACCGGCAACATTCCCCTGTAGCCCCCACGGCACAGGGGTAGAGTCTCTGTTGAGCCAAGATCAGGGACAGGACAAGGGGCATTTTCGGATCGTGATGGGAGGGCTTTCTATGGACCAATCATAGAGAGCGTATTTGTTCCAAGGGATCTGAAGTTATCTGTTGATAACTCTGAGCTGATAGATCTAGGAAGAAACTGTCGCGTGCGGGGCCCATCTCAACGTCTTTCCAAAGTCTGTGTAAAGGTTTGGTGGAATGAAACTGGGGACCATATGACTAATGTTTTCTTGTTCCATGAATTGTTGCCATCAAAGAGGGACGAGAAGATCATCACTTGGCAACCGGAGATAACTGACTGATGACAGGTTAATTTTGGCAAACGCTTCACCGAGTTTACATGCTGTGAACCGAACATCGGAGTAATTCGGACTAGTCCAAGTAGCCGGCGGCGGCACCGGGTCTGATATATAGCCGGTGGTGCCAAAAGTGAGCAGATAGGGGAGATTTGCGGTGTTTTGGGAGCTGATGAGGCATATCACGACGCGGGAATCCAACAGTAAGGAACCTCGGGAATTTTGCCAATGAGACAAAAGGTTATTTTAGCCGCTAACATACATACGCAGTGAGAGGGTAACGACGTCTTGTTTGACTGCAGCGGTAAATCAACCCCGGACGAGCCATTACGTTAAAACAACTGCCGGACCATGCAGAATGAGGCAAGACAAGCTCACACATAGTTTTCCATTTGGTAATGGGCTCAGAGGAACGCCCTTGGTCAGCTGGTATGAGATACTCGACTTCTAAGTGTATTTCCATGGTGATTCTGTGTATACTGTACTTTTCAAGCTCAAGGTTTCCTCTCAAGATGGTGTTCAAAGCTGGCATATGTGGTTGTGCAGAAAAATGTCTCTGAAGGCTGGGGGGTTCCTCTTTTCTTGATTTAACTTATCTTTTGCCATTATGTATTTCTATCTCCTCTGCTTTTCTAGAGATAAGCTTGCTCATCCATTCAACTCTCACTGCCTTCATCCTCACTCGCTCGGATGTACAGTACACAGCAACACCAGACCCGGACCTAGACTCTGGACCCCAGGGTTGTTCATGATGTGGCCCATTTCTTTCCTCGGCCGAGGAAAAAAGTGAGCTGGTCTTTGCCTGGGCATTTGACAACGACGCCGCTGCCGAGAAAATCCCCCATTGCTCACGCTGGTCTTCGTCTACATGACTGGGGCCATGTAACGGCTCAGCATTGGCCATGATTCAGGCAAGGCTGTGTTCCCGCCAAGTACCGTCCGTGTGTCTCTCTTTGACATGTCGGAAATTGGAAGCGACTTGATATTGGGGGATATGATTTGCAGCAAGTGGATATCTCTTCATGAGAGGGCTTAAGGTTTGATGTTTCAGTCTGTTGAGTCATTGATTACTACGCCCCTAGTATATTTGCGTGCGAGGACAAGCAAAGAGCCACTCAAGTTGAGGGTATGACAGCCCAAGTGCACAAGCAGAAACACGAATGTCCCCAGATGATGCGTTCCCTTTGGTCGTTTGATGTCGAGATACGAAATATCTGTATTGAAGTTCAGTACCTCCCTTCCTGGGCCATGTTCCCCAAGTTCGAGATTCCTGATTCGGCACATGCTCCGGGGGCTTCGAATTTGGGGGGACGCCTCTTAGACACCAATTGACAAGGCTTGTCCCGAAGTTGACGGAGGGGAACTTGGGGATTGGATCTGGAGAACGGGACCCTTTGACGGGAGAAGTCCTGGTCAGGTACTTTTGGCGTTGCGGGGAATACCATCAAGCCGGATGTACTCTTTCTCTTTTCGTCCTTCTCACATGCCTGTCTTTTTGCACTTTCATGTCCCTTCTCCAAAACCCTCCATGATCATTTAGTACAGTAGCAGCAACTCTGCTATTTTTCTGCTCCTCTTTGCCTTTTTCCCCTTCTTCTTCCTTTTTCTCTCCTCATTCACTTTCGGGTACTGCCCAGCCACAAAAGACACAGTTCAGGCAGCGGACGGCTATCGCACCTCTTAATTATACTTTGATATAAATAAGTTATTCACGGCTGCGAAACCGGCCATCGCGCCACTGTCGGGCGACTAGGTAGCTGATTTTGGCCCAGTCGGTCGTTTTTTTATTGATGACGTCGAATCTGATAGGTCTGTTAGCTTATCTCGCATTTACCTGAGAGAAAAAAAGGACAAGGGCAAAGCCTCCAGCCCAGGTTCTACCGTCTACCACTGGCCTCTGCGCATCCTTATCATCGTTGTTATCAATATCAGTTGGTTGTTACACACAGCTTCTCCGGATTATCTCTTCTCCAAACAGAGAAGCCGATACTGGATCGAATCAGGTCACAGCAGAGGGTAACTTGACGGCGCATTGAGATTCAGGACGCTACCCTGGCCCTACATTTGCATTTGCATTTGCATTTGCATCTGCATTCCAACCAAACCCAGTCTAATCTAATCCCCGGTTCCCCAGGCTTTGATCCCCCGCCTGCAAGAGTCAAGACATTTTGGCTGTGGGAGCACCAAATCAGCCAGCCAGAGCACAGCTGACAGCTCACAACGGGCGTACCAAGGCAAGCAACTTTGTCATTCAATTTGCTTTGTTTCTTTTGTGCCGACCTGTTATCGCCGTCGCCGACGATCTGAACAGTACTGTACTTGATCGTGCTCTGTCCTGTCTGTCTAGGCTTTCGCTTGTTGTGTCGCACCGCATCATCGCCGTACAATTTCCGGGCTATCGCTTCTACAACCTACATATATACATCTAATATTGGTTGCAGAGAGGGTAGGCGAAGAGAGGACAGCAGGACAAGACTAGGCAAGACAAGAGGGAAACGGGGGAAAAGAGAGGAGAATTGACTCAACAATAAGGACCGAGTTCGGTATTTCTCAACCTGATTATCGTTCTCTTAGTCAATACCCTCTCCCCGCTTGCAGAAGCCTTATCAGATAAACCAAAAAACACCCCTGGTCTGGGCTGTTTCTGTTTCTGTTTCTGTCACTGTCACTGTCACTTCTTCGCTGTCGACCGACTCGACTCCATCGGCGCCCATCTGCGCCCGCCATCCCAATCATCCCAGCAAGTCCCTGACATTGGATCCCAGCATCTTGGATCCCACTCTTTGCCCTCGCTCGCGCTGGTTCCCGTCTTCCTTCGCCAACCACTTACACACTTTGTTTGCTCGCTCGGGCATTTTCTTATCTTTTTCCCTTCTCCTTCTTCTCATCTTCCTTGCATCACCTCGCCTCCCATCCCATCACATCCCGTCTTCCGTTTCCCCAGATTCTTATCTCACACCAACCATTGACTCGTGTCGTGTGTGTGACTCTAATCAACTCAATCAACTCGATTTGGATAACGTGGTTCTATTAGCTATCGTTACCTATCATCTCGCTTCTCAGTGGTCGTAGCTCTAACCGCATTGCGTCACTGTCGACCCCGTGGGGCTTTATCGCATCCCAAAAAAAAACTATCTCTCTATCGTCACCACCACCCATATCGGAAATCTTGCTGCACTGGCATTGACCGGGCTGCATTGTACCCCCGAGACGGGAGGCTGACAACTCAAAGAGCCACTGAGGCTCAACCTTCTTGCGCCCGTTTATTGCAGGGCAACGGGCGCCTGTAAGGTATTCTGGTGTAGCACAATTCAAGCCCTAGGTTGTGCCCTGACAGCAACACACCCTCTGTTTGTAGGTGTTTTGCTCTGCTGATAGCAGGCAGACCTGCGGCGTTATCGAGGTTCCATACATTGTTCTGGATCTATCCGTACTTCTCCCACCATGTCTCCCCAGTCCTCAGCCCCGGTCCAGAGGACGGCGCCTATCGCCATTGCTCCTAAACCTCCTCGGCCAGAGCCATCTGCTTATCGCCAGGACAGCTTCCATAGGCTCGAGATGGGTCACGGAGTCGCCAGCTCTGCACCCGTTGAGGGTTCATCCTTCAACGCCTCCTCCATCCCACCTTGTCTATCATGTCGGTACTCTCGCGTCAACTGCATCCTTAACGACGACGACGACTGTTGCATCCAGTGCCAAGCTGCGGGCTCCGAATGTTCCCTTTCATCCAGCCCTCAGTCCCGAAAAAGGAAGCTTCATGGTGAGGCTAGTGACGATATTATCGGGAAAAGAAGGTCAGATCAATTCCGATATCCCCATCTCATTCTCCATATCCATATTCTTCTCCATATTCATGCCGCCGAGTCCTCCACACTCATCCTGGCTTGAATGCTCCACCAGGCCCCGTGCCTTTCCCATGCGTCTATCGTTTCCTTCTACACTCTTTCCCTTTCTCTGATAACCTTCCACCTTACTCGTGTTCCTCCTTGCATGCCTTTGTCTGACATATGATTGGCCTCGTACAGTTCACCGGGTCTCGCATCTAGGCGACGAAACCATAACTCAAGCCTTTCCAGCACCGCCGCTAGCAGTTCGTTCCTGGAGGAGATGGCCAATGTTGGCGGCCCGACCATGCTTAAACGTACGCTCGGCCTCCAGGATGATCGCTACAGCCAGTACATTGGTCCTACTACAGACTTTGAACCTTCACTCATCAACCTCTCCTCCTTTGATCCCCATGACGAAAGTCTACTATCAAGAGGCACTCTTCGCAAAGTCAGCGAACACGATACTTTCTTGATGCTTCCTGACTCCAGCACTCCAGGACACGAACATGTGACGCAAGACGCCGATCATGTCGAATCCATCGTGGCACCCCACGGCAGACGTCTCATCGACATATACTTTCGAGTCGTGCACCCAGGATTTCCTATCATCCAAAAACATGTCTTCATGGAAAAGTATGAAAGATCTTACCGAGAGTTTTCACCACCATTACTAGCAGCTGTGTACATCCTTGCCATCAATTGGTGGGACCAAAGTGAGGAACTGGCTGGTTTGCCACGACCCAATGTTAGAGAGCTCGAGAGCATCGTCCGTACAACTCTTGATGAAGCCACTTTTCGACCCAAGCTTTCAACTATTCAGGCCGGTCTACTTCTTTCCCAGAGGCCCGAGGGTGACCAGTGGGCCCCTACCGCCCAACTTGTTGCACTTGGTCATGAATTGGGGTTGCACTTGGATTGTACTGGTTGGAAAATACCACCGTGGGAGAAGGGCCTGAGAAAACGATTGGCTTGGGCACTTTACATGCAGGACAAATGGGGTGCCCTCGTTCACGGGCGGCCATCACACATTTTTGCTACTAACTGGGGCGTTCAGCCTCTAACAGCAAATGACTTTCCTGACGTCGAATGGGACGAGAACGACCCGGAGGAGAAGCTCGATATTGAGAAGGGAAGGGTGTTGTTTACACGAGTGGTACAACTTTCGGAAATACTCTCCGAAATTCTGGACACTTTCTATACTCTGCAAGCCATGAACACGGTTGCAAATGCAGGTAAACAAGGGACGCAGCTAGTTTTGTCGCTTGCGAAACCCATTCAGCTCAAATTGAAGGAGTGGTACGGAGGCCTACCGCAATTGATTCGCCTCGACTCTTCGTACTCTTCTCTTAACCCTTCATCAAACAGGTTGTCGAGTATTGGATATCTCCATCTGGCATACTTTGCGGCCGAAATTACGCTCCATAGACGAATCATCCGATCATTGGCTTCTCCGTCTAGCTCTGTCGACTCATACGTGCAGCACATCTGTCGCAGTGCCGCCAAAGCACGCCTCATCTCTGCCATGGACTTTGTCAACAGACTTGGACCCAACCATTTGCGTTCGTTTTGGTACTTCGCTTCCAAGACTAACTTTGCATTGATTGGCACATTTGGATCTCTCCTTTGGGCAACATCACCTGGGCGCGAGGAAGCGGATTGGTATCGAAGACGTTTGGGAGAGTATAGATGGACTCTCTCAGTTAGCTCGAAACCTGGGGAAGGCAAGGGTTTGACTGAGTTTGCCATGACAATGTTGGATATCTCCACGGGCCTGCTCAAGCAGCTCCCCGAAAAACCCTCCATGAGTAGGAATGGGAGTCATGCGGACCTTTCGGTTTCCGCGCCACCCATTTTCAGTGGTGGCATTCTTGACAGCTTGGGCACCAGGCCCAGTGCGCCAGAAATGAGCGCCATGTATAGTCCACGGACGGATGATGAGGAAGAAGAGGAGGAGATAGACAGCAGTGACGATGACATGGAAGACTATCCTACACGGATGTAAGGATTGGGGGAGATACGGGAACAAGATACACTTAAAAGAGGAAGTTCCCGAGATTCAGACAACTACCATGGTCGAGGAACGATCAGAGGTGTTGTTATGGAACATATTGCCACGGCTTGCATCGTTCAGGCGTTTCTGTCGTTGCTGCATTGCGATTTGGTAGGGCTGAGGAGTTGGCATGGGTATATTGTCATCCTTTTGGGCCTTATTATGGTTATTTTTTCTTTCTGATCATTTGGGCTTGGTTTGATGAATGATACCTTGGTTCGGGGCCCCTCTGGAGGGGCTCGGGACATGACGGAATAGCATGAGGGCGCATTATACTGGGGATACGAGCATTGAGAACTCAGAGTTGCATAAAGCAAGGTGTGCATGATCAGTTAGATTGGATTGGACTTTTATGAATTACGTATAATACGAGGAATGGCAACACTAGCAGTTGAGTTACGTTGAGTCTCATAATTTGGCTCCAGAGAATGTTGTATCGTCTCGTCTCATCTCGTCAACTATAACAGCCATATAAGTATACTTAGCACGGTAATTGTAGTAGTGACAGCTTCAATCCGAGGGGATTGCTATGCGAGTGGCTAATGTCACATTGTGCATGCAAGATAGTAAATGTTTAGATAGATACTACCATGAGGTGAAGTGGTGGGACACGACTTTGAGTATGAGTGTATATCATATAAGTGCAAATTAAGTAGACAGAAGGTTATTACGTGTATAAGAAGAATTGTTGATACACTGGTTTTGAAGCCTATGCTCTCCAGATACCAGTCAACGTGGTCCCACACTTCAATTGAGCCACTGCACCAGCCACAAAGAATCCAAATAAAGAAAACGGTTTCCCGCCACGTCAACCTTAATTGAGCTTGATTTCATCTGTAACCAACCAACTGTCAACGAGCTTCAAGTGCAGGCCATTTGAACCGCCGGGTCAGACCGTTCTTGCCTATTTCCCTTCTTTATTCATATCTTGATTTGTATTTCCTGTACATTCTTGTCTACCAATTGCCCTCGTATCTCATAATGGCTCCCAAAAAGGACGGCCAATCGGCCAAGGCGACTGGCGCGCCTGAAGGCTTCACGCCAGAACGGTTTGAAAAGGAACTCAAGGAACTTGCGACCAAGGCCAAGGAAGATACTTTTGCGAAGCGGTTCATGGGTCAAGCGCTTGTTTACTTACAGACTCTTTTGCTTCTCGGTTTGTTAGGTGTCGCGTCGAGCGCGTCGCAGCTCAACCTGTCCCCTATCTTTGGGTCCATCCCTTCTGCTGTCACGCACACAACTGCGCTCAAGGCGGCTTGCTTTATCGGTTGGGCCGGCAATTTGATGCTCCGCATGGTTCTTCCTATGTCGACTTCTCAGCTTCTCCCAGTCATCGCCCTTAATATCCCGGCTATCCAGTTTCTTCTCGGGACCTTCACTGACCGTCTTGGCTCTTGGTGGGGTCCTCTCATTATCGAGGGTTTCACCTTGTTCCCCCTGGCCATCGTTTCGGCAGCCTCCGTGGCCGATGTTCTTGAGGACGCTGACCTGAGCGCACTGCCCAAATTCGTCGCAGATGCGGCGCCTGGCATTGTCTCGTGGGGTCTGTTTAGACTTGCTGAGAACCAGTCCATGGAGAAGCTGCAGGGTGTTGTTGGGAGTACCTTTGTGTTTACTCGTGTCGGTATTGAGCTTGTCTTGGGAGCCATTTATGCTATTATGGCACCATCCAAGTATCTCGTTTTGGCTATCCCTGCGCTATTACACACGGCAGTCTTAAACACCCACGTTATGACACCCATGGCTACCGAAGCTCTTAACAGTACCTTGACAGCTCAGAATTGGACACTGTTGGAGCGCCGCGAGTCGTTGACTGGCTATGTGTCAGTCATCGAGAGCCTGGAGAGAGGTTACCGTGTAATGCGCTGTGATCATAGTCTTCTTGGAGGTCAGTGGGTTCAGCTCAATGGTCGAAGAGTGTCCGAGCCGATTTACGGTGTTTTCGTCATGCTCGAAGCTGTCCGTCTTGTTGAGCGGGAGGCTCCCCTGCCTGACAGCGAAGCTAGCGCCCTTGTTATGTAAGTCCCCGTTCTTGTGCTTCGTCATTACTCACTAACATGACATAGTGGCCTTGGTATTGGAACTACCCCTTCTGCCTTTGTTTCTCACGGCATTGACACTACCGTGGTTGAGATTGATCCAGTGGTTTATGAGTTCGCTCAAAAATACTTTGATCTTCGGGAGAACCACCCTGCTGCCGTCGCCGATGCTGTCTCTTATACAGCTGACTTGGTGAAGCAATCCAAGACCTATGACTACATTGTTCACGACGTGTTCACTGGTGGTGCTGAGCCTGTTGACCTCTTTACTCTCGAGTTCCTCCAAGGATTGGGAGACTTGCTGAAGGATGATGGAGTCATTGCTATTGTAAGTAAAGTGAGCATTAACTTAAGCCATGCACTGACATTACCCTTAGAACTATGCTGGTGACTTTGGCCTTCCTACACCTCAGCTCATCTACCGCACCATCAAGAAGGTTTTCCCCTCCTGCCGTATCTTCCGTGAGAGCCCACGAGACGAGGCCAACGTCGAGAAGTGGGGAAGCGACTTCACCAACATGGTCATCTTCTGCCGCAAGACCCCCGGAGAGGTCACCTTCCGCAATCCCAAGCAAAAGGATTTCCTCCGAAGCCAAGTTCGGCAGGCTTTGCTATTGCCCAAGTATGAGATTAAGGAGCAGGTCTTCCTTGAAGATGAGGCTACGGATGTCCTCAACAAGAACGAAACGAGCAAGGTTACCAAGTGGCACCAGGACAGCGCTGCTGGACACTGGAAGATCATGCGATCTGTGCTACCTGGAACGATCTGGGAGCAGTGGTAGACACATATCTATGTTGTATATGTTCTGATTGCACATATTTCGTATCATTGTGTATATTTCTACTTAGATGCCTTTTTAGGTACAACTTGTTCCTGGATATATCACATAATAGACATTTGAATTGTCCACTCTATCGGCCTACTTTTTGGGGTCCCTTGCAGCATTCAACGCATACTGTTGATTGTCCTCATTGAAATCCTTGGAGAATTCGGCAATGTGGTCTGGCACATCTACCCTGTTGTAAGGACCAGCCACTGGTTCACCCATGGTTGCGTGAATAGGTAAGACACCTGTCCAGACTTGGTCCTTGATCGACTCATCCTCCATGTCCCTTTTGTCATCACTGGGACCACCGGTATTGATCTTGGCACTTCCCGATGCGATCTTGACTTTAAGTATGCCAGTGCTTTGAAGCTCAGCTTTGGTCGGCGGGAGACGGGTGTGTCGCCAACGATCAGGCACCACACTATTAGTGATGAGCTCCATGGCATACATCCTCTCCTCCTCGTCCTCTACAAGGACGGCGTGGCCGAATAGGACAGTTGAGCGGTAGTTAAAGCTATGGTGGAAGGAAGACAAAGCCAAAACCAGCCCATCAACATGAGATGCAGCCACACAGACGGGCATGCCTTTCTCGTCACTAGCACTACGGCCCAAGTTCATAATACGGCTTGACACATATCCGTGAAGATAGAGGTCCAGAGGGTCACCAATATCTGCGCTAGGCCGGTCAAATGAGCCCATCTGGCCGATCATTGGGAGGATGACGGGGAAGGATTGGGTGGGTGTGTTGAAAGAGACATGGAGGATCTGGCAAGTGTTGATGATGTGGTGAATTGTCTTTAGGGCATAAACACCGCGGTCGTTTTCACGTTTGACGGTGTTGATGGCCTCTTTGGGATATTCGAGATCGAATCGACCCATTGTGATTGATGCTAATACTGATGCTGTGGAAGATAGGAATGAGCTTGGCTGTAATGAGCGATGCCTTTAATTGTGGTGATTTCTCTACCTCTTATACTTGGATTTACGTCGTGTTACTCATACATCATTCTAGATCCCACAGCCAAGCAGATGTGAGTCGTCGTATCGGAGCCGAGATACGGTATCATGTCATATAATTATTCGGTACATTAGTCCGAGCAATTTGAAGTGTACTTGGTGAGAAGAATACCAGCTAATGTAGAGCACTTGCGCGCCTCTCGATGTCACTGCCATGACAGTATACTTTCAAGATATCCAGCCACATCTGGCTAGCAGTGGTTATGGTGGTGCGGCTAACTGTGGCATCTGACCATTACGTATAATCCAATTGGCGAGTCACATATCATGAATCTGAATGTAGTAATTCCGCATGCCGTATGCCGGTAGCTGCATTTGCGTATGGGGTCTTGCAGGTTGAGTCCCGAGTTTGACAGCTGATGATTAGCTTTTCATTTGGAATCAATCTTGGCTATACCCAGGTTCTGATAGGGTGTGCCATGAGGATTTTGAACGGATGGAGTAATATTTGGCGGTTGCGGGATGAATGACTAACTGGTCTGTGGAGTTTGAGGCTGAAGTTGCCGATATCAGTCTAAGGCTGATCTTCCGGCCCGGTTGTGACTCTTTGCAGGTGACCGGGAGGACCGGCCATGGACGGTATAGGAAGGACAATGGAGAGGGACCGACTTTTCTCTTTTTGGGTATCACAATGCAGCTTTTGTCATGCGCTCAACGTGATATTCGACCAAGGAACAGCTGAGGTTCAGTCTGATGTTAATACATTACGTTATGTCCTACCCTATACATCAATATTGTAAGCTAACTTGGCATCTGTTCAACTCTCTCCTGTAAAAATTCTTTCTTGGCACGCACTGTTAGTGCGGTGCTAGGAGCGGGATTTTCTGCAGGCCACGCGACCACACAAAAACTGCGGGGACGCTATCGGCTCCCTAACAGCAGTTTTCAGAGAAGGAATTTGGAGAGTTCGCCTTCTCTGACAACACCTTTGTCGGATCTAATGGCGGCACCTCAGAACCAGAACGCCTTAGATATCGGAGGACGGTGCCCGTGGCATCGGTAGCGACATCCTCCCGATCAACGACGCCGATTGCGATGGGTTTTTCCCCTTTGAAGGCAAGCCGCACCGCCGGCCTCTGATTCCTTCCCAAGGTTTTTCCCTGCCGCCACGACATACGACTACGAGCTACAACTTGGTTACTGGAGATTGTGGACTGCGTCAGCAGATGTAGCGATGCGTGAGAGAATTCTGGTCGGTGGAAAAAGTCGACAGTATGCCCCCGAACCCGCTGACGGGTGACGGGCTCGAGAAAATACAGCGCCTTTTGTGCCTTGGTATGCTGGATGGTGAAGGAAGCGGGGTATCCTGTACCTAGCTAGCTCAGCACGTCTTTTGCTCCAGTAGGAGATTTGGCTTCGTTACAGCCACCCAGACGAAAAATACACAAACAAACAAACAAACAAACAAACAAACAAACTTGGCATCTGTTCCAAAATGAGAACGCTTGGACCGCGGAGGTTTGGCTGGTATTAGTAATGGCTAATTGGCGTCAGGACATTTACCTGGGGGTTTGTCCAGGTTGATTGTTGCGTGACTTTACACTCAACGTTGTTTTACAAACGAGAACTCTATTCAACACCTTGGGACTGGTGGCTGGCGACGGTCGGGTGATCAATTACTGCAGATCAGTCGTGTTGTAGTGACTTGATTGATGGCCATTCTTGATCTGGTTCTGCGGATAATAAGTTCTTACAATCGACCTATCCAACAGTTAGAAGACTTCTAACCATCCTCCCAAGTCGACGTCTGTTTATCAAAACGTTGAACGATGGATATCGAGTTTACCACAGACTTTAGGTTGTTAGCCGCTGGGTAAGGTTATTACAAGAAATCCGGGGAAGTTCGTAGGGTAGCAACGGGCTGCATCCAAGTGCCCGTGTTTTAGTCCAGTTCGGGAAAGAAAGGCCCAAGGCCCCTCCCTCTTCCTTGTCGTCATTCGGGCGTGTTCGGGTTGAATAAGAGTGAGGCTCCACTGAGAAAGAGAATATAGAAAGTATTGATGCCCATTTATTTCTCCAACTCGCCCGCTTTCCCATAATCACTACTACACTATGTCCTCGGCAATAACCTCATTCTCGTCTCTTCCCTCTTCCTCCTAGAATGCGCCATAGTCTAGGGTGCCTGTCACCCTGCAAGTTGTGCCATGCCTTGGGCGGCGACTTGGTCAACCAACAGCAGGCCTCCCTTTGCCCCGCCATATCTTGTCTCGGTCACTGTCCGAACGGGTAATGGGATGTCATGTTAATTCATCTGAACGCGAGAGGACGAGCGTTATTTCTCTTCTCTTTTATTACTTTTATTGCCATGAGTTGAAGCGTTTCGTTGATGCATCCATCTCCCGGCCAAAGTCAAACAAACTCCTTCGCCATGTTTCAACAAACCGGTCACGCCCGAATAAGTCTGATCCATGGAATAGCTCAACCCTCGCGGTTATAGCCCAGCAGGCTCCCTCTCTTATTCATACCTATGGCATCAATATGCTATTGCCTATGCCTGTTATAGTTCAACAGTGGACCGGCTTGTGTCAAGCGCCGAGTCCAGTCTGGAGCCTCGTCTCAGTATTGCCCTAACAGCCGCCATCTCCGACGACTCCAGTTTCATAACGGAAGATGCTACATTGGGCCTTGACGAAACACCATGATATCTCCATTCCACCCAATCATGTCGGATTGTGCGCCACAAAACAAGCGACTACGCGAGTGAGCTCGAACAAAGCCAGTTTGACCCAAGACCTTCGGCTGAAACCCAGCATGATATAGTGTTGCAAGCGCAACTCTGCCTTTCAAAGTATTGTCCCCATCTGTTGACGGCTCTGGTGACTTTCCCATCGTTGCATCGCATTTCGTTCCATCTCTCCTTTCCCTTTTTCGCCATTATTCTCTTCTAATCGCACATACCGCTGAACTACGTGCAGTAGTATGCGTCTTGGTTGACCCAAGATCTCATTCGTTTTCCTTTCACTTTCCTAGCCTCATCTACTCTTCGTTACACTCGTTCTAATACTAATGTCGCTTTCATGACGAACAATCACCGTCAGGCCCTGGTTGCGGCCTTTACTTTGTAAGTCATCCCCTACCACGATACGAACTGATCGAATAACCAGAGAACAGTGGCCTAGTCGCCCATGCTGGTATAGCCAGTGCCTTTCTTCTTCTAAATAATCGTGCTTCCAAAATCATTCGAGATGCTCCGAGGCTGGCCCTCATCGCGTTCCTTATTTCTTCAGCCCTGTGGGCTCAAATCGATTTCTTCGCCTTTTTACTTAATATCAACTCTATGCCAGGCTGTCAGATCATGGTTACCTTTGCATCAACATTCGATCAGTTCGCACGAGTGTCCATACAACAGAGTCTATTATGGATCTTCAGCACCCACAGTCTTGCATCTCTCACTGAGATAGGCGTCATGCAAGGATTTATTGTCTTACGACTTGTTCTTGGAGGAGTCTTCGTGGGGATTCAGCGCCCACAGCTGAATACTATCTGCCTGACCCAAACGTCCATTCTACCGGTTGGGATTACCGTCTCTGTTGTCGACACTGCTTTCGTCGCTTTCCTCCTCATCAGAGTTATCTCTCGCGGTGTCTATTCGGAGACCCAAAGAGGGGCCATCAGTCCTCGTCAGTCTCGAGCGGTTGCTCTCGTTGTGTTGGGTTTGATCATATGGACAGGAGTGAGTATAGACGACTGACAGATGAGCACAATCATAACTGACTATGCTTAGACTAGTGCTCCTTTGATGCTGAGCATTCAGCCCATGGCCATTGTTGTTCGAACAACTGTGCCTTCAGTAGGTCTATTGATACTAATCGGTAGGTCTGCTCTCAAGTATTCGTTCATGAATTAAGCTGACTCGATAGGGATACTCACTTTGTTCCAAGATCGACTTTTCTCCGACAACTCAAAGCACATACAATCAGCGGACGTCAATGATTTCGATGCCTCGCGAGACTTCAGCACACGACAGATAACCAGTGCGGATATCCGTCGCCCGAGGAGTTATGACGAGATAGCGAGAACATCTGCAGCTGATTTCACAGGAGCATCTAAACCTTGGCCAGTTCCCGCAGAACCCAAACGAGAGCTACCTTTGATCACGATGCCAGCTGCTGGGCAAGCCAACATTGGAATGGGTGGTGTTCCCGTGCTAGGCCAACTTTTCCCTCTACCAAGAACTCAGACTTTGCCAAGCTCGACGAAACCTGAAAGCTCTCGACAGATCTTGCACCAGGCAAATTTGAGCACATCTAGCTCCGGATCTAGCTCTAATTCCAGGACCTCAGCTTCCAGCCAGGAGAACTGGGCCGACACCGTCAAACTGGCCGAATCTCAACACAGCTCTTTGTCTTCAGAGAGTACAGCGTCCGCCACTACTTCAGCTTTCTTGTCACCGGGGACGGAGGAAGTCCGGCGACGATCCCCTCGGCAGTCTCCTCGACATTTGCCATCGCCAGCCCTTTCAATCTTTCCTCGTACGACTCCCACCACGTTGCAAGCACGCACACCCACCAAAGCCGGAGGAGAAGCTGTCGTGAACTTTTCTTTGCCCGTCGATGCAAGAGTACCGCGCCCGTACCAGCCAATGCGAAATCAGCCCCCGAAATCAGCACCTTTGGCCGTTATTCCCAGAAGCAACGCGAACGAGATTCTGGCTAAGAGAGAAGACTCTGCAAAAACATTGTCAGTGGTTCATCGTCCTCGCCCGATACCAAGAAAGTCGAACATCGATCGCGCCCTCTTCCCAGCAGAAGGGTCTCCAAACCTCCAGCACCACAAGCGATCACTGTCGTGTGGTTCCGTGAGATTCAAACAGCCGCATGACACACCAGCTGAAATCAATTACGACTTATCTCGTTTAAATGAATTTGCCAATGTTCTACATGCCAACATCCCAACACCAACCGAAACCGACCGTATCACGAGGCGACGATCACGATCTATGGTTGAGCTACCGATATTACCAGCTGATATCGAGTTCAAGCCGAACCGCAATGAAGCCAAGCCACAGATCGACAAGTCAAATACTCTGACCGCTCCCACCAAGACGCCAGCAAGCCTTACTTTAGGTGAGACATCGATTCAATTTCCCAAGAGTCCTCAGCCTACAACTGCTCAACTTCATGATGAGCCAGTATCTGCGACAAGCTCATCTTGGCGTGACCCGCATGGAAAGGGATACGGTCGACGATCTTCGCCTATTCTGCCAGTTGAAGACCTGAGCGCACTCACGCCTTCCACGGTTAGAGATGATGATTTTGCCCTTGACGCGGATATCAGGTCGCCTGCGATGCAGGTCCACGTGCAGAGGGCCCTGACGGTAACAGTTACGGCAAAACATCAACAACAGAGTGGACTCCGAGTTGCGGAGACTCTATCAGCATCGAGCGATGAGAGTCCTCAGGAGCCCTTACCCTTGACTGTGCACAAGCCATCTGCCGAAGCCAATGTCGGCTCTGAATCGGAGTTGCGACGAGCCGAGGACTTGCACCTCACCGCAAAACAACATTTCTGGCCATCACAAGTGGGGGAAACCCGTCCAGCAACTTTCTCAGACAGGGGATACACGACAAAGCCGCGTCGGAGTCTTCCGCCAGCACCGCTGGTTCTCCGCCGGACCGACAGTTTCTACGCTGAGCCATCGCCCGTGGAATCCGACCTTTCTGAAGAGGATGTGGTGGGAATTTTCCCAGACAGGACCCGTAAGTTCACCTGAATTTGCTATTGCGCAATCGCTAACAGTGGATAAGATTTTGGTTCTCCAGGCTCATCTTATCAGATAGCGGAAAATGATAGACTGGCACTGTTGACAAATCTGGAACTGGAGCTGAACGAACAGGAACACCAATGGCAAACCATTCGCCATACCATGCACGTTCGTGATTCGCTATCAACTGTGGGAACATCTCCTAGCCGAGATTCGCGATATGGGTATGGAAGTGCACGCCTGTCAAAGGTTGCCCAGCAGCGAGGTCAGCTGGATGCAGACTACGACATTCTGGCGCTTTTCCCCCAGGCCGACTTGAAGTCCAGGACAAAACTGGCGGCTAGCTCGACATACCCCAGGTTTACGAATTCATTAGCAACACCTACCCCTCCTGATACTGATGAAGAGAGCGAATACGCCGAAGATCATGAGGATGTCATTGGTCACGCCCAGATCAGTCCTGCCAAGGCGGCCATGGTGCTGTGGCGCCCCATAGCTTCCGTGCAAGCGGTTACTAGCACTAGCACTGCACCGTCCCTCTGGACCCCGGCTCGCAGGCCACTGAGGGAAATCGCGCCAGTGGAAATCCCAGGAAGGTCAATTCGAGGACCGGTGAGGAAGGACATGAGATCTCTCGTGATTGAGAGCTCAAGACTTTGGGAGAAACCTGAATCAAAGACCGAGGTATCCAATAACGGACTTTGGCAGCCAGTATCTCAAGTCAAAACCCAAGTGGTGGAAGTTAAGGTCCAGCAGTCAAAGCCTCCCCGCAACCCCCCGCGTCGCATCAAACGTGTCACTATGCTGCCAGATATCCTGGAGAGTCCAAAACCACTCCCTGATAGGCGCGGGACACTTGGGATCTTCCAATTCCCATGGGGTGATCGGTCAGACTGTGCGACAATAACACCGATGTTCATGCCTGGCATGACTTATCAACCTGTGGTGGATGGGGGTATGCAGACGCAGATGCAGCATAGCGGCTCGGTGTTTGACATGGAGGACTACGAGCAGGATGACGGGGAGTACTACGATTCGAGCGAAACGTACGATAGCGACGATGAGGATTGTTTCGAGCTGGCCCAGCCTGTACCCCAGCCAACGGACACGTATTTCCACGGAGCCCCGCCTGAAAAAATATCAACTTCTCACGAGGACGAACTAAAACCTCAGTCAATTGCTGAGTAAGTAAAAATCGGCCACAATGACCTGGTCTGGCTTGGCCTGGGTATTGTCAAGAATGAGGCTGATTATTTTTCTTTGTAGACAAGGCATAGATTCGGAGCTTTTGAAACATTGCGAGACTTCCGAGGATGGTTATGCCAAGGATGTGCAGATGCAGATGCACGACAGCGGCAGAGATGACAAAGCCAATGATCGGACAAGTCTCCGTACACAGACCCAGGTAAAGTATGACGAAGATGGAGACGCCGACAGCGAGAGCGAAAGCCCACAGGCTGGAGATTACAGCGCAAAAGCCGGTACAGCAGTTGGTGCTCCCCCCACCTCAACAACCACCATAGCGATGACGATTGCGGATATGGATCTCCGGGAGCACGTCTCTGAGAAAAATCGAATCAGGGTCCGCCAGCAGCCGCAATTTGGGGGTCGAGTTGCATCAATAAGCATGCCTGTGCCGCTGATGGCTCGTTGCTTATTGATGGACGTGGGTCGAAATGAACAAGACTGGGCTGGCGCACCAATCACCGACGGCAATGGCACTCATGGGACGTCCAAATCCATCTTAGGCCCCTGCACTGACAGGGAGTCTAAGTCCCGTGGCGCCCCAGGCGCAGGGCATCCGCAACAGCACCACCACCAGCAGGCAACGCTTCTGTTCCGTTTCTTAGAGGATTCCATTTCTAAGCCAGCCGACCTTAAGCTTGATTGTGACTCTCCGACTCCGCAGCCGCTAAGTCCGCTCGTCATTTACAAATCCGAAACCCCGACACGCCGGCGACAAATCTTGGTTATTAACTTGTTGTATCCTCCATCAATTCCCACCCAGTCTTCTCTTCAGCAAACAACAAACTATCCGAACATTTCCATGGCTCTGTGGACTCCTAGCACCCCTGTCTCACGTCCCAACAAAGGACTCCCTCAACCCGACGACTCTACCTGGAACTCTTATATTCCTGCTGGTGAGGCTGCACGCCTCCTCCCTGCAAAGGCCGACATGCCTTCTATCAAAAGCAACTCGCTCTGGACCGCCCCTGTCAAGAAGGCGCCTTTCAACAACTTCGGACTTTGGGGAACCACACAACCGCTGCCAGGCATGTGGACTCAATCGCCATTCAACACCAAGATCTCCTACGGTCTTCCCCAGCCTGATGCTGAAACTTGGGCAACCTATCTCGTCGTCGAGGACGATGCTACCCGAGTAAAGCCTAGAGAGGCCGAGCCTCTACCTGTAGATAGCACCTCCTTGTGGACTCCTGCCATCCCCGTTATTTCCAAGATCGTTTCCGAGGATGGTCTCTGGAGCGGATCAAACTCCGCACCTTCGCTCAGCGGCTCCGAACCCTCTACACCTAGCGAGACCTCGGCGGTCAATTTTGGCTTGTGGGAGCCTCTTGCCGCTACTGCTTCCATTGATGATGAAGAGCCGATCGGCCTGTTTAGCCTCAGCCACCGGCGCACCGACTACCGCACAACGAAATTGGCGCCTGCTGCTCAGGGTATGGAACGCTCACCACGAAGAGCTCTAGAGGCCTTCCCCGATTTTGGATTTACCCACCTCTGGAACATGGCCCCTCTCTGGGATTCCAAGGCCAATGCCGCCGCCGTTCAGTCGCAGCGTGAGATTGATTCGTTGGTTTTGGAGGGCCTATTCAGCCTGAATCATCGCCGAAACAACTTCCGTACTACGTCCGAGAGCCCCGCAGCGCTCGAGACCCGACCCAAGCAGCGCATCTCGCAGCAATCTCTGCCGAAGCTCAACACAGATAGCCTCTGGTCTGTGCGTGCATCTAGCCAGGATGTTACCGAGATCAATTGGCTTGCTCTCTCCACAGTCCGACCGAGAACTGCCTCGGTTGTGTCTTTCACTGATAGCGAATCCGTCGTTTCTGACGTGCCCGCTCTCACCAGGGCTTCCTCCATCAAGTCAGAGATGTCCCGACCTGCCGCTACACCCGCTGAGTGGCTCGCTGCCTTGGACGAGGCCATTAGACTTGGATCTGGAAAGGCCCCAGAGATGGACACCGAGGATCCTTGCGCACCTGACTCCGACAACTACCAGCTCTGGTCCAAGCCTGGTGCTGACATTGGTGAGCCTGTCATCGCATCAGATGAGCTTTGGAAGCCCTCTACTGCTCGCTTCCTCGAATTGACGCCCACACTCAGCGAATTCGATAAGCAGCATATTGCATCTGGCACTTCTCAGCGCGGTCGGGTCCAGAAGGCCCGCCCCCCGATGCCCCTCTACCCTGGCTCGTCCTCATCCGCCTTTCTCCCGGGCGCAAGCGAGACTCCCCGCGACTTCAGTGCACAGGGACTTTGGGTTCGCGCACAGTCTCCTGCTCCTGGGGCTAAGGACGACGGTTCATGGATTGACAAGTCTCTTAGAAAGGGACTGTCATTCGTGCAGCTGTGGTGACGGAACCCTGCATGGAAAATAGCAACAACGACAACCCCCGCTAGGTTGGGGTCGGGTTGTGTGACATGACGTTACGATCATCAGATTTCTCGGACATGATTTTGCGAAACTATAGCATAAAATTGCTTTATACCTTGCTTTCAAAGCGGATGATGTTACTATTTGAACCGCAGTAACAGTCAGTTGGAGGAAATAGGAGCGTGCTTGACTTGATTTGGCCTTGGCCTTAGCATTTGGTTTTAACCGTTTGGCGTTGGACGCGATAGGTCTCTACATCGCGGGTGGGTTTTCTTTGTCTCATTGCGTGCATTTGCTCACGCCTGCTGTATGAATAGCAAACAACACGGCGCAGTCAACCTGAGCCTCAGAAAAGTATCTTAAGCATTCGAACTCGAATGACAAATCGATTAAAATATCAATAAATGACTCGATACACTTACTAGCCCCTTGCATTTTGTGTTTATATGCCTCAACTTTTAAGCCCTTCGTATGTCACAACTTCCGAAAAGCTCCATTCCATCATGCCATTATGGTTCCTCAAAAGAATAAATTTGTGTTTAGGCTGATATAAAGGGAAATGCCCTCGCGACGACTTGCATTATCACCTGTGGCATGGTTCTGCAACGTGTTTCTTCTGAGCCACCCACCGACTGACAATTCCAACATTGACACACACAAGACATCACATGGACTAAGGATCACCAAACTTGAGACTACAAGAGTATAGGCAGTAAATCGTCATGTCCGTTATAACCTCTCTATCCATGCATGCATGCATCATAACAGCAGGCTGGGGCTGGAAAACTATACGCCGCCCTCGATGCAACATCTCCAAAGCCATCAAAAATAAAAAATAAAGCAGCTATACGTAGCCTTTACTCAATCATCTCTCCTTTTCTCCATATGCTCTTTTCCTGTCCGAACCTGTATGTATCCCAAACAGCCCCATGTCCCGCGTCCCCCTGCGTGATTCTCTTCTTTTTGTCTTCCTCATAGCTGTTAATCCGTGTATGTCCAGCTTGGTATTTCCTCCTTTCAAAGGCAGCTTCTGTAGGCAGCAATTGTTCTGTCTGTTGTCTCGAGCGAAGGGACGTGAATTCTCTCGAGTAAGAAGGTTGTTTTGCAACCACCTCTGCTTGTTTTCCCTCTTCGTTTGAGTAATCATCAAAGCATTACAGCGTGCCTCAGGGCCGCAAGAATAGAACAGCAGAAAGAAAGGGAAAAAATAACAAACGAAACATTACGTTTCCTCATAAACACAAAGGGACAACGCAAGAAAATTCGTTAATAAAACCGACACTTCGTAAACTATACTCGCGCGAACGAGTACCGGCAAAGGCGCCGCAACGTTTCGTGTTCCGTCTACCGTATTACTTATAAAGAGTCATTAAGAGCTGTGCTCATAGTATGGCGAGTGCGCTCTGCCTCGTACAAGGGTCCATCCGGTCCAAAATCTAGCTTCGGTGGGCATTGGGGCTCACCAGAAGCGAGGATATGGACAAATGTTCGTCTTGAAAGTATATGTATAGACGAGAAGAATCCAGATGGATCAAGTCGGTCGGAAGAGCTCATGTCGGGGCGTGAGACAGATCGTCCATGAAACGAGTTCCCAGCCTTGAACGTATGCGAATAAACCCGAGTCTCAAAGGCCACCGCTATGCAAATAAAATTCCATGTAATTATTGTTTTGTACACGCTCAGGTAAAACAGAGCACCAAGACGCAGACTCGTCAGTTCACAGTCATCATCTGCATCCGTTGTGGTAGGCCAGAAGATGGCGAGTTTTCGGATGATGCGGCTTCCACAAGTGAATTGTTGCCGCGGCTTCGCGCCACTCTTCTAGGAGGACTCGAACCGGGGTCGTCGAAGACCCGTGTAAAGGCAGGGCTCGAGTCATGCTGGCGCTCATGTCTGGGTGTTCTCATTGGGCTGTGCGTAATCTGATCAGCCTGTCGAACAATGTCGGACAGTGTATCTCGTAAATCACCGGCTCTCTTGACCAGAGCCTTGAGGCTATTCGTGTCGAAGTGAACTTTGCCGTTGTCAGGTGCTTGCTCGGGAGCACGATGTTGCATAGCCCCAATGACAGAACGAACGACCCCCGATACATCATGAGCCTTGTTGTACTTGTTCTCAGGAGTTCGAGGGCGACTGGGTCTGTTGGAAGGGGGGTTGTCATTTAAAGGCCAGTTACCGAAAATATCGTCTTCTGGAGAGAAGACAGATCTTCGCCGGGGAGAGTGCCGTTCTCGAACGACAGTGGTTTTGGACATAGCGGGTTCGTGACCATCAAAGGCGGCATCGAGGCGATTCATGGAATGGGCATCGAAGCCTTCGTCTCCGAACGTTTCGTCAATATCGAATGCATCGAAGTTGATAGATGAAGTTGACTTTCGATCATCGTTCTCGTCCAACGACTCTTCATCGGGGGATGCGAGAGCAATAATACCATCAGCCTCCTTCCAGAGATGCCTCTGAGATCCTTCGAGCATATCCATATCTCGCCCGTGACGGCACAGACGTTTCAAATCATTGACAAGAAGCGAGAATTCTCGAATATGGCCAGAATGGGCCTTAACACTTGGTTGTGTCGCACGAATCGATTCTGGTACTGCAAAGATTTTGTCATTCTTGTCATTGCTGCCGACAGGACCAGCACCAAATTCGAAATCGTCATCCCAGTCCTCGCTGACTGTCTTGGTGCCCATGCCCCATGTGCCATACTTGGATCCGGTAGTCTTGGAATCTTCGGGGGCATCATGAACCACTGGGACGCTCTGGCTTCGAACATGAGTTGGGGTTGGACCTTTGCGTATGGCGGAGCGACCACCTCTAGAGTCCATCTCCTTAGCATAAGCAGTCTTTGGCCGCAAACACCGTCCAGTATCAAATTTGTCGTGTGTCGGGGGCTCGCTCCAGTCGAAAAGAGTGCTAAGTGGGCGGTCGTTAGTAGCATCGTGGCCGTTCGTATCAGGAACGCCATTACCACTAATATTGGCGAGGGCGAGGCGAACATTAGGGTTAATTCCTCTGGAATTCAGTGAGCTCCCTTTGGAGGGAGGTGATAAGGGGTTACAGGGAAACTCATCATCCCTAGCCCAATCATCGTCAAATTCGTCGTCCAAGGACAGCCTGCTGTACTCCTTGGTCGTAGTGGTTAAGACATCGTAGGGCGATGAGTTAAATCTCGACTCAAGCCTGAAGCGTGGTGATGCCTCAGATCGCTTGACTGTGCGGACAGGTGTGGGTGCATTCTCGTCCTCCTCCATGATCTTGTCATCCTCATCCCATGTCCGGCCAAGGATCTCGTGGATTGAGAGACGCTTCGTCTTTGTACCATTGCCGGCGGTGCTTGGTGGTGACTCGTCATACATGGACTCCAAGGGGGTCTCGACAGCACGGGCACGACCGGAGCCAACAGTGCGCAGCGAGTCAAACATGGTATCACTCTTGAAATCCGTGTCATCGTCATCCCCCGATGTGCAATCCCGGGTGTCACCTTCAGAGCTCTCCGTGGTGGAGGTCCTGTCGTGCTGCGGTGCCCTAAGTTGTGACATCGCAGTGGAGCTGGTAGAACTTCCGGAGGGTTGGTTAGGCCGAGCCTGGTGAGTGGAAACTCCAGCAGAAGACCCTAACCGGGACGAATCCACATTGAAGTTTGCAAGTCTTGGAACCGTGGGGATTGGTGACGATGAATTCCTTTTACGACCTTTCAACTGCACAGCAGCAGCTGAACCCAGGAATGACCCCTGCCGGCCCGATAATGGTGATGGTGCGGGGAGGGTTGATTCCAGCGGCGGATTGGTTCGAGGTTCAGCGCCAGATTGCGCGCCAGTCAGTGGTTCCGACACATGTCGCTTATTCCCGATCCCGGATTCAGTACCGCGCTTAGAGCGCCGGATGCTCCCCGTCGTCCTTACCGCCCAGTTTCCTGCAGATGCAAATGGCATTGAGATCGACTTGCGGGGCGTCCTGGAAGGAGTTCCCTCAGGAGATGGAGTTTTTTCTTCCGCAGTAGATTGATGAGTGCAAGTGTCTGGTTGAATTTGTGCAGCTGGCAATAGACCTCGAGGGGCAGATGCCGCTGAAACCATTCTTGGTTTCACCAGATGAACTCTGTTGCGCTCGTCGTTCTCAATGCAGATGCGCCTCGAGGAGATTGCTCGACCATGTGGACTCAACTCACCAAACCTACCCGACCCTGTGCGTCCGATAATACTTAATCTTTTAGAGTGAAAGTACGACTTCCATCCGCTCCTTGCAGATGCCGATCTGGAGGGGGGCTCAAGCGGGGATGGGGCGAGGAACTCGTGGGGTCGTGATGGGTCGTCGAACGAGAAATTGTTCGAATCGGTTGGTGTATTCAGCGCAGAATCGGGTCGAAATTGTTGTAGTGTTGCAGACCTCTGATGGCTCGTAGCAGGTCTGCGAAGAACGGGTAGGATCTGTAAGTGAGACTTCGCACGCCGTCGCGGTAAAGGATCTGGATCGATGCGGGTTGAGGTAGATCGCTTAACGAGCTTGTTTGGGGGGAGTGTTGCTGTTGTAGGATTGCGCAAGATGGGTGCAGCTGAACCGTGGGAAAAGATGGAAGGCGCGTCGGGACCTATACTCGACCTTGTGCTTTCGTGACGAGACAGTGGGCGAATGGAGAGACGCCTTATCCAAGATCCATTGGAAGAGATTGAGTCTCTAGACTCGGGGATAATAGCTGGAGAGTCGGTCTGCCTCACAAACGAAGAGTTCCTGCTGATAGCCAGAGGAGGGGGAGTCGACTGTGTCTGTGGCATAGGCGGTCGCTGGTAACGGGAGAGGGGAGGTCTCGAGGCAGTAGTTGGGCGCGGGAGTGTGTGATAGTGCGAGGCGCCGAGAGCAGAGGCAGCGGTGTTGCTCGTAGCGGGCCGTGTGGAAGCAAAGTCGCCAGGCGATTGTGATTGTTTGCTTGGCTCGCGGTCTATCGAGACTCGTCTGGAATGAGAAGGACGTCGAGTCGGGTGAGAGAAAGAGTTGGGTTCAGTGGTGGGCTGGCCGAAAACCAAACCACTGGCCGCTGCAGCGATGGCAGTGCCGGTTCCAACAAGCTGAATAGATAAACACGGTCAATTACTGCTGCAACAGGAAAGATGGTGGGTAAGCCACTTTAGAAAGAGGGTTTGAGGTGATCCAAGAAAAGTGTAGGATAGGGCAGAATTGGGGTGGGATAGTTTAAAGTCTATAACAGCGCCATGTGATGGCTGGTGTGGTGGTGATGATCCTTGGTTGGATTCGATGTGATTGTGGATTGGTTTTGCGGGGAGGACAAAGCTAGCAACAAACTTACACTTGGAACGGTCTGCATAGTAGCTTCCATTGCGAGGGAAGTCGACGCTCTACTCAAACGAGAGAGAGAATGCAGCGGCTAGCATTCTAGAGGCGGAGGATGGCGGTGCTGGAAACGGAGGTGATGCTCATCGTCGTTCAAGCCATGGACCTGAGAGATCTCAATAGAGGCGACAAACCTGAAGGCTTAAGGAGAAGCCGTTGTAACCCACACACCCAAGCGCTCCAAAGGTCCCCCGACTTTGAGAGAAAGGAAGAGTAGTCCCGGAGAACAATGCGAAGTCGGGAAGAAGCTAGGCGAAACCTGATTCTGGCCGAACAAACAAAACAATGCGAAGCAAACAGACTGCAAGCAAGCAAGCAAATCGATGCCTTCTCTCCCCGAAGAACCTCGGCGTCAGTCGGTCGCTTGTGTCTCTCTGACGTCCTGGAGGGGGTTTAAAAGAAAGACGGGGAAAGGGCTTGGGCTTGGGAAAAGGATATGAGAGACGAAACTTCTGGGCTGAGCTGAGAGTTTGAGGTTGATTAGGCCCAGGTCGCGGGAGCGACTGTCGAAAACAAAACTCGGCTGGCACCTGCGGCCGCGGATGCGTAGGTACTGTACTCTGTAGGTAGGTACCTTTTAGCGACAGTGCACCTCAGTGCTAGTGCCAGTGATAGTGGGGAGATGGAAAATGGAGAACCTGGACCGCCTAAGCCTATAGAACGAATGATTTGTGCAGTAGAAAAGGGAGAGACTATTTAGTTGGAAATAATTGACGTCGAAAAGAAGCTTGGCGTTGTCTTTGGAGCGTCTTCTTTTGCCCTGTTCTGTTTTCTCCTGGATGCCCTTACAGCAAAGCAAGTTATGTGGTAGCTTTGTACGTCGAATTTAGCCCCGAGGCGAAAGCAAAGTCTGGGCAATTACAACAGGAGAGGAAATAATAATAAAAAAAGACTGCCCTGAGCCCCTCGAATCGTACGCTTTTCATTACCTGCAACCTGGAGATTACAAGTGAGATTTAGGTGAGGACGGATCGTCTCTGCAGGGATGCACATCAAGACCGCGACTCCACGGGAAGCCAGGGCACCCAGGTCCTGCATTTGTCTCTTCTTAGCGGACGTAGCCACTGAGCATCTAGCGCCGTTGCGGGCCTCAGGGCTCCTGTAAAGCCGGGAAGCCCACTGAACGTGTCTCATCCCTGGCAGTCCAGTGCAAGCAAGACTGCAGGTGGCCCGCTGCGGCGCTGCGCCCAGATATGGCGAGTGCCTGGAGAAACCTGGAATTGATTGGGTCTGGGCTGGGGCACGTCTCAAGCGCTGAGCAGCAAGAGAGATTAGACCTGCTATTTTGAGTGGAGGGCAGCCAACATTAACATGACTTGCATACAATAGTTGATTCAATGGCCTGAATCTGATATCATAGACACTGACTTAGCATTAGTACATCGGATCTAAGGTCAAGATGAGGATCCTCCGGTGGATGATAGTCTTGCTAAACTTGGGGACGGCTTCAGTTTGGTGAAATTGGTTCGACACAGCGCATCTTGATCAAAATGCAATTGCTCACCTAACATCCACTACAATTGTCTTGTTGTAGCTACTGTAGCAGCTACACGAGATCCATCACGTCTCAAAGTCTCAAACATAAATCTCAATATCCTGGAAAGATGCAACGCTTATTATCTAGCGCCTGCGGGCTGGCCACCCGTTATTTACCATTCCAAGGAATATCAACTTTAATTGTCTCGACCTGTATCCGATCGATGGCCATGAAGTTTGGTATGCTTTTTACGACTGGAGTGGGCAACACGACCGCCCTGTGGCCGTTAACCCTGGTACATGGAGCTCCGGACGGGTTACTTCACCAGGGGATTCCTTGGCTTCCTCCGGGGGTTGCATCTCGGGCTCTCCCTACAGCGGCATTTCTGCATCAAAGTCAGATGGTGCGCAGGAAAGCGGGTGGTCTGAACGAAGAATGAGCTGCTTATTCGATCTTCAACGCTAAAATACAGGATCGAAGTCGAGATACTCCACCAAAAGGGCATCTCATCGAGCTGCCCTTGATCCTCGAGCTCAATCGCTCGCTCGCTATCTTCGTCTCGTCCCGGCCCCGGAGGTGACGACGACGGGGGTCACAACGGGATGGAGACTCCCCGGAACGGACAAAGCAAAGCAGCACGAGATCCCTGCCGTAGACTCAGAGACCGAGAAACATAATACACGGGCCCTGTCCGTTGCTTGCTCAACGTCAACACAGGCCAAGGGCCCTGGAGTTTGCTCTGCCACATAACAGCATAGGCTATCCACAACTGTAGGTTGGTATCACCAGGATGTTGTCACAGGGCCCTGGTGACGCTGTCCGCCTGCAAGACTGATGTTCCCGCGTATGCCTCTCGCCATCGAGCAGCTGGGGGGATGAGATACAACGATCAATCCTCATCTGCATCATACAACGTGTACAGCTATGTATTCTCGCCCCCTGTTGTCTCACAGGGCCGTTCCGGGTTGGAGGCGCGGCCCTGGCAGCGACCCTGTTTATCAACAAACCCTTACAAATGTTCAAGGGATTGATGATTATGAAGAGGGTCCTGGGCATAATAGATGCTAAATAGGGTATCAATTCGCGAGGCTTACAGAGGAGAACATGTCAGCATACGTCCATTGAAGTCTGCTCTGAACCAGACAGCACTCTTATAACATTTCCAATCACGGAAATAGGGGTTGTGTTCCCATTGACTTTGTATCTTGCATCTTATAATTGCACCGCCTGAGATCTGTCTGACTGGCATTTCTGATGATGCTGTCTGTACTCCAATGACAAGTCTTCAACTCCAGCCAGTCATTCGACAGTAACACACACTTCCTTACCACAGTATGATCCTCCGGAGTAGTTCGCCATTTCACGCGTACTTGTCTAGCCAATTCGCGACAAGACCTGCAACAAGTTCCCCGATTGCTTGATGTGGCCCTGCATGCAATTAGTATCAATTACAGGTCAGTGACAGTTTTCAGCTTGCTTTGTCCTCCGCACCTTTCCTCCTTGGGACTGCACTCGATATTACCCATGGCGTGCTCGGCCTTCAATAACCGCAGGCCAGCAGTTCTTTCAATGGCCAAACGAACATGAGAAGCTGCGTGTGAGCATGAGCAACTCGCCTTTTTGTCCCACGTCCATCAGTCTGCGGCCGCCCTGGGTTATCATGTGCAACGCCAAGTACCTAGGACTATTGACGCATGAAGAACAGAGACGAGCAAACAAAAAAAAAAGTTTGTCGATCCAACTTCAGGGACCTTGCCATTGACAAGGTGGCGCAGGGTTCAAGTGGAAGAAAGTCCGATGGATGCAATCAAGGCTATTTGTCTTTTTCAAAGGCTTTCATGATCACATCATGTTCCATCATTGCATATAAGAAAGTGAATATCATGGTTCAGAATGGTTAAGTTGGTAGGGTAGTGCTCCGGGGTACACGGGCCGTTCTTAGCATCTGCAAGACAAATGTTTGCCGATGATACATGAAAAGCACGATATACCAGTAGACATGGCAATTACCTTTCGTGGCTCTCTGAAATCTCCCCATTCTGTACAATACACGACTTTGGTTGTCCATGTTGCCGAAGCTAATGTTTCGCTCCCTTCCAAGTTGGTCTCAGCCTATTCGCACTTATATTAGTAGTTTGTTGATATGTACTAGCATAAGTTACCAAGATAACCCAAACTCTGATATCAAATTCTGCTTTAATATTCCAGAAACTAGGTACACGTGTAGAAAACGTCCCTTGCAGATCTAGAACAACACTATCTCTGAAATCAACAATAGTACCATAAATTGAAGACTGGGCTGTCAGAAGATGAGGCCTGCCACACAGATTGTGTTAGCCACAACCAACCATAAATAGATAAACGTAAATAACAACAAGAAAAACAACAACACCACACCACATACAAAACCCAATGATCTGCAGAATAAACCTGCCGCTCTGCCTGAAGAAAGCGGAGCAGCTGGCCGCCCCTTGCTCGCATTTACTGAGGGGTCGGATGAAACGATTGACCTGATTTGATGAGATTATGCCTCCACCGTCGCCGAAAGTCATGGGTATCGGAATGTTTTTCGGTCGACGAGCTTTTCGATCAAGATCCGAAGAAGCGCTTGCGTCTGATAGTGGGGCCCAGCTCAAGAACTAGAGGCATCTTGGACTTGGAGCATCTCTCGCCTCAAGGCGGGCACCATTCAGATGTTCCAGATGCGAATTTGCACTCACACCAAGTTCCCAGAACGCCAAAGGCAGATCCTCCTCGTGTTGGGGCAATGGCCCGCGATGCAGAGAAACTTAACTTGCACCCCTGCTTCTAGTGCTCGCTTGTCTCGATAAGGCTGGCTCGTGGCCACTGGATATCTTTTGCCTGGCCCAATACGCTGACAAACATGTACTCAGCCCAGATCCTCGTGAACCTGTTTCCTTGAGCATTGGCATCGGGTTGTTCCAGAGACCGAAACCATCTCAGGAACTCTCGTAACTCATACCTGAAACGAGACTGTCGAGAAAAGCGGAGTTGTTCCTTCTTCCCACTTCCTTCAGAGTTCTCTTATACTAGGATATCCCTTGATCTCTGGTGTTTCTCAAGCATCTGACTGCAGATGCAGTTGGATGGATATGAAGAGGAAGCAACTTGAGCATGTGAACCAGTCAATTTGCCATTGCTTTCATTCAGCAACCCACTCGCCTGCCGACTTGCGAACATCTTGAAGGGTTCGTCAGCCAGTCGACACAATGCATTTTCTCTGAGCATCAAGTCCAATTTCCACCAACCATCCTCAAACGGCAGCTAGGCTCTAGAAAGATGTGCCTAGTGCTCACCATCAGAGCTGACGCAATGCACGAACTGCTTTTTCTAGCGATAGCCCTAAACTCAAAAGCCGCAGTGTGCTTGTCGACAGCCACAAATTGAAGAAGGGGCAAACAAACTCTGGGCTCTCTTCGCGGGCGGACAAGGGTCCTATCTTGAGGCTCTCTAGGCTCTCAAGCAACATGGACAACTCCAGACTGGAATGCTGGATTTTCCCCGCAGAATAAGGAAATAATTCCGAGTTATCATGATCGCCGTGGCTTTTGAGTCGATGGGTTATTTGCTTCAGCCATTGTCTCATATCGGCCCTCGACAAACGTGAGCATAGGAGGCGCATGACCAACGAGGCGTCCAGCTGCCCACGCGCCTGGGACACTGTCACTCCCATGGAGCTAAGTTGACTTTGTCCTATCGAGTCAATCTCATACCCGCAATTGGTATTGAATCATAACAGGCGGACGAGTGCTCGTCTTGAGACATGATCAATTTGTTGTCTTGCTTGAATAACACGTTGGTGCAGGTCTTGTTAAGCCACACTTATAATTTTGAAGACTCAATTGACACCCTTGGACTCAAGGGGATCGCACATGTACAATGGCAATCTTTCACATTTCCATCAGGGACAGCAATGTCTATACACGTACGATGCCCTGGCCCCTGAGATTCTAGACTCGGAGCTAACTTTTCCGCATTTAAACCAGTTTGCTGTGTTTTGATAAGGCCTGATGGTCAAGCCATCATCGAGCCAAGTGGAGGCAATAGCATTGCAATGTTAAAAATGACGTTGAATGGGCCGTGTCCTCGCGAAACGGCGGCGCCGAAAGTCCACCTAGAGGCTCAAGCGTCCACAATTGCCGGAGCGCCGTTTATCCTTTAGTTAGCAACTTAGCAATGTCCTTTACGAGTTGGTGGGTGATGGCTGGCGCCAGGGGCAAGTTGGTGATGGTTGTCAATCCGCTGGTAAGACAAGAGACGTTATTGGTCTCACAGAGCCCCTAATGTTTATTGTTGATGTGAGTGGGGAATGTGAATTCCTGAAAAACAGCAGTGGAGGGAGGACACGAGGATATTGTCAGAAGTGAATCAGTTGATTTCTTCAGTAAACATTCCATCTCCAGCTAAGTCTGTTGCGTGACTCTGCATTGGGTATGTGACTTGAGCTTTCATGCAGAAGGGCCTTGCATCGATCTCCCGTATGTACAGTAATGCACATGGTTATCACATCTGATCGCCAATGCAGTGTTGTGCAGAACAATGCAGACGCAAGATCAGGGCTCGGTCAGCATAAACAACCTAGATCTGAGTTAAATACCAGGTTTCATTTCAGGGTCAATTGGCTGAATTGTGCAAGCGGGCGAAGAAAAACATCATGAGATGAAGTTGACGCGTCGCGTCAATAACCCCTCTTACCTTACCTCACTTAACTTAACAAAATAAATACACAGAGCTATAGCGGCTTTCTGCACTGTGATTGGTGCTCAGGGTTTGGAGCTGAAAACTGTAATTACTGAAACCGGCGTAGAGCTAGGATTCGTGGCAACTGGTTATTGCTGAATTCAACGCCGGCGGTTTCAATAGTCAGCAACCACATTGATAACCGACCTCCGAGGCACTGCATCGTCGCTGGGATAGCCCTGTAGAATGAAGCAAGATTTGCTCGAGTGCAGTGTCTTGTCGTTGTTGATAGGTTGGCTTGGAGGTTAGATGAGAACTCAATGGGCTGCGAACGCTCAAGTCGCTCTACACATGCAGTCTCTCTCTGCATAAACGCAACTTATCAGCGCTGGTATTGGGTTACGGGTATGCTAATTGCAGCATGCATGCATGTCCGTTGTTTAATTTGCCCGTGAACAGGTTTTGTGAGAAACCTGTATTTCGACATCCCATTCTTGAATTAGAGGCCCTTCACCGCCAGTTGGGCTTTGTTTGATAACCTGATCCTTCTATATTTGGAGTGAATAGCTGCAATCTAACATCTGTAGTTTATTATGAGGCTTGGTTCAGCTCTGAAGGTCAAGTTTCTTTTCAGGTCCAATGAGTCTGGAGGTATACTGGCGGACTGGTAAACCTTTCGCTCGTATGGATGCCCCTGCTCGCATTTTGATATAGCCTCCCTCGGCAATATGCCCTTTTCTTGTATGCTCGAGCTCCTGTGTCTTGGGTTCTTGCTATCCGCATGACCCGGTTCGGGAAAGCTATGACTCCCATTCCCATCTTCTTGGGCACTTACAAACGTGATGTGGCTAGCTATAGGTTAGGTCGCTACGACTAGGACAGTTTTTCGTGGTTTGAGTAGAGTGGCAGAGTGGCTTCTATGTCCAACTTTCCACCTGCTGCAAAACCCGGGACTTTATTTAAATCAGTCGTTTTATCATCTCGGTTATATTGAGTAGTGTCGGAGTTCCAACTTGAATTCTAAACCGGCTGGACATATCTGGTGTGCACACCAATATCATACTCGTTGTCACAGTCAGATTTAGCTATTTTGACAGGACGCCAAGCTGAGTTAGTTGTAGCACATTCACCATGGTTATAACCGAATTAAACCATCATCATGAGTCAGTTAGAACCAAACTAGAAGTTAAGAATGAGCATGCATTCCTTCAGTGATTCATGATCAATTATTAAAATTTGTAGATTAGCTATCGCTACGTAGTTTTTCAGACACACCTACCCTGGAGATGATGATGTCGGTGATCGGACGTCAGACCTCCGTGATGGGGATCCAGTATCTACACCCACAATTTTCAACGACATCTCTGGCGGGGCATCCAAGGTAGCGACACTGTCAAGCCATTCAGTCACAGTTTGACAACTCTGTGTAGCCCGCGGAGCATACTAAAGTTGTACATCGCATCGTGGATTATCAAGAGGTCTCAAGTCATTCGTTCTTAGCCCAGCTATCCTACCGTCGAGTCAGCGCATCATGGAGGCCGATATCAGAGCTGTGCTGCCGCACATCGACCCCGTAGTCTCCGAGTACTCTGTGGGCTACCTGACCCATGCGTCAACTTCCTACTTGGACGAGGAGGATGCATCGGGCGAGTCACCACTGAACGAAGCTGCTTCCACCATCACCGAGCTCCTACTGTCCGCATCTGGCCAAGTTAATGCTGAGCTGGAGGAGAAGATCAAGCAATTGGTCGAGAAATGGGTCGATAAGTACACTGAGGCCAATGGAGGCCAGAGACGAGGACCTTCGACGGTCAAGCGCCTAGACCAGACTATCCAGGTGAGCCAGCAGCGCAACATGTCGTCCACCTTAGCTGTGGCGACCGGTGGCGTGGACCTGGAGTCTGCAAACGCAAGGAAGGTTGAATCCAAGGTCGATCGCAAGAAGCTTGAGAAGGCAGAGAGAAAGATTGCCGCCAAGCAGCAGAAGAAAACCTTCAAGACTGTCGAGTATGAGGCATCCAAGCTGCTTGACCAACCCGAGTCGACCCAGTCATACGAAGAGTTCTATATGGCTGTCAACCCTCTGCAAATGGGCTCCAGCTCCGCAAACAAGTCAAAGGATATTAAATTGGACAACATCGATGTATCGATCAGTGGAAACCGCATTCTTACAGACACAACGCTCACTCTCGCCTATGGCCACCGGTATGGTTTGGTTGGTAACAACGGTGTTGGTAAATCAACACTGCTTCGAGCTCTGTCTCGCCGTGAGGTTGCAATTCCACTTCACATCTCCATTCTGCACGTTGAGCAAGAAGTAAGTCTCTGTTACATCAAGAAAAACCATAGCTGACAAGAAAGATTACTGGTGACGACACCCCAGCCATCCAGGCGGTTCTCGACGCCGATGTTTGGCGCAAGGTTCTCTTGAAGGAGCAAGATGTAAGTCTGCCTTTCAGTCATATCAAACACCTACTAACGATGATAGCAAATTACGGCTCGACTGGCAGAATTGGAGAAGCAACGTGCTTCTCTGGCCGACACATCTGCTGACGCGGCCAGAATCGATCGTGATAGAGAGGCCCAGGATACCAAGTTGGGAGATGTTCAGTCCAAGTTGGCCGAAATGGAGTCAGACAAGGCCGAGTCACGAGCTGCTAGTATTCTTGCTGGTCTCGGTTTCTCAACAGAGCGACAGCAGCACGCCACCAAGACCTTCTCTGGTGGTTGGAGAATGCGTCTGGCCCTTGCCCGAGCACTGTTCTGTGAACCTGACTTGCTTCTTCTTGACGAACCGTCTAACATGTTGGACGTTCCTTCGATTACATTCTTGTCCGAGTACCTTCAAACATACCCCAGCACCGTCCTCGTTGTCTCTCACGACAGAGCGTTCCTCAACGAAGTCGCCACCGATATCATTCATCAACACTCTCAGCGTCTCGACTACTACCGTGGAGCCAACTTCGATACCTTCTATGCTACTCGCGAGGAGCGCAAGAAAGTCGCCAAACGAGAGTACGAGAACCAGATGGTCCAGAGAGCCCATCTACAGGCGTTTATCGACAAGTTCCGGTATAACGCCGCTAAGTCATCAGAAGCCCAGTCACGTATCAAGAAGCTCG
This sequence comes from Fusarium odoratissimum NRRL 54006, assembly GCF_000260195.1. Classification (NCBI taxonomy): domain Eukaryota; kingdom Fungi; phylum Ascomycota; class Sordariomycetes; order Hypocreales; family Nectriaceae; genus Fusarium; species Fusarium odoratissimum. Next base: position 221,576 of record NW_022158694.1, on the reverse strand, counting down.
AGAAGATGCCGGTCCTTGAACCCCCAGAGGCTGAGTACAGCGTCAAGTTCACATTCCCCGAGGTCGAGAAGCTATCCCCCCCTATTGTACAGATGTCTGAGGTCACTTTTGGTTATAACAAAGACAACATCTTGCTCCGCAATGTTGACCTGGATGTCCAGCTGGATTCTCGAATTGGTATCGTCGGACCCAACGGTGCGGGTAAGACAACTATCCTGAAGCTGCTCATTGGTAAACTGGATCCTTCGTCTGGTCTGATCTCGCAACACCCTCGTCTTCGAATTGGATTCTTCGCTCAGCACCACGTTGACGCCCTCGACCTCAATGACAGTGCCGTGGGTTTCATGTCAAAGAACTATCCGGGACGAACAGATGAGGAATACCGTCGACGACTTGGTGCTTTTGGTATCACCGGCACAACCGGCCTGCAGAAGATGGGATTGCTTTCTGGAGGTCAGAAGTCTCGTGTTGCTTTTGCTTGCCTGGCTCTTACAAACCCGCACATTCTGGTTCTTGACGAACCTTCTAACCATCTTGACATCGAAGCCATGGATGCCTTGGCTGAGGCGCTCAACGAATTCCAGGGTGGTGTGCTGATGGTGTCTCACGACGTCACAATGTTGCAGACGGTGTGCAAATCGCTGTGGGTTTGTGACGGAGGCACTGTCGAGAAGTTTCCTGGCGATGTTCAGGCGTACAAGAAGAGGATTGCCGCGCAAGCTAATGCAGCAGGTGTTGTTAAGCAGCATTAAGTACGTAGCCAAATTGATGAGGCTGATTTTATGGTCCAGAGAGATTTGCCCGATAACTTCGAGACCAGATAACCTATTCTAATGTGTGATACGAGCCGTTCACGTCGCTGATTTCAGCTACTCGCTATTCAGCTGATGATAGTTTCCTCTCACAAACACAACAATCAAGATTTGACTCATATTGTCCGACCCTAATGGTGCTGATGCATAATGCGAGGTTGTGTTACATGTGATGTCGATAAAATGGGCTCGGACGGATTTCTATCAGAGCCTCGATGAATAGGCGACAGTTCGCATTCAATAGCAACAATTCGCACTGAGTTTCAAACAAGACCTTTTTAAATGATGCACCTACGGATTCTGCATCTTATTTTTTATCAAAGTTCCAACTCCCTTCCTACAAAAAACTTAACTGCGTGCAGCGCCTCAGCTTTAACAAGAAATACTCAACACCCACATATCTTCGGTCTCAATCATTGCCTATCATGTCAGAAATGGAAGGCGTCGTGGCCACCCAGGCGGTCGTCGCCATGGATATCACAGAACCTGATCCTCACGAAAGCCGCGACGAAACCAAACCCGCGTTCGATATCAAGAAGCCCAAGCCAACACTTCAAATCCGCGACAATCTACTGTACTGGAAGTGCAACCAAACACTTCACGACGGCAGCGTCTGCGGTTCCTACAACGAGCTGGACTTCAAGCAGTGCAAGGACTGCAAGAGCCGACGCGGTATTGGAGATGATGGCACTGACGCCTACGGCACTAAGATTGCAAAGATCGTCTCTGTCAATAACAAGAATGGAGAGGAGCTTTGGCAGTATGCTTCGGAGGAATAGGTCAGCTCAAAGATGTCGATGGTTCAAATGTATGCGAAGTCTATCAGAGAAGACATGAATACAAGGCGAAGGAGAACTCCATGGTCATTTGCGCGCTAGAGATGTCGCTTTTGCCTCAGACTTTTACGAATCGTGAGAAATGGATCAGATTTGATTTTAGAGGTGGCTTATAGGTGTCGACATGTTGTTCCTCAAAGGAACCTCCGAGCAACATCTACTACAGAGGGCACAATAGGTTTCCCCCCAAGCTTTTCAAATTATACCTGTTACAGGAGGACTTCTTCTTTCATCGCTAAGGAGTCTTCCTCAGAGCCATTCAGTTGTGCATGAATACATGTGTTTCGTGACAATCTGAGACTTCCAAAGAGAAGTCACATCATGAACTTTACTACCGTCCGTCTAGCGGAGAGCATCCTAGAGCCAGATCAGTAGACTTAGGTGATATACACCCACTTACCATGTGCAACGACTCCATATAATATGTAAATACTCTTTACTCTTCACTTGGCGAAGCAGGGGTAGCCTACTGGTTGTTGTGTAACTAGACTTTCGTCCGGTTTCTAATCTTTTACACCATATGGATTCTTCCTACGCTCTTTTGGTTCGCTTGACCTGACAGCTGGCGAGAGTATGTAAGCTGTTATATGTAGTAATTCAAGGGCTGAACACTCAAGCCTCAGGGAACAAGATAACCTCTGACCTTGAACCAAGGTGCTGAAAACTATTACATAAGTCTTTTTGTCGTTTAGGATAGAGATATTGGGGTTTGTTGCCTCCCCTAGCCGAGGTAGGCAGATTGTAGCTGAGACTGATTGGCGCCTAGGTTCAGATTAACATCAATATGTGCCATTGAAGAACCAATGGATATCAAGTAAGAAAGACGATGCAAATTGAAAGCGTTCAAGGCAATTGGAGCCTTACTTCACTGGTGGGTATTTTCTACTGTGTATCTTGGTACATACAGATATAAACTTGAAGATTCTCTTACTGTGTAATCGCCTCATTTTGAAATGCTGGTCGCCCGAAGACGTATGTTCATCTCGGATGGTCAAATCGCCAATTTACCAGTGGGGCAAGTTTTGCTGGCACTCCATCAGTTGGCGATCTGGCGATACTTCACATACTGGGCTGCCAGCGTGGCTGGCCTCAACGGCGCGTAGTTGTAACTTTAACAACGGCTCGATTCGGGGCAATTAAGCTTACTAAACATATAAGTTAGAGTTCTACAGGTGGTTTCTTCTTTTATTTCAGCTGTATTACAAGAATTCACCACTTCCATTCTTAATATGCACCTGGAGATAAAATGGCGGGCTGCTATTTCCTCCTCTCCATCGGCAGTGACAGGTGCAGATTCATTGGCGTGCCTGCCACTGCGGGACCCTTCAGGCGGCGCCTTGCCCTTCTGAACGCGTGCACGGACCAAGAGGTAAACAAGTGAGAGTGCTTACTGGCCCAATAGCCTGGAAGGAACCGCCCTGCCCCTTGTTTCCCCCCCTGCTGGGCCCTGGAGCCGTGGCGGTGAACAATTTCACCCTCTACTCTCCAGCTCCAAACAAAAATCAACATCGCCCTTTGGTCTCCTTCCAACCCACTCTTGTCCTCCTCCGTCAAAGCTAGGTCTACTTCAGCTCTTCGACGACTTCGGCCCATTTCTCTCCTCCTTCTCTCTACTCCTCCAGATTACATTCATCCACATCCATCAACATGCGTGAGATTGTAAGTACATCTCTTTTTAAGTTCGTGTTGTGCTGTTCCACGCGTTGAGTTTATCATGCCCCTGATTCTACCCCGCTGGGCGGTGGCAGCTCAACGACAATGCACGATAGCTACCAGCTTTACCATACCTTCTGTCAAGACAAGAAGCTAATCAGATCTCTTCTCTACAATAGGTTCACCTCCAGACCGGTCAGTGCGTAAGTGCTCATCGCTTCCTCAACGTCGCATGCGGGGGATGCTCACAATGTTTATCAGGGTAACCAAATCGGTGCTGCTTTCTGGCAAACCATCTCTGGCGAGCACGGCCTCGACAGCAATGGTGTCTACAACGGTACCTCCGAGCTCCAGCTCGAGCGCATGAGTGTCTACTTCAACGAGGTATGCATTAACAGTCAATGTCAAGAATTCCCAAGCTCACACAACTAGGCCTCTGGCAACAAGTATGTTCCCCGAGCCGTCCTCGTCGATCTTGAGCCTGGTACCATGGACGCCGTCCGTGCTGGTCCCTTCGGTCAGCTCTTCCGTCCCGACAACTTCGTTTTCGGTCAGTCCGGTGCTGGAAACAACTGGGCCAAGGGTCACTACACTGAGGGTGCCGAACTTGTCGACCAGGTCCTCGACGTCGTCCGCCGTGAGGCCGAGGGCTGCGATTGCCTCCAGGGTTTCCAGATCACCCACTCTCTCGGTGGTGGTACCGGTGCCGGTATGGGTACTCTGCTCATTTCAAAGATCCGCGAGGAATTTCCCGACCGAATGATGGCCACCTTCTCCGTCGTTCCCTCCCCCAAGGTCTCTGACACCGTCGTTGAGCCCTACAATGCTACCCTCTCCGTCCACCAGCTGGTCGAGAACTCCGACGAGACCTTCTGTATCGATAACGAGGCCCTCTACGATATCTGCATGCGCACCCTGAAGCTGTCTAACCCCTCCTACGGTGACCTCAACTATCTCGTTTCTGCTGTCATGTCCGGTGTCACTACCTGTCTCCGTTTCCCTGGTCAGCTGAACTCCGACCTCCGAAAGCTCGCCGTCAACATGGTGCCTTTCCCTCGTCTACACTTCTTCATGGTTGGCTTTGCTCCTCTGACCAGCCGTGGTGCTCACTCTTTCCGCGCAGTCAGCGTTCCTGAGTTGACCCAACAGATGTTCGACCCCAAGAACATGATGGCCGCTTCGGACTTCCGCAACGGTCGCTACCTGACCTGCTCGGCCATTTTGTGAGTGAACCCGGTTTTGCACATAGAAATTATTTGCTAACTTTATACAGCCGTGGCCGTGTCGCTATGAAGGAGGTCGAGGACCAGATGCGCAACGTCCAGAACAAGAACTCTTCTTACTTCGTTGAATGGATTCCCAACAACATCCAGACAGCCCTTTGTGCCATCCCTCCCCGAGGACTTACGATGTCCTCGACCTTCATCGGAAACTCCACCTCTATCCAGGAGCTCTTCAAGCGTGTTGGTGAGCAGTTCACTGCCATGTTCCGACGCAAGGCTTTCTTGCATTGGTATACTGGTGAGGGTATGGACGAGATGGAGTTCACTGAGGCCGAGTCTAACATGAATGATCTTGTCTCCGAATACCAGCAGTACCAGGATGCTGGTATTGATGAGGAGGAAGAGGAGTACGAGGAGGAGCTCCCTGAGGGCGAGGAGTAAACATGCTCCACAATGTGCTGAAATAACTGGCCGCTATGTTATGTTTGTCGTATAGCCGGCCTGCAACTTCTTTTCGAGTGTAGTTGTTGTAATTCTGGGGTTAAGATATCCTCAATAGTGGCAGTACACTATAGTTGTATGAGCCGAATAAAATTCCAAGAGTACTATTGTACCAATTCAATTCTCAAAGATGGTGAACCTAGCACTAAATAATTCAAACTGGTCACAAGCCAGTTTCGCCGAGTTCTCGAAATGTTTCTGTGACATGAAGTTAAGCATCGGTAATCGGACCACATTGACCGACGGACCCTTGGTGCAAGTTATCGTATGAGCACGTGATGCCATGACTAAGCGCGAAAAGTTGAGCTCCATCAGCTTGTCAACCTCGTTCGACGAGCCGATACTGCTGCACGCCCACGGCAGCCATCTCGACACCAATGGCCGCCATGTTTACTCCCAGCCGGGGGAGGGCAATTGGACGAGCCATTGCGGCCTCGTCGTCTGGCCCTGTCACCCTCCCTAGCTTCCTGGTGCCAGCATGGCAAGCGACAGCACCCAAGATCGCATCTTCCCGAGCCGCCATTGCCCTCTTCTCCACGACCTCAAAGCGACCATCCAAGCTGGGAAGAACCCCTCTATCGATCCCTCCTGGCGTAGAGCTATCTGTTGGCGAGCCGGTTGCGAGCAGGGACTTGACATCATACAAGAAGGTGTACAAGAAAACCATCACTGTAAAGGGACCTTTGGGTATGAGGGAACGGCACGTAGAAATGAGGGGAACAATTGCTAACCGATGTTAGGAGAGCTTGACCTGGAAGTTCCGGAATATGTGCAGGTGACGCAAGATCCTGAGGCCAAGGTGGTGTCGTTGAATGTCCAGGACACTGACGCCAAGGACCAAAAAGCCATGTGGGGTATGTTCACCGGTTATCATCACGCTTGATGGCATTGGGGCTGACAATTGGATAGGAACAACATGGTCTTACCTAAGGAACTATATAATGGGTGTCTCGGAAGGGCACACGGCCATTCTCCGTCTCGTCGGTGTCGGTTATAGAGCGAGTGTCGAAGAGCGAGGTGCTAAAGAGGAATTTCCTGGGCAGCGCTTCCTGTGCCTCAAGCTCGGGTTTACTCATCCTGTCGAGGAGGGCATCCCTCGCGGCGTGACCGTGACAACTCCTGCGCCTACACGTATCCTGATTGAGGGAATTGACCGCGAGACCATCATGTCGTTTGCTGGACGAGTTCGCATGTGGCGTCCTCCGGAGCCTTACAAGGGCAAGGGCGTGTTTATTAACGACCAGACGATCAAGCTGAAGCAGAAGAAGATCAAATAGAGAGGTGGTATGTGGGAATTTATACTGGCCAGCTTGGTGGCTTGGCCTATTGGACGCAGCTGGCGTGTGTATTCTAGTATCATGTACAGATTTGTGTGTACTATTTGACGAGGCATATACAAAACTACATTTTCTGCTTTGAAATTCTCGCTTTCATTCAAGTCATGTCCGTTTGTTTTCCTATTTATTTTTCCTTACGACTGTTTGGCGCTCAGAACCTCCTGAACAGCTTCGAGAACCTTGCCGTGAACAGCAGCAGGAGCAGCAATGACGCCCTTGTTGTTGGCCAGAGTGCGTCCTACGCTGAAGTCGAGACGCTTTCCGTGAATGTCAGTCACTTGGCCACCAGCCTCACGAACAATGAGATCACCGGCAGCGTGATCCCAGATCTTCTCCTGATATGTGGCCTTGACAGGCAGACGGAGGTAGATGTCGCCAGCACCGCGGGCAATAGAGCCATACTTAGCCTGGCTGTCCATGCGGACACTTTCCTGGGTGATACCAAGCTTCTTCGAGATAAGAGCTTGGTCATCATGCGCTGAGTGGCCTGCCTCAACGCTCTCGCAGAAGGTAGCCTTGGAGAGGTCATCAATGCTTCGCATGGAGATAGGCTTCTCAGCAGCAAGAGCGCCAGAAGTAAGAGGCCGGCTGTTCGCGCCATGGCCCTGCACAGCAGAGAAAACAACACCACGACCCTCATCGGTGGCATTAGAGCCAATGTCGGAGGTCAGACGGGCTGAATCGTCAACTGGAAGGTTAGGGCAGCCAAGGACACCGACCTTGACGTCGCCATCAACCATGAGACCAAGGCAGACAGCGTATTGCCCACCACGGAGGAAGCCCTTTGTTCCGTCAATGGGATCAATTGCCCAGATACGACCGCTGGAACCACCCTGGCTGCCACCTCTGTCGATCAATTCCAACATATCGTCGACATCCTTAATAGGACCACCGAGTTGCTTCTCAGCATCTTCATTGTCGAGCTTTGTAGAGCTGACGAGCTCCCAGATAGTCTGCTTCAGGTTCGCATCGTCACGGAGCTGCGCAGCCTCCTCCTCGGCGACGATAGCGTCGTCGGGGAAGTTGTGGCGGAGAGCGGCGATGATGAGGGCCTGGGCGCCAAAGTCGCCAATGGTGACAGGGCTCTTGTCATTTTTGTCAACGGTTCCCTTTGCCTTTTCGTGGAAGACGCGCTTGGTAAGGATCGTAGCACGCTGAACGGCCAATTGGGCGATCTGAAGCTCTGAGGCGTAGGATGGAGAAGCCATGGTTGTGAGCGGTCGTTGGAGAAGGATAAGATGGGAAGAGAGTTGGCGGAGACGGGGGGTGAAGGCTGGCGAAATAAGGATAGCCAGGATGAGGGTCAATAAGAAAAGAATAAAGGATCTAGAGAGGAAGAACTTTGGCGTAGCAGTGGGCATACAAGGCAACGAAATGTAAGCTAAGTAGCTACTAAGTAACGTGGGATGGCGCAATTGTCCTTGTGTTTTTTATGGTGGTGTTAGAGCTTAGAGCAGACACTGGTTGGTCTCTTTCGGGCCGTCGGGCGGGTCGTCGGGCTCTAGATGAAGGCAATTGGGCCTAATTAGAGTGGGATGTGGATTGATTGATTGATCTGAGAGACGAAGAGGAAGAGAAAAAGAAGTGGGATGAGCTGTTGAGAAGTCTGAAGTCTGAGTATGTAAGCTGCGACGTTAAAAGAGTTGTTTCAGTTATGGTGTAACTGGAAGCGGAATACAGCTCGAATGCGTCAATTAAATCAAGATTTATTTTCAAAAGAAGCCAAAACATGTCAAACAGAAAAGTCAAGTTACCTAGATTTATCATTATATACATCCATAATGGAAGCTCTATTGCCAAGGTAGTCCTACAATGGCAAGATAGCTCTCTTAAGCCAACCCCGCCATCAGAACTCCGATATCGATGAGGAGGGGCATCTCTCTCTCCCATCCCACTAACAGTTTTTCCCCTGCTCGTAGCGGAACCACCCGATTGGCCGGACTTTTCAAGCATCATTTCTACCCAGTTCATGCAATCAATCAATCTCAAGGCGTCATCTCAACTTGACATTCAACACGATCGATCCTCTTTGTCTCCCTCCGACCAACCACTGTCACCCGAAATGGCCTCTTCTCCAGCCTCACTACGCTCTCTCTACCGCTCCCTCCTTCGCGAGCTACCACCTCGACCCATTCTCGCCTCACCACGCTCTCCTCTTCACTCCCGCCTTCGAGATTCCTTTTCTTCCAGCTCCAAAGCGGCGACATCGCAAGACGCCCGCGCCCACGCTGCTGCCCAAGCCATCGCCTATCTCCGATCTCAGCGCATGTATGCCACGTTACTCGAGCGTTATAACCCTGGTATGGGTATGGATGAGGAGGAGCGTGTTCGCTTGACTGCTAGGAGGGTTGGCATGGATTTGCCAGTTGAGTACAAGTAAATGGTTGACGACGAAATGAAAATGAGAAAAGAGACGGGAAAGGGGATGGAAAAGGGCTTCAAGGACCATGGATCATCAAAGGGAAACGAACCATGACTTATCAAGCCATCGAATGAATCTAAACACCAAGCGCCAAGCGATTTCAACAGCGAATCTACAGATGGGAGAATAGGCCAGATGGCATCCAGCACTCAAGAATATGGCGGTGGAGAAAAAGGCTTAGATTCAGCCCACACCCTTCAGTGTACGAATAAGTGTATGGAACAGAAAAGACAGACGCAATACCCAGGCATCACTCGATTATGAAGAACATCCATTTCATCATCATATCTCATATAAAAGGACATCTTTGGTCCAGGATCAACAAATTATATACAGAATAATATCGTTTCCAATCATCAAGCCCATTTGGCTTAGGGGTATCAACTTCTACTCACTTCACTTAACCTTCTAGACACTGCCCACACCTCTATCTTCGAGCGACTCATCCCAGCCACCCATTTGCAACAGCCACCCTCCTAGGCGCTCTTTCACGAGCGTAATGTTATCGCCTAATGCGCTCTTCCATTGATCTTGAACGAGACGGACCTTTTCCTTCAGATCCTCGGTAAGTCGGCGTTCTTCTGATTGTCGCATTTGCACCGCCTGTGCATTGCTATCTGCCTTGGGAATTGCGTTTCCGTTCTCATCTTGGGTCTGCGTCTCGAGGACCTTGCCTTTGGCGTGAACCACAGCCTCTTTGACCTCGTGAAGTAGACACAACAGGTTGGTGTGCGATTCGATGAACTGGTACGTGCTCTTCTCGGCGTGAAGCAGCAAGCTAAAAAGATACTGCATCGGATGCTCGACATAGGATGGGTTTTCTTCAATTTCCGATGCTGGAATCTGGATGTTGAAACCATCCAGATCGAGAGGAATATTGTCCAGTAGCTCACAAAGCGGAGGCGCAATATCCCAAAACGCCGACAGCTGCAGTGCAACACCGTGGTCCACAGCCTTTTCAACCACTCCTCGGAAGTCTCGGGTCCGTTCCAGAACCTCGTGAGCGAACGCATATTCACGCTTGGCCGAGTCTTCAGCAAAGAAAGCCTCAGCTGACTTGAGTTTCTCAGTATTTCCGGAAAGTCGGTAAGGAGTCAGTACAACCTCGCAGTATCGGCCGTTGCGATCCGAAAGAAGATCGTAGATGGCCCGGTAAAGACCCTCTCGTGCCTCAAAGACCCATTTAAGCAGCGTCAATTTTTCCAGAAGTTCTGGTCTATCATCACCCTCTTCCTGCGGCATGTCCGCGTCTATCTGCCCGTTATCGAATAGGTGTCGGGCTAGATCGTCAAACAGCTCTGTGGCGCTTGAGATACGCCCTGTCAGTAGTTCGTTCAAAGGCAGTACCACCTGATTCTGGAACAATTCGTATTCGGACTTTTCCAAGTCCTTTTTCTTTGTTATCTCGCTGGCTTTTGCATCAGCATCAATAGCTCCTGCATCAGCATAACTCAAGCTGCCAGCATTGATCTCATTCTGCAAGTTTGTACGCAAAGCTTGACGGCGCTCAGACGCTGCTTTGGAAAATTGTTCTCGACGTTTGGTGCTCTCGACAGTGAACCGCTCCTTTGTCTTGGCCAATTCATCGAGTTGACTCAGAGCTCGCACGGCTGTTCTGATGGATGTCAACTCAGGATGTTTGTTATTGACAGCGGGATGGTGTCTTGGATAAGGAGGAGGCATGGTGACAAGGCGGGAAACATCCAGGTGGTCGCGGTTGATCGTCGAACAGGGACTAGAACCCATGTTTGACGTGGTGGCGAAGCCAAATTGTTGAGGAGTCAAGTTGGGCTCCGACTGATCATGCCAGCCCGTCTTCTCAGGAGGATACTCGGATGAAGAGCCTTGCTCCTCGTATACCACAGACGGCTGGTCCTCCTCAACCCACTGTGTCTTGGTTACGCCCATATACTTCGACTCTCTCTTGGAACGTCCGAGATGGGAAGCTTCACCTTGCGAATCTGATTCCCACCAACGGCTCGGAGGACGACCCCGTGAGCTGCCATTTTCATAGTTTTCGCTGACGCTCATACTCAAAATTGGCGATAACGAGGGCATATAATTGCTCGACCAATTCACGTTTGGTGGGTTGTTCCCGCTCGGCGACGTCGGGACATTGACTGTTTTAGAGGCAGACTGAGGACTTTCCCCCAAGTTTGAACCTATAGAGCCTCGACGAGAAGGCCCTGGTTCGGATAGCCCAGGGGTCCACTGATCCTGTGAAGAAGCTGACTCTCGCCTTTGGCTGACCATCGGCCGAAATAAGTCGCGGGTGAGGTCAAAGATCTCGGAGCCCATAGCCCCAATAGCGACAGAATATCGTTCTCGTCTGATCCTTGATTCGTTGACAACAAAGTCAGCGAACATACGCACCCTATCCGCGTCAGTAGCGGCCCTCGATTCTCTAATCGCAAATTCGCGGAACCGATCGATAGTCCCTTCTCCAAACTGATCGGCAGTTTGAGTCGTAACCAAATGTTTCGATACCAATAGGCCGGCGGAAGGGGGCCGAGAAGACTCCCGGACCCTCGAGACCGATGCCACAGATCCGGACCTGGGAGGCGGAGTAGGGAGCGCCTTTGGAGCAACAACCTTTGAGCTGCTGGCATATATTGGTTGCTTAGAAGCGTTGGGAGAGAAAGGCGGTGTTTCCGCTTCCTGAGGCAGCTTCCCTGATGCTGGGGCTCTAGGGGTCGAGTTTCGAGAGTCTTGCGATGCGAGTGCGTCACTTAGAGGGGTCGATTTACCGATTGATGTCCGTGACAGATCAGTCGTATTCGGTACCATAATGTCGGCCATAGAATCGGGTCGGGTCCGTTCATCTATAGAGCCACGGACGCTGTGTCGGGTCCGACTCTCAGCCCTCCGCTGCAAAATTGTTTTGTCATGTCTAACTGCCTTTTGCCGATTGAGCCCGCCAATACTCGATGAGGACCCCAGAGCAGGTTCAACAGGTTGGGAGGATGGTAGCGACGTGTCGATCCTGAGACCCGGTGAGCGGCTTCGGTTTGAGGGGCCTGCTTGACTCCCCGTCTCGTTCCAATCTGCAGGTGTTGGAGGAACAGGTCCGAGTTCTGTGACACCGGTTGGTGGTCGGCGTCTTTTTGTAGGAGGAGATATGATGGGAACTGTGTTCCTATCTATTGACTGTACGCTTTGCGACCTGCTTGAAGCAGGTGGGGGCCCTGGTGGCGGAGGTGGGAGAGGCATGCCTGGTTCCCATCTGGTTTGAGACGCTGATCGTGAGCGAGCAGATGTGGGTGTCTCCACGGCTCCTGCAGATACGGCTCTTCGAGCCGCTGGCGGCCCATGAATCATAGGACCAGTCATTCCATGCTCGGGAGTAGGTTGATGAAACGAAGTTTGCACGATCATGCTCTGTCGATGGGCTTGAGGAGGCGGCGGTTGAGGTGGAGGAGTACTGGAGGTGTCCATATCTCTACGGCGGCCTAAGGATGGCAGAAAGCGGCGGTCTCGTGAACCATTTCGCCCATTTACACCCGGAGGAGGAGGAAAAGATGCATTGGCTGGTTCAGGCGAAGGTCGATGCACCATTGTGCTTAGTCGAGGCGGCGGAGTCGGAGTACCAGCTGGTGTAGAGTCGAAGACGGTACTCATGGGACGCTGCTGTTGACTTCTGGGCGGGCTGTATGGTGGAGGCGGCATTGGCGACACTGAGGCATGTTAGAACGCGAGCAATAACATGATGTTTAGTTCTTAGTCACTTGCCTTGGACTTCGCCGGCATATTGAACGGCGCGCTCGGCGACAGCAGCCTGTGTGGGAACCCATTCTTGGGGGTTGTATGGCTGTATACTACTGCCAGGTGTTTGGACAGCGGAGTGAAAATGACTGGAGCTCATGGACACGGCAGATATGGGCGTATGTAGAGGGTTGTTGAAGGCACCTACAGACGTTGTCGTGAGAGGAAGAAGGCCTTGACGGAGTCGCGCCGCTTCGTGAGAAGTCATGATGAAAGATCAGAGGGACCAAGCGACTATGGACGAAGGATTCACTCGAGCGCCAGGTCCAGGGTCCCTGTTTCAAGCCACAACACCAAAGGATGAGGGAAGTCTAACTTAGAAACAGCTGGGTATCGTGTCAGGGCTGTCTCTTTGGTCGGTTGGTTCTGGTACGTGGGGTGCTAGGGATTGGATGGATCCGCGGGGTGGGCGGCGCGTGCGAGCAGCAGCAGCAGTAGAGTGAGTCGATGCTCAGGTGAGGATCGAAGCAGTCGAGACTATTTTGAGACGACAAGGAATAGGTATGACTATGATGACTCTCGACCTGGCCCGGCACAGTACAGCCGGAAGAGAGACCTGACAGACGTATGTTACAGGTGAGGCTCTGTGTGTGTAAAGGAAGCTGCAGCTTGTCGAAGATGGTCAATTGACAAGGACGTAACGAATATCTCTCATCAAGCCATTCACCGTAGCTGCGGCGAGGACGAAGAGTACGTCCCCTAATGCGCAACCAACCAAATATGAAACAGAGATGTGATTGAGGATTGGACTGGATGTGAAAGGTGAAAAGAGAGAAAGTGGTTGGGAGAGGGGCTCTGTAAAGGGAAATGGATGTACAGGTCGCAGTTGGAGTAGCAGCAGGCGATAGACCCCTGCATAAGTCACCTTTTACGGTAAAATGTTGAAATCACGACACCTCAGTTTTTGGCGGTGTCAGCGGGAGTGAGGTACCTACTGAAAGCAAGTACATTTTCAAGTTGATAGACTGGAAACCATTCTCGGTTTTCTGTCTATTGCCGGAGAGCCAAGCCCTGCCTACAGTGTGTACCTGCTTTGGGAGAGACTTGCTGGGGTGGTCGAGAATTGCATGGATGACGGACGCTATCTGAGGGTGGGACAAAGAGATACTGCAAGGTATGCTTCGTGGGAACTTTGTTCACGGCCAATTGGCAATAGAAACGGAGGATCTACAAGCATGGCTCTACAAGCATGGCTCTACAAGCATGGCTTTCACTATCAGGCACTAGTTAAGCTTGAGGGTATTCAACTAGGGGATGACAGAGCACCTTCGACCGCTTCTTGCAGAGCAACTCAGCTGACAGAGTTGAAAGATGGCGTTCTTTATATGTCCTAGTTGGGGTATCTGTAGATCCTAGAGGATGCATTGGTGTAGTACGGATGGACACTAATCAGTTGAGCGCTGCTTGATTTGTGCCTTTTGTGTGAGTGCTGTAAGCAGAACGGCAACAAATACCTAGTCATGTTGCTTGTTTGTCACCATACAAGACGTTGAATATCCCACATGGAAGCTGAAGGACTTGCTTGATCTTCCTCCTCCGACCCCGCTGAGTGGAAAAGGTTGGGATGGACTTGGAGAGATGCTAAGTTTGGGGCCATCCGCCGTGGTTCTATTCTTAGACTCATCCCTCAGCTTCTATTGGCTGACAAGGATGGACTATGCGGGTTGAGTGTGGATGCCGGCGCTTAATGGAGGTCCCTCGCTGCCTGTCACATTTCTCTACTCTCTGAAACTCTCGAGACCCATGACCGGAAAGACGTTTGCATGGCTGGATCGAACTGCTGCATGAGATCCATGTGCAAGGGGCCTTCATGCTGTGGGCTGATGTTGACTTTTGATCGCTAAACCGAATACTCCTTGCAGACTGCAGAGTGCCATTGGAATCTCCGGGACCAAGTTATCCGAAGAGAACAGAATAACAACGCAAAAGACGGTCAACAAATAAAGTTTCAACTGCCATGGGCCATTTAAGAACAAAGAATTGCTTGATGGAGTTGATTCCATAGCCAACGTCACCGACCAAATAGCTTATAAATCTAAGCTGGGGTGGAACTCAGAACGATCTGTTTCTATGAATAGATCGAGCATGGTGTAGGAAAGGTAGAAGCACAGATCTGGCTGACTTAACCCATACACCACTCTTTTTGAGATCACACCTAATCTGTCCAGGGGAGGCAACAAAACTTAGGACCTCTATCATAAGTGATAAAAAGTCTTTAGGTAAACTTAGCATAATTTAGTATATATTTAGTAGACTAGATATTTTTGGCACCTTGGTTCAATGTTGGAGGTTTTCTTGCGCCCCGGGGTCTGTATGTATGTACCCTTGTCCAAGCGGGCATGAGGCATGATCATAATGTGACGGCCATACTTAAGTCCAGTAGCCAACCTCTATCCAGTTGCCCATCGGGTTTCCCAGATAACTCTTGGCCACCCGCACGAAGTCTTTCATGATTGATCGTTCGAATCCAACAATATGGAAGCTATCGAAATTGACGGATGTGTATTGTTTCTCTACAACTGATGCTCTGTATCAGCTGAGCCAGCTTTTTGGCATAAAGCTTGTCGATGTTCAAAGTCAATTCGCTAAGTGTTCAACCACAAGCCTTTACGCAACCGTATCCTTGGGTCAATTGGGATGCCCATCGCAAGCGAGGCACTTGTGATCATAGTTGACATAACGTAACAGGAGGGTGCGGATCATCAATTCCTCGTTGATTTCCACGTAGAAATCTTCGATATATCCTTTCCCCGTTATCCATTAGTCCTCCATTGGGAAGCATATTCTTGCCGAGGCTGAAGAGAAGATTGCTTTGGTTATCGATAAAAATGACGAGGCTGGGTCTTGCTCTGAAATGAGCCCCACTTGAAGCTAGCTCTAGGACACTGGAAAAAGGTGGGGGCACAAGGCTCGAGTAAAATTCTAGAGGATTCTTCTCCAACAAACTCTCCTCTCTTTTCAACTCTTCATATTCTGCTCTTCTCTCTCTGCCTTCCCTTTGCTATTTATTGACATTTTGACCACTGCTCACTCTCTTTCCTTTCAACATCTTCTCTATACCTCCTTCACTAAACTGTAAGTACATACGACACTTTTTTGCACCAATTGTCGCATCTTTCATGATGAGATATCCAGCTGGCACCAGTCATAGAGTGACTTGTACTCCCTTCATTGATGACCAACATGCTGTGGTCTAAGACCATATCTGATTCCAATTGCGACTCTACTCTTTCATCTTCACCTCGTTCAATTTCTGTTTGGAGTTGAAGCTAACAGATTCAAAGACATTTAGTATACCCCTTCGACCGACTTCACAATGGTTCTACACAACCCCAACAACTGGCACTGGGTCAACAAGGACGTCTCAGCATGGGCCAGGTCCTACTTTGACGAGAGCCTCACAAAGGTTCAGGCCGAGGAGGGTGAGGTCAAGGCCAAGATTGATAAGATCCAGAGCATGGATGGTGATGTCGATGTCAGCCAACGCAAGGGCAAGGTGATTACCATCTTTGACGTCAAGCTGGTGCTTCAATATTCTGGTAAGGGATTGCGGTGACTTTGACTTTGACTGCAGACATGACAACTAACCATTCAGGATCTGCTCCCGGTGAGGATGATGTTTCTGGTACCATTACTGTGCCTGAGATCGCCCACGACACGGAAGAAGACGAGTACGTGGTACGTAAAACCTCCCCTGCTCTTTCGCCTTCCGTGTTGCCGTAGAATAAACCTCGCTAAGAACCCTCGTAGTTCGACGTAGACATCTTTGCCGAGTCCAAGGAGAAGCAACCCGTGAAGGATCTCGTCCGATCAAAGATCGTGCCTCAGCTGCGCCAGGAATTCCAGAAGCTTGCCGGCGCCCTCATCGCCGAGCATGGCAAGGATATTCAGCATGCCCCCGGCTCCAACCCCTCGAGCGGCTTCTCGACTCCCAAGATTCACCCTCAGAGCTCCACTCCTAAGCCTGCTGCCACTTCCAGCACTCAAAGTAAGACCGGCGGTGTCGTAAACACCACTACCGTGACCGACAACGAAGAGTTCCGAACTACTGCTGAAGAGCTGTACCAAACCTTTGTCGACCCCCAACGAATCGCTGCTTTCACACGGTCTCCCCCCAAGGTCTTCGATGGCGCCAAGGTTGGCGGAAAGTTTGAGCTGTTCGGTGGCAATGTGTCTGGCGAGTATCTCGAGCTTGAAGAGCCTAAGAAGATCACCCAGAGCTGGCGACTGAACCAGTGGCCTGCCGGTCACTTCTCCAAGCTGCACATCGAGTTTGACCAGAACGACGTCGACCACGTTACCGTTATGCGAGTCAAGTGGGAGGGTGTTCCTATCGGCCAGGAGGATGTTACCAAGCGTAACTGGCTCGAGTACTACGTCAAGAGCATCAAGCAAACTTTCGGGTAAGTTCCATTGATGCTTTTCTTGGGTTGCTTATACTGACTATGAGGGCATAGCTTCGGCACCATTTTGTAAGCAAGCTACAAGACTAAGGAGTCGTGGAGTTGGGATAAATACAAGGTTAATACGCTCTCTAGATGAGGGTAGTGACGGGGGGTTGCATAGTCGCTGCTGTGGCGGAGGAGGGCGAGGGTCGTCTTGGGTGATCTACACAAGACCTAGAAGCGTGTGGTTACGATATCATGAGAGACGTAAAGTAAAATGAAATAATGCATCAATGCTGAAGAGCCATATCGTGTCATAAGTCATCCGAAGTATGTCTAATTCGCCACGTGTTGGCATAGTATCTCGCACATCAAACTCATTGTCCCGTTCGTCCTTTATTCTTTGTTTCCTCCGAGTCACTCTGCTGTCCATCAGATGATACACCGGGTTTCAACATGGCATCTTCTTCCCCTCCCTTTCGCGTTGAAAGCCGCAGTTTGCCCAGATCAGACTCCGCCACTGTATATCCAGACGCCAAGCCAGTCACTTTATTAGACAGAGCCATTTTCTCGGTCCCAGCCAGAAAGACATGCTGCCCCATCCAGGAAGTCAATGCTGGCGGACCAAGCCATATACGGTATATTCCAACCATAATGGAAAAGCAACCGAGGAAAATAAACACGATGGCAGCACTGATATGACACCCAGTGTTCTTGTTTTCTCTCCATCCAACGTAGAAAGGATACTTAGCATCACGAAATGATTCTGCAGGAGCCCCAACTCTTTCTTCGCCAAAAGGCAAGAAATCCGCCTTCAGGTTCTCCGAGTCCAGCAGCTTTGTTGTCTTGATAGATACCATGACTGCTCTGATAATTGCACTGACACCGCTGAGAAGCGTGGTATCTGGGCTCTTTACCAAAGCATCCAGCCAGACGCCGTATTGTGGCATCAGGTCCGAGATGTTGAAGCGCTCTGTGGCTGTTATGTTGCCCCAGGATGGCATCACAGCAGCGATGGATTTTTCGAAAGTGTCATTGCTGAAAGAAAGGAACGAAAGAGCCGCCTGTGGCAGAAATCTGCAGTTCTGGTCTCTGACGTATCTCCTGACTTCGGCGGTTGCGAGCTCCATCTTGTATAAGGATCGATGCTCTACTGGTATCCTCCACGATTCTGAAGATTTGTTTGGTTTCTTCGCCCATTGGATTTGAAGACTCCCAAACTCAGTGAGTCGATACTCAACCAGGGCTCTTCGAGGCGGATCAAACCAGTTGGTGCTGGTTGTCTCCATTCGATGCCAGTCGCCTGGGTCTTCGGTCATATAAAAGTCACCTTTGCCCACTGAGCCATTGGCCACTAAAACTACTTCTCGAGTATGAAGCGTTCCAACGTCACCAGGGTAGAATTGATCAGCTCTGCTGGTTGAAAAGCAATTAGCATGGCCAACCATAGCTAAGCCATTCGGTGGCAGGGACATATTCGCAGCATAAGGAGGCTCTTGAGCGACCTGATTGAAGTGGATAAACGCCCGGTTGATATCGTAAAGCGGGAAGTCATTGATCCATGGCTCAGGTTCCGAGACAATAGAGCCGTTCTTCACTGCCGAAAGCTCACTCTTGATGAACTCGATTAATCTTGGGTGAAAGTTCTCCTTGATCCAGGCGTCCGGGCTCACAATAGCGAACTTGTAGCCCACAGACGCAATGATGCTCATAATCAGGAGAAAGTAGCGCAAAGTGATAAACGAGGGAAATCCTCTGAAGCCATAGGCGACTGGTGCTCGCGGTTGAGAGTTGAGATACCGAGCATAGTCGAGGCCATTGCTGTGTTGAGCTTGTCGACTAGCCCAGGTATCGAATAGATGAACATATGCTTCTGTAAAGCCATAAGATAACAGAGCAAATGCAACACCAACAATAGCTATCCAGGTCTGGATGCTCCATTCATGGCCGACACTGAAACGTGCCTGACCTGGTGGCCTTGCCCTACCGAGTTCATCTTTTTCTTTGCGACCGGAGAGCGCATTTGTTCCAACAAAAATAAGGACTGAGCCGCCGATAACAATCGCGAGCAGAGAAAGAGTGCCAAGCATCTGCAGGCGTCGAACCTGAGGAGGCTGAATCAAAGCCATCACGGTATAATCGTCATTGCCTGAGACTCGAAAACAGTCATGAACGAAGACAGGATATTGTACAATTGCTTGAAGCGCAGGTGATCCAGGAAAGAAACAAACATCATGGCATCTCTTGAAGACTGACATCATTGAGGCGGACATCCATGTGCTCAGCCCTGGATATCCATGGACAGGGGTTGCACTCCTGCAGTCAGCCTGCAGATCACCTTCTGCGTACGGCTCGCTGACTAGCACCAACTCACTCTATATACAGGTTATCACCGCCTGCGCCGTCTCTCGGCATTGGGTTCGTCATTTTTGTTCCCAAATCCATAGTCACGGACAAATATATCGACCAGATTATCCCACAATCCCATATCGTATAAGTTCTCGACATCGCTCAAGTTCCAAACCCTCTCCCACTCGCCTTCTCCAGGATATCGAACTTCATCCTTTGGGGACTGTCCATCCTGAGTAGTGACAATGACCTGCTGAACCTCGACTGGCCAGCGCGTGAAGCGAGGCTCAACCCGTTCGTTCTTCTGGCGATTTGCTGGCATAGAGCGGCGAAATGCAAATCCATCACGCATATCTTCTTTCCAATCCGACCATTTGAGGGTCTCATTTGTCGTAGTGCCACAATAAACGAGATAGAGTGTGTACAGCAGCAGCCCCCAAACCAATGGAGACGTCAGGGCTGCAAGAAGTGATGAGGCCCCCATGTTGACGTTGTCTTGAATGCCCCAACCCCAACCAGCCAAATACTGATTGACTGTCATACCTCGGGGTTTCCATACAGACCAGCCAGGAGTGTATCTCTGAACTCGTACCGTAATAATGGACAATCCAAGAAAGCCACCATATGTGCACAGAAATGCAGTAGAGATTAGTAGCAGTATGAACCAGTGCTGGTTTCCGTAACCTACACATGAATTTATAAAGACGCAATGATGATCAGCCTTGGCAACACAACGTTTGCATAGACTGCAGTGCTTGGAACGAGCGGGCTTAAGGAGCTTGCACGTACGACACATGTGCCCCGGATGGAAAAGTGTGTGGTCGTAAGGATAGAGCGACATGTAATAGGCGTGATTTTCAGGCGTAATGTAGCCTGGATCAGCAGAGCATGCCAGGTAGAGAAATAGGTAGGGCAGAAACACGGTAACCACCACAATGAGTTTCGTGAAAGATCCAATCTTTGGCCACGCTTGAGGAATAAACATATACTCGCCCACAACCATAATGAGCATGAAGAAAATCTGACATGTTATTTTGCCGCCATCTCGAAAGGGATAGCAAGACAACTCACCACAACAGTCCAGTGTCGCTCATGTAGCATCAGGTTACTGAACCGGGACAGATAGCTCGATACTCTCCCTCCAGTGAGCACCTGATCTACTCTTGCGATCAGATTGGGTATATGAATCCATATTAACCTGTGCAGTGCAGCTATAGGCGTCCGTCTATCCCGAGTCAATATCTTAAGTTGGGTAAACAGGAGACAATTGCAAGACGAACCTCAGAGCAGGTATTCGGCCAAAAAAGGCTACAAACACCATAAAAGAGATAAACAGGATCAGAAGAATGAGTTTCTTCAGGGGACTCATGTTTTCGATTTGTACAAAGAGTGAAGTTTGAAGAATGTAAGAACCAAATTTGCCAGCTAAGTGAGAAGCTTGGCAGGAGGAGACTGTGGGTGGTGGTACTGAATCAAGGCCTCATTTTGCTAGGTTAACAGGAAAAAGATCATCAAGCAAGACCAAGAAACAGAAAATTAAAAGAACATGAAAACGAACAAGTAAATACGTCGAATTCCAACCTCAAGGAATGATTGTCAACAACATGACAATGCTCGGAGGAAGCGGGCTTAGATGCTATGCATGTAAGCCATGTTCGATATCTCGATAGAAAGATAACGGGATCGGGCACGTGATCCCGTGATAACCTCGATGCGAAAGAGATATAGCCCGTCATTGGCTGATGCCAGCCCGCAGTGATGATGGCGACTTTTTCCTTGGAGGGGGATCCCCATGCTTTGATAATCATGAACTAGAAACGAGCGGGCGGGTTTCGGAGATAAAGCAGTAACAAAAATAAACCTCTTTTCATACATATAGACCACCTAAGAAGACTATCCTTTCTCTAGCTTTACTCTGATATTCTTACTCAACAATGGTTCTCCGCAAATTCGAACTCGAGGGAAAGCTCGGCGAAGAAGCTCGGCTCATCGAGAGTGGCGTTCTCCTTGAGGAGAATCCTCTTGACGAGAGCACCGAGTTCAATGAGTTCCTCATGGCGTGTCGGCATGGCGATCTGAAGAGATGTCAAGAGCTCATCAGCCAGGGTGTAAACATCAATGGCAAGGATCGTTTCGATTACACGCCTCTCATCATTGTAAGTGTTGGGGTAGATGTAAGTCATCAGAGCTTAGAACTGACACAAGCAGGCAAGTTTATGCGGACACTATGAGCTTGTCCGGCTATTATTAGAATCTGGTAAGTTTACACTTATACAACTGGTCACTATTGTAGTTTCATCATAAACGAATGTCTTGCCAACCTGGCACTTACAAGTCATGGGGTCCAGTCATCCACTAACACTCCCCAGGCGCCCTAGCGGAACGAAATACTTTCCAAGGGGAACGATGCATCTACAACGCCCTCAATGATCGCATCCGCAACCTTCTCCTTCAATATGACTTCTCCAAGTCCTCAGATCCTTATGTCTACTGGTCAACTCACATCTCAACTCTTCTTGGCCGTACAAGCCCCAAGACAACTGATATCACCCTAGTCTCAGGCTCCCGTTCTTTTGATCTTCACAAATTCATCCTCATAGCACGGTCACCTTATTTCCGTGCTAAGCTTGCTGCTGTCCCAGATACCACCACTTGGAAACTTGCCAACGCTGTACCTGTGCAGTCTTTCATCATTGTCTTGAGATATCTCTACTTGGGCGAGGTTCCTCGTGATATCGCACCTGTGGGTGGTGCTGACTCTGAAGAAGAAGTATTCAAGGGCCTAGACAAGGTCAGCAAGCAGCTCGAGGTTGAATCTCTATGGGAGACTATTCTCGCAGGCGGAGACAGGAGACTTGCTCGCCAACGGTATCAATCTGAAGTTGACCGAGCTCGAGGACAGTTCGAAAGTTTCTTCAAATTAAATGTCCTCGGACTCAAGATGATTGTTAATACGGACCAGGTGAAAGATATCAAGTGGAAATATGACAACTCAATGTTTGCAGATGTCATCCTTCGCGCCGACGAGCCGATCGATATCGAGGATGAAAAGTCTGGTCAGACAACGCCAGCAAGAGACGCCCCTACTATACCGATTGGCCCAGCCGGAGATCAAGAATCAGTCATCAAACGCAAATCAGTCCTTTATCCCGCTCATAAGGCAATGCTCATTCGCAGCGAGTACTTTGAGAAGATGTTTTCGGGCGATTTCGTCGAGTCCAAACGGGATGAACATCTCCGAATCATTACCGTCGACTGTACGCCCGCCGTTCTTGAAATCATCCTTACTTACCTCTACACCGAGACTGTTAGCTGCCCCCTCGAGCACGCTTTGGATCTATTATACGCTGCAGACATGCTGTTCCTCGATAACCTTAAGAGCAAAGCTGCTCTGACCATCAGCACGCTCGGTAGCGGCACCTCCAATGTGTTGGTAGATCGCACTCATGGTGAGGCGCAAAGAAATGGCGAGACAGGTGAAGAGGACGAACAGATAGAGATGGAGCCCGTCAACATATATGATGTTATACACGCAGCGTGGGATCTTCGTGTCCAGCGATTAGAAGAGTTCGCTGCGCGTTATCTTGCATATCGCCTAGAGGACTACATAGATGAGGAAGACTTCCAGGCTCTCATTGCAGAGTCTGCCCAACGGATCACTGTTCGAGAAGAGACGGACACTATCGAATTGCTGGACGATATTCGGTATTACCTGGATGACCGATTTAGATACCGCTTTGAGGATGCAGGCCTGGAAGACATGATGGATGAGGAGGGAGAGATCAGTGCAGAATTAGCTGCTGCGATGGCACAACAAGCTGAGATCTCGACAGATGCCGTAGACGGCGTTTCTGCTGATACTAAGCACACAACTAAGAAGGATAGCAATGGACAAGCCAATGGCGGAGGTGCCGTGAGGACGTTAGATGGAGCGGAAGCAGAGGATGAGTTTGTTTCAGACGCCATCAACTACCAGATCCTGCAGCGCAAGATCGATGCCATGCTTGACCGACTCAAGCTTGATGCATAGAGGATTGGATCATAGATATCACGTTTACAAGAGTTACGGCCTGTCGTTCACATACAACAACATAAAAAATAAGCATTAGATTCACGAGAAGAGACGGAATGCATTGCTAAAACTGCATTTTATTAAAATGGTATCGATTGAACTGCTAAACGCGCAAGCTTCAAAAATTACCCGTGGGAATTTAGGAGCCGGGAATCTTTAATCCAGATCATTGCAAGAAGATTCTAGCATGCCGAGCTTGCCAACACTGAAAGTCTTAAAACGTGCTCTAGCTTTCCAGAACGATGTAGTCAAAGGAGACATCTGGTTATGCCAGTCTTGAGTCGGAACGCACTCACCTAGTGTGTCTGCCGTGTCCGCCAAAATGTTTTCTAATTGCAGAGCTTGATAGCCGCTCTTTAGTACTCAACAGTCTTGATAGACTGCTGCAGCAGGGGAGGGAGCTCCTCCCGCTTGACAAGCCCCATGCGCACGCAGTCACCCCAGAAGAACATGACACGATCCTGGGCGTAGCTCAAGTAATCGAACTCATCGGGGTTCAGAAGGTCTTCTTCCTTGATGGTTTCGTCGAGACCTGGGATCTTGGCCTGCACGATGCCCCACGCGATCCAGTGAGCATGATTGGCCGGGCGCCACTGTCGAGTCTCCTCCAACAACTCTCGCACGCGCTGGTCGCTTCGTTCATCGTTGGCCCGTTCCGCGGCGCTCCATCCTCCTGGTGGTACTCGCGCATCAAGCATGAACTCGACGATGGAGCTTGAGCTGCTCGCAGGAGGGTTGGTTGGTGTCGCAAGTGGCGTAGACATGCCGCTCGACACGTTGCTATCAGCGGGCGCCAGTCGAGGGGTGGAGTTGCTGCCTTGGAACCGGGGACGGTGATCGACATAAGCCTTGATGAAACGGCGTTGCTCATCCGGGGTGGGATATCGTCGCACATCGCACGCCCAGGGCACCGCAGCATCATGGTAGTTGTATGTCCATTCGTTGAAGTGATTGGCAAACTCGAGACCACGGGTATTAGGGCCCGCATATTCAAAGTCAATGACGATGAGTTGCTTGTGTTTGTTAGCAGCCTGAAGCAGGGGTGACTTTTCGTCATCCGGGCGAATGCGGAGGATATTTCCATATTGCGTCTGGAAACTTGTTAATGAAGAACTTTTAAGGCGTTGTCATGAACTTACATCGCTATGGGCAAAGACAAGACTGTCCTTGATCTCTCGTTGGCCCCCCTTGTAGAAACTGTTGAGATGGACTCTGTACTTGGTCATCATGTCCCTGAACTGAGGCCAGGGAGTGCCGCATACATAGCCTCTCGATTTCCAGGCATGCACAACGGAGTCGCGTCGACCGTTTTGAGCTTGAGCTTCTTTCTCGTACTCATTATCAAGGTAAGTTGCGATTCGCTCGACATTATCGAGCCATTGATCCCAACTCTTCCATGTTGCTGGTCCGCCCTCCCTCTCATGCGGGAGCAAATCAATACCATCGTGAAGCTCTCTCATTCGCTTAGCAATCTGACGAGACATGTCGGCATCTCGAAGATCCGCCGGTGTAAGCGTGATAGAGTCAAAGTACTGCTCGAAACGGCCATTCTTGAAAGTTCCCAGCAGGCGAGGTCCAATTTTCTTGCGTGCCAGTCTCTGCAAGACTGATAGTTCGTTGTCTCGATCAATGAGATGCTCGACTTGGGGGCCATAAATGCGTAGAAGGACCTTTTTGGGCTTTCTCTTACCCTCTGCCTCATCGATTTCCTTCGGTGGCGTGACGACGTAGACAGCGTTGGTCAAGGCACCACTAAGCCTCTCAACGGAGATCTTGTCGCCACCACCGAGGGGAATACGCCTCCATCCCTTGAGTCGCAACGTATGGGCGATGCGGATAATTTCGTTCTTGAAGCTAAGCCAGCACTCCTTCTCCTTGTCAGCCCTGGTATCGGCATCGGTTGGTTCCTGATCTTCATCATCCGCAGCACCACCTCCGTAGCTCATCGTCTTGGAGTTGTCAAGCCAGACATCGCAGCTGGGTACAATGGCGTCCCCATCGGCATATTCAGTGTCGGAAGAAAGGCCACGAAGAGAAGATCGAGATGGGACTTTTCGATGCTTAGGGCGGGATACCCTGGGAGTCAGATGAGGCACAGAGTTGAGACCCATGTGAGATAAGGATTCCTCCAGGATACGCTGAAGTCGGTCAAAAGAAATATCGCTTGAGTCAGAGTCGAGAGAATCGGAGCGAGGTCGTCCATTACTGCCTTGTGCGGGTGCTTGAGCGGGTTGAGGTTCTGGCTCGGCCTCCGCAATGCTTTCTCCCTTGGTATCCTTAGTTGGCGATTTGGACTTGCGCCTGCGGTGCGTTTTCTTGGACTTCCTCGCGTGTGCCTTGGCCCGTTCATGTTCTAACCAATCTCCTACCTGGGCGAGTAGTTTCTCACTATAATACTGACCACGGTGGCCATGGCCATGACCATGACCGTGGTGGTGGTGAGAAGAAGGGTTCGAAGTAGGAGGTGTCTCTTCAGGCCGGCTGCCAGAAGGACTGTCGCTGAAGGAAGACCTAGAGGAGTTGTTGGGAAGAGGAGAGGGCAGAGGTTTACCACTCAGGCGTCGCCTGAGGTTGGTAGGGAATTGCTTGGTAGGCTGGGAGTCATCCTCGAGAGTTTGAATTTCGGATTCGGGTTCGGCGATCTGGACAGCTGGGGTATATAAGCATTGGATCATTTTGGTTGGAACTTCTGGTAACAAAACGCAAGGGTCGCATGCAGACTATGATGGACAGCAGAAGAGATATTGGGGTATGGGCAGACATAATCGTGGGAGCTAAGCTACGAATTGTGTGTGTTCAGGTATAGCATTCTTGCATTTGAACCCACGTCATAGCTCATGATGGATGCACCAGTGATCTCTCCCTCATCCGATATATTTTTGAGGAAAACGAGTTGCGAAATATGAACGCCATTCAAAGCAAAGCAGGACCTAGTTACGACGTACCTTTGAGAGAGCCGCTTGAGGGACACGGGCGATCAACGTCATCTTCATTTTTGAGGGCAGAGCGCAATGGCTGCTGCTGGGCAGACGAGCCGTGGATCGTGGGGCTCGGCACCGCAGACATGGCGGGGGACGAGGTTCTGCTTCCTGAAGTAGGATTCTGAGCTGTCCAAGAGAGTCACAAATGATATGAATAGTTTGCGTAGTAAGAAGTGCAGTAGGGAAGTGAGGGTGAGTCGCGGTGTGAGAAAAGAGAGAGGACCAAGGAGAGGAGAGTTGGTAGAGATTTGAGGCGTAGGTACGGGTACGGATACAGATGCAAGATCCCCCTCTCTCCCAAAAGTAGAAAAGCGGCCCAAGGGTCACTGGCTCTGGGCTCTCGCTTGCGGCTGGGGTAGACGCAGAGGGGGGTGCGCTTAGCAGAGCCAGGGACTCGGGGTATTGAAACGACTTATTCGTATTGGCTGGTTTGTGAGCTGAGGCGTTTGATTGAAGTTTAAAATGACATGGTTATCATCAAACAAAAAGATAAAGGGTCTGGAGAACAAACCATGAAGATAAGTGGTGAGTTAACAAGATAGAATTTGATAGAAGCACGAGATAAGAGAGCGATACCAATTATATAAAAGGGAAGGTTCACCAAGAAAAAGAGTCCACATGATCTGGACCGTAAAATTAGACTGGCTCTCTTTTCCTTACATAACCCAAACGTCGCAACATTAACGTTCAAGGAAGAATGAAGGATTCACGAACCAGGAACAATCCTTACACGTCACCAGAAGAGGCGAATTCTTAACAACCAAATGCTGTTTAACTGGAGTTTACTCCAAAAAGCGTCACCGAAGAAAAACAGGAAACATCCAATGGATGCGTACAGTAAAATCAACAGAGGCTGTCGGGAGGCGTTAGTGGTTCCAGACCCGGTCCTACAAGGGTGACGTAGTGTGGCACTAGGCCCTAGGGTGACCTCGGTGGCAGTTTTGGGAAGTGTCTCACATGCTCCCGCTTCACCGCCAAGACCTTCAGGGTCCCTCTGACGATGTTGATGTGAATTCTTTTCTTCCTTCCGTGCCGGTTGCTGGTCTGTTCGTATTCTCCGGAACTTATCTTGCCGGCCCCGGACACTATTGACCCGCTCTCGGGCACCGAAGCCGTGGGGGGGCTACCCTCGGCATAACGTCGTCCTACCTCTCCCTTCTCTCTAGTGAAGGTCTCGTGTGGTTGTGGTACTGTTATCAAGGGGAGGCAAGAAAACTTAGGACCTCTTTTCTAGGTAAGTAATAAAAAGACTTAGGTAAGTGTAGTATATCTCAGCAAGCCTTTAGACTGGTTTACTTTGACACCCTGATTTAACATCAGAAGTTTCCTTGCTCCCTGAGTTCAGGTAACACATCTCATCCATTCAAGTGTCCCCCCCACGCTCCAGATTCAACGTTCTATCTTCAACAGGGTGAGACGAGACAGCCTCATTCTGACAATTTACACGTTCGTGCTCTGTACGTGGGTGTAGTACTTACTCACATAGCCTCCGGTATACCCGTGTAGGACAGGACGACTCATAAGTATCACAATACTTGATCTTTCACATCTTGACTATCCAATTCTTTAACTAATGAAACAATACTTACTGGTACAAAGCGCGATAACTATGGTCAGACCTTAAACATTTCCGTCAACAAGCGTCCAATCCGGTAAACTCACAACTCGAATATGCCCACATTGTGCTTCTACACCAAAATTTGTTGTTGAGCCTTCCTTAACACAACCAGCATTTGCTGAAGAGGTTTCTCATCCATCTTCATCTGCGCAAGCTGTTTCTCCACGGCTCTTCTTTTCTCTAGCTTCGGGGCCAAATCCTTCTCGACAGCCTCGGTGATCAACCGAAACCACTCTGTGGCTAACCACTTTTTGGTATTCCAGAGACACTCGTTATCCAGCTGTGCCAGCTGTGTCAGTTCGTATCGCGCCCAGTTATCCGTCAAACGGCCCTCTTTGTCGTATGGTTTCAATTTGCTGAACTGTTCCCAGACCTTGATAACTTGGCGTGCTTGATTTTCCTCTATCTTGAACCATTCCTGGTGCGTCTTTAGGCAGGCTGTGTTCGGACAAGAGGCATACTGTTTCTCTCTGTGTAAAGTTTGATGAATCAAACTCTCCATCCTCGGAACAGAACAGGGCATGAAGACCTCGAATCTGAAGTCCAAGTCATGTTTGCAGGCATGCCTCCATTCCTTCATCCTCTTTTCAACTTGATCAGACTTTTGATCAGACTTGCTGGACTCGGGACATACTACGTGCCCAATTTTGAGGAATCCAGGCTTTGACCTTTCAGCGAAGCAATATATATACCCAGACAAGTTTTTTGCCCCAACTGGCTTTACCAGTCGACTCATAATATTATGAACTGGCGATTTTCCCGTGTCATCGAAGGTCATGGAACGACGAGAGCGTGATGACTCCACATCTGATTCAGCTTCCTCACTCTTGTTAACCAAGTCATCCGCATTGGGCTTCATTTCCCTCTTCGGGTCACCTGAAGAGCCATCATCAACTCTCTGCGTCTTTCTGCGCGTTGGACTCTCCGCGTACGCCTCCTTGTAGAAGCTTGTGCGAGAAGATCTTGGGGTTTCGCAGCCCTCAGTGCTAAAGATAGAATATGGTGTCGAGGCTGTCGAATATGGTGTGAAGATCTCACTGGGATCTGGCGAGGTGACAGACCCTGGTGAAGTAAGGAATGCATCGTCCGTGGGTGTTGGGTATGATAGCGAGCCTGGTGATCTGGAATAAATGTTGCGATACCTCGAACTTTGGTTCCTTGAAGGCGTCCTCGGGATCTCTCGATCACTCAAGGGGCTCTCCCTAGTAAGTCTGGGGCGTCGAAGTTCCCGCTGTGTAGATGTCTGACGGGAACATTCGCCTATCCCTTCATCTTCGGAGTCTTCTTCTGAACCGAATTCCTCATCACTTAAATCGATGTCTTCTTCAATTGATTCGATCACATCATCGCTCAGATAGTCACCTGAGTACTCGCCGTCGTCTGTGTCGTAAATGAGAAAACTTTGACTTTGATCCGAAGTTCGTTTGCTCGTGGGCGTTACTCCACGTCCTCGAAGGGAAGTCGACGATTTCTGAGAATACCGGACCAGCCTTGGATGTTCTGTGTAAAGCCTTTCTTTGTTCTTCGTCTTGAGCCAGTTGTAGAACCTCCTAGTCAATAAGGCATGGACATAGTCCACAGGGTTCGAAAAGCTGTCTCCATCAAATACGAGTGTTTCCGTATGCCGCTTTTTTTGTCCGTAGCAGACAAGTTTCTCAGCCAAGTCCTTAATTGTGGCATTCTGGTCTTCATCGTTCGGTTCTTGAACAGCCAGTGCTTGGACAATGTAATTAATATCTTTTCTTCGCTTTTTTGGAATCTTGTGGAGGTTTTGGCTCTGGGCATCCCCCCTAGCAAAGCAGTCGATCTCCCCGCCCTGTGGGATCTCTAACGCCTTGTACAGGCTGCTGGAAGCCTCGGAAAGACTGTTAGCTCGACTCATTTCAAAGACTTGAAACTATTGCCAGAGATTTGTCATACACGGGAGACTGAAACATAAAAGCTGTCGAGTTGAGGGCGCGTAAAGGACAAGTTAGAGGAGGAAAGCGATTGGTGAGGCACTCCTAGACGAGACTTCTTGATACTCTTTATGGCTTTTGTCCTTCGAGGAGGCTGGGCCATCCTTGGTCAGGGGGGGTCACGAGTGAACTGCATCGCATGCAGCTGAAGCCAGGATGTGTCGCCCCATGTGCGTGAACCCTGGTCCAGAACTCCAGATCAAAGAGACGAACTATCACCAGATTGACGAGTCTTCGTGGTAGATAGATGAGCAACAACTGGAGGATTTGAGGATACGAAAATAATAGAATTTTGTTTCTCGATTACTTACAACTCTTGTTACCTGGGCCAATTGGCCTTCGAGCAGCTCAATTGACCTCCTTCGTTGAGTGGTCTCACACCATGTTGGTGTTGTTGGTTGTGGTTCAGTTGGTTGGCGCCAACAGTATCTGCAACGGGAACGGACTTTCTTTTGGGAGGATTCCTCCTGCATATGCCCCCCTGTTTCAAGCAAGGTACAATCAACTCTTTTCGGCTTTGGTACGGAGTACAAGGTCTGGAAAAAGATATCCTTCCCTGAAAAGTCAGCCTTGAGATTTCGAAGTAGGCAACCACCGGATGTATTTGGAGATTTATTGTCCTAAATTCTAATGAAAACGCTTCGCGTTCTATGTCAAGTGTTGAGAATCCTTATAAAATTGCACCCTTTCTACAGTCTTGCCCCAGCAGCCTCCAACTCGCTCGGGTACTTAACTCCATCTTTGAGGCTGCCAGCTTGATCTCCAATCTCCAGCGGCGGCAGCTTAACGTAACCCTTCGTGTGCGATAGAGCAGACAATACCCACTCCCTGGTAGCCTTGATGCCTTCGTTGTTGAGCGCCCAAACCACAGCATCTACAACATCGTCCACGATGACGGCTGGTTTGTATCGAGGCTCCTTCTCCGTCGATGTCTGTCGCCAGACGCCAGTTCGTACAAGAATGGGCACCCACTCGGTACCATCCTCCGCTTCAAATTCGCTAGCACCCCGGATGTCACTTTCTGGGTTATCGCCAATCATGTAAACGCGTCGAAGAGGGTGGCATTTCGATGTATCATGCCCAGGGCTTTGACCGCGATTGCAAGCCATATCATGGTAGTACCGTAGCAGCCTATCATGAGCGTATTTGTACGTATGGTTGGATGGCTTGCCGAGTGCGCTGAACTGCAGTTCTGTTCCGTTGGTCGTCGTTGACCATACTCCCTTGAGTGCCTCCATGAATGCTCCCGTGCCAAATCGGTTCACAGGATAGTTTGTTTTCCATAGCATATCAAGGTTGGAGATCCATAGTCCAGGTTGACCATCTTGCTGCCAGCCATTGTTGGGCAGAGACTCGTTGCCATTTCGGTTCGAAACAGTGCCGATGTAGCCTTGATGAGATATTAAAAGGTCGTGGATGATCTGAATATCAACTGACCAGTCTCTTGGATCGTTCCAGACGAAAATGTGGTCAATTTTGAGAGCATTCGCAGGGACATTAGTTGTATAAGGGTCCTTCAGCAAAGGAATTCGCTTGCCATCTGGTAGTGGCGTCGGCTTGCCATTGATCTCGCCCTCAATATGCTCAAAGGGGAACACGTCCTTGCACTCAGCGAGGATATCCGCTGGGGTGACAACACGCTTGAACCCGTACCTATAGCAATTAGCTTACCAGATAACATTTCCCCATAGGAATGTAATACGCACTCAAGAGCAATTTGACGAGCTTTTTCAGGATGAGAGCCTGTAATTAAGACAGTGCCATTGTTCTTGACATCGTCACTCCAACCACTCATTGGTGTGTGGGACAGAATCATCCTGCCTTTTACCACATCGTCGTTCTTGGCGATCTGGAGTCTTTCTTGAAGAGTCTCTGCTTTTTTGTCTTCAGGAACGCAACCGCCGTTTGTCAAAAAGACATATCGGATGCCATTGCTTCTGAGCATCTTGATGACCTTCTCGGCTCCATCCACTCTGCTGCGGCCTTGATATAGGACGCCGTCAATACTGTCGTTCGTCAGTTATGGTACGCATTTTGTGTTCGCGAAACATATATCCCGAGTTGAATGGAAGTACACAAGACACTGTGCGAAGCCGACTTACTCAAATGCAAAGGCAAACTCGGAAAACAGCTTTCGTGCCAGGTCGGTGGGCTCCTCATGTTGATTTGGGTTGACGCCTAGTGAGCCCTTTGGCTTGGATAGATAAACATTAGAGGTAGTGAATGGCCTTTGCGATATAGATGAAGCTCTCAAGACAGCCGCCGTCGTCGGTGTGACAGACCATAGCTGCGTCAATCGACGTGCGGCGAATCGGCATTGGCCGACCACACCGAAGCGTTGCATACTTACCGAAACGCGAAGGATCAAGTATAGGAGAAAATATACACCAGAGCTTCAAGATTAGAGATCTCAGTGAGATGGCAGGATAATAAAAGGTGCAGCGACGACGTGTAATGCTCAAAGTTAACTATTAGTGGTAAAGCTTTAAGTGCCAACTTGTTAGAGTCATGGTTGATAAGAGGACTTGTCGGTAATATCCACCCACAATTGATACGAGCCGAGGATCAACATAACCCAGTAACCAATATGTAAAATCAATACCAGTAGACTACGACACAAAAATGATAATAAACGGGCTTTTCCTTTTTAATGTCAGTTCGTGGAAATGTACAGTTGATTGAGTGGTTCCTAATATCACAGTATCCTTCTATGAGATAATGATTCTGGTGTTACAGTACTTTTACATCACCCGCAATATCTGCTCATCTTACAACCCAACCATGGATGTTCTTTTTACGTAGAGCCAAAAAGTCAATGCTCTATTTCTTATCCCAGTCCCTCATATGGTCCAAGATAAGCGCTGCGGCCTGCTGCGGCGAGTGTTGTCTGCCCAATGCCTCAACGAAATCGCCATCCGGGTCCATCAAGTAAAAGTAGATGCTGTGGTCCACCAAATAGTCCTGTCCTGGCTTGACGTTCTGAGGTGTGCTGAAGTAGACGCGGTATTTCTTGCAGAGCGCCTTGATTTGGTCGTACGTGCCGGTCAAACCGATGAACTTCTCATGGAACTCGCCCAGGTAATCCTTGAGAGCCTTGGGGGTGTCACGGGCGGGATCGCAGGTGATGAAGATGGGAAGAAGTGCACCCGGGGCCTTTTCTTCGACGATATCCAACATGGTAGCCATCTTGTCGAGTTCTTCGGGGCAGATATCAGGGCATCGAGTGAACCCGAAGTATACCTAGTAAGAATTAGCCATGAAACATCCTCGTTTTGAAACTGCGAAGCTCGTTTCCTTGACATACCAAAGAGTGTTTGCCCTTCATCATCTCACTAGTGAATGGCTTTCCATCCTGATCGATCAACTCAAAGGTTCCTCCAACTTTTGGTCGGCCCACGCCCTTGGCCGCCTCAGCTATTCTCTTACGCTGCATGCGCGCCTTTTCAAACTCAAAGTACCATACTAGCAAGCCGCAGGTACCGACGAACAGAATTCCGGCCTTCCAAGAAAAGGGCTGTTGTGCATTTGTCAGCTCATTGTTTCTTCAGACACCATAGCATTTCTCCCCAGGACTTTTCTATGCGTACCCCATTGCTATATCGGCTCTTGGCCTGCTCGATGGTCTTGTATTTCGTTCGGCGCTGAGTGATGGGCTGTCTCGACTGGATTGGCGCTCGTGTGAGGGTTGGTCGGAGCTGCTTGGGCTGGAGAGCGCTGCTGGACAAACATCGCTGGCATTGTCTTGTCGAGAGAGATGAGAACACACCCCTCAGTGCTCTTGAAGTCGTGCTCGAATTCGACATGGTGAACTGACTCTAGGCAAGAGTCGATAAACTCATGCAAAAGCTAAAGAATCTACTACGTAAACTTACATCTTTCGATTGTCACAACCTAGGTAAGCTCCAAAAAATACATGGTCCGGGCTTTTACCGGGTTTATCGATTCCGCCTTAGTCATTCAGCCTATCAACCACTCACTTCTCCCATCCCCAACAGCTTGTCACTTACACCGAAGTTTCAATTTCTGTTTTTTCGATTAGCTTAATAAACTGGCGGTGCTTATATTTCCCTTGCATTACCTGTTTCTCAGTCTGTTATATAAATCGTATTGTGTCAAGTGACCACAGTAATTGTATATAAGGGGCAATACCTGCCAACACTGTCAACACTCCACAATGGAACAAACCATACCAACAATAGGACAAAGCGAAGACTCTCGCTCTGAGCCCTTTGAAAATGATAAAAAGAGCGAAACGGTTGCCGAGACTACCCCTCAGCCTCCGTCAGATGCCCACCCCGCCTCCTCCAACTCACCTTCACATCCTCCTTCTACATCTGCAGAACCTTACAACATGGCCGCTCACACAGCTTCAAAGAAGAAAGGCACCGCTTCGGCAGTTAAGAAGACGCCTAAGCGATCAAAGAAAACGGGAGGCCCAAGGGCGGCGAAAAGAGCCAAACCCGCGCGGTCAGGTTCCACTGGAGATGCCCATGAATCGGCAGGATCCGAACTCGAGGAGTCCGACCATGGACCATATTGCCTATGCCGCGGAGCAGACGACCATCGGTGGATGATATGCTGCGAAAATTGCGAGGATTGGTTCCATGGAGAATGTATCAACATGAACAAAGAGATTGGCGAGAATCTGATCGAAAAGTTTATCTGTCCACTCTGCACAAACGAAAGCCTCACAACGTTATACAAGAAAACATGCGCCTTAGGCGGATGTAAAAAGGCGGCCCGAATAGCCCAGGAGGAGAAGAGCGTGTTCTGTTCCAACGAGCATGCACAAACATGGTGGGAGCGCATGGTAGCCAAGCTGCCCAAGGCAAAGGGGAAAGGAGGAGTAAACGACCAGCTTACCCAGGAGGAGTTCATGGCGCTCCTTCAAGGTGGTCTTTCAGGAACTGACGAAGAAGGGCTTTGGAGGCTGGTCAAGGCACCATTTGCAGGCACAGAGTCAAATGGGACAAACGGAACTGAGAACGGTATGTCGCTGTCGTTTCCTATCTATCACGCAACTCGGCTAACAAATATCACAGAAAATCCCGATCAGATGCACCTCTCTGCTGAGGAGAAAGAGTATCTCGAAAATGCAGCCGCAGCACGCTTCCACTTGGCCGAGGAGACAGTTCTCTGCCACAAAATGCTCACCCTTTTGGAGTTCGCACACGAACGACGGCAAGCTGCAATTACTGCCGGTCGCTTCAAGGAAGATATTTGTGGATACGATCAACGTCTCGACAGTATTAGTGCCCGGGACGCTTTTGAGGCGTTTGCAAAGTCACCAGAAGGCGAGGCTATTTTCAAAGCGTCTCAACTGAGCGATCCTCTAGGAGAAGGCGACGAAGTTCGCGGTATGTGTGAGCGCAAGCGTTGCAAGATTCATAGCGGATGGTATAAGATGCTTTCATTGGGTCTCAAGCATCAAATTCGGGAGATGGCAACACAGGCCGATGAGGTTGGAGAAGAGGAGAAGGCTATGCGCCAAGCCGCGAAGGATAGATGGAGGCGGAAGCAGTCAGAAAAGAACTGGGTTGAAGTTCTGGATGGTTGAAAGCTGCTGCTACTCAGGCGTTGCTGGCGTACGCGGGATACTGCTTATTGTTGGGTGCTTAATTATGTCACCATCAAGCCACTATTATAGAGACCTTCTCAAGCAGTTTGGCAGTTTTTATGAAAGGAACTACAAATATGTACTGTCAATCATGAAATCATGAAGGAAAAGTCCATTCGCACCTGAATGCAAACGTTGTACCTTGTCCATAAACTACAGCATACAAATTTATAATTGTTGCAATCAAGAGGGATCGGCTGAAAGGATTTATCATTGAAGGATGTAAGTGAGCATTTCTTGGCCTCAACCTCATTCTAACATGCACTTTCAATACACTTATACGCTTGAGCTGGGGCTCAATTATTCTTCTTTTAACTGTCGCAATACCCTAATGAGATAGCTGTTAATATTCATTCGTTTATCAGAGCGCATCGAGTTCATACCTCAAGGTCCATTCCATTAAGTTCTGGAGCTAAGCGGACTACTATGACCGCCACCACCCCGCAGTCAGGAAAAAAAATCCTTGTCTCGCCGACCACCAAAAAGTTGAAAAAACATTTGCCTGCTTATCAAGCAAGTAACAACTGGAAACGAAAGGGAGCGCCCATCAACTGCGTTACCTAGTGCATATTTCTGATTCTCTTATTAATACTCATTCCTGTTTTCTATACTTTCTATCGCTCTCATCGAATATCACTCGTCGTACCCTCGTCGTAAAATTACCCCGCCATCATGTCGTCTTCTAACCCCCGCGATCAAAAAGAGCCTGTCGACGAAGAGCTCGAGGAGGATATGCTCGCCGCCGAGGATGCCGCCGAGGAGATTGTCGACGATGAGGACCTGGCTATGGACTCCGACAATGAGGAGATTCTGCTCCAAAACGACTCCATCGGTTACTTCGACGAACCTAAAGACTCTCTCTTCACCATCGCCCAGCACCCCAAGTACCCCTCCATCATCGCGGTTGGCGGTTCAGCTGGCCAGGAAGATGATGCTCCCGGTGCAGGATGGGTCTTCAACACAGCCTCTGCTCAATCGCGACCTCCGCTTCCTGCTAGTTTCTCGAGCGACCCCGCCGCAGACGCCCTGAAGAGCACCCAGCTTCCCTCGTTATTTAGCCTAGATGGCCACACAGACTCGATTAACACACTCGCATGGACTCTGCCTCAAGGAGAGGCCCTGGTCAGTGGTGGACTTGACGGAAGGTTGCGCGCTTGGAAGGCAACCATCTTGAACGATGGTTCAGTCAAGATGGACTTCCTTGGTGAGGCACAGGAGGTGCCTGAGGTCAACTGGATTGCGCCATGCCCATCTTCCACCAACCCCAACACCATCGCTCTAGGCGCTTCCGACGGTTCGGTTTGGGTCTACACAGTTGATCCTACAGATAAAGCCAATCCTCTTCAGATCGTTCAGTCCTACTTCCTCCACACTGGTGCCTGTACCGCTGGTGCTTGGACGCCTGATGGTCTTCTGTTGGCTACCATCTCCGAGGATGGAAGCTTGTACGTCTGGGACGTTTGGGGTGAGGCCACTGCCAAGAACCTCGTTGGCGACAACGGTATGACTGCAGTAGCTTTGACTGCCGAGGATCAGCGTTTCGAGGTTGAGGGTGGTCTCTACTCGCTTGCCATTGACCCCAAGGGCGCCTTCGTTGCTGTCGGTGGTGCCACTGGCGCCATCAAGATTGTCTCTCTTCCACGACTTGCATCTTCCGGACCTCAGCCCCAGGCTCGTGCCCGAGCTGGAGGCAAGACTACTGGTCAGTCAACGGCGACCGCTGGCGGCCAAATTCTCGCCGCACTACACACCCAATCCGAGAGTATCGAGTCGCTTGCTCTCGTCACAACGCCCAACACACCTCCTTCCACCCTTCTCGCAGCCGGCTCTGTGGATGGCTCTATTGTCGTTTACGATGCCACCCGCCGCTTCGCCGTCCGACGGCACATCTCTGGCGCCCATGAGGAACATGCCATTGTCAAGCTCGAGTTCATCCCCAACTCATGGCAACTGACCAGCTGCGGCATGGACGGTGTCGTACGCCGCTGGGACCTCCGAGGTGCTGGTGCCACAAACCCCAACGCTCCCGCAACAGCTGCTGAGGCTGGTCTGCAAAAGGAATGGAAGGGCCACCGTGGTGATGGAGAAGGTGGCGGCGTCTTGGGCTTTGTTCAAGGCGAGACAGGAGAGAGGATTGTCACCGCTGGTGACGACGGTGTTGCTCTAGTCTTTGAAGCATAGTGTTTGGAAAATCAAAGGTTTTGGGAAATGGTATATAGAAGGAGAAAAGCGTACTCGGAAGTCGTTTCTGCTATCTTATGATTACAATGAATAGAAATAGGGATGATACCCTGGATATTGGTTGCTACGGCTTGGTGGCCTGTACTTTGTGAAATTTTGAGTCCCAGCATATGGCTGGTCAGGTTCATTATGATACCCATGTTGACCAGAGAGGAAATCCGATGCGTAGCTGCACATGTGTATAAGTGAGCGCATTCGTTGATAGTAAACGGAATTACAATATGAAATGCGATGAATTTATTGATCAGCAGATGGATGTCTTGAATGGTTATATCTACTATTTAGCCAAGTCAACATATAATTGTCTAGATGGATTATACGTTGGGGAGGGAAGGTGATCAGTCAGTGGTGATGACATAGCCTGCTTATCGATAAGAGCTGCGAGTTCGGATCCATCAATCGCTGTGTCTGATTGGTCAGCGCTTTTTGGAATCTGAACCGCGCTTGTTCAAAATTCTTTGACCCATGACAGCGAAACGAGATAGCATCATACCCGAGTCTATTTAGCTGTCAACGAGCGTTGCCCTTCAACCAAACACTTCTTCTTCGCTTAAATTACATACAAAATGTTTGGAGGATGTATGTCGAACCCCAATTGAATTGTCGAACATCAAAACTGATCCATCGCAGTCGCCCCCCCTCAGCAGTCTCAGGAGGAGATCCGCGCTCTTGAGGCCGATGCTGCCTTTACAGTCCAAGGTGCCATTACCACTGCTGTCCTCCTCTACCTCTGTATGTTTGATGAATTTTCTTGATTTGACATGAGTGGTGCTAACGATGTTCCCTAGCTCCCTTCGCTATCGACCTCGTCGGCAAGATCTTCTAAATACCAATAACACCGTTTACGACTATGAATCTGTCCGTGTCGTCTTTGATAGTGTTATGAGCCTGCAGAAATGCGGTCGATGGTGCTTCCGCCGCGCCATGTACAATAGAACCGGTTTAGATGGGACGGGCGGGAAGTCATGATTAATCTGTAACAATACATATCCCAAGACGTGGTAAAAGCCGCGCAGCAACATTCCTCACGAGATCAAAATGCACCATATCCGTTCCCAGTTCATAAACCCAATAGAGGTATCACTTGCTGTGTCGATATTATTCTTAGACTTTACAAAGAGTTACGTTTCGTATCCTATGACGCCTAGGATGAATACCCAGTCCTGACTCCAACTCTATTTCACCAATATACATCCTAACAAAAGACAGTTGCTCCGTCTTTACCACCTTTGTCGCTAAACCGTCTGCCCTGATTAAGTTCCATCTATTTTGAGTGCGGGTTCCTGGTCTTCTCCCACTCTGCATAATCTGTCGATAGAGCCTCGAGCTCTTTCTTGATATGCTGGAT
Organism: Fusarium odoratissimum NRRL 54006; assembly: GCF_000260195.1. NCBI lineage: Eukaryota > Fungi > Ascomycota > Sordariomycetes > Hypocreales > Nectriaceae > Fusarium > Fusarium odoratissimum. The sequence continues at coordinate 182,461 of NW_022158694.1, read as the reverse complement.
CTGCTTCTCATAATCCTCAAGCACCTAGAAAAGAGTTAGCTGGTTTGTTTGTATCGCGGTCGATCCGTCACTTACTCGTTTTGCTTTAGCTTCTCGCTCTGGATCAATGCTCTCTCCCTCAGAACCGGTAGGCTTATCCAGCTCCTTGCTGAGCTGATCAGCATAGCCTCGCAACACAATAAGTCGGCTCCATAGTTCTTCCTCTCTTGCCCCAACAGCAGGGTCTTGAACTTCTCGCTCCAGAGTCTGCAGGCGGCTGCTCAGATCATCCTCATCACCACTCAGTGCGTAGCCACGGTTGCGGAGCACTTGTATCCGTGCAGCAAGCGCTAGGCATCTTTCACTAATTGTTGTCTGTCGTCGACGGGCTGCGACAGCGCGAACCTCAGTTTCGAGCTCGTGGCGCTGAAGAATGGCATCCAGGCTGCCGTTGATCTGGTGGAGACGAATGTTGAAGTCGGCAACGGCGCGCTGTTGCGTTTTAAGGCGGTCGGCAACGCCAGCGTAGCCGGAACAAAGAACGGGCATGAACCCTGGGGCTGGCTTGTTCTGCAGGGCTTCCTCCCATTCCCGAGGGTCTTCGTGAGGTTGAGGCTTGTAGTAAGGAACGTGGCTCTCATCAACCTTGTTGTAGAAATAGTATTTGAAGACGCAGTTGGGGTTCGCAGGGTCCCATTTCTCGGTAACAAGCTTCATTTGCTCCAGAATCGGCTTCTGGTCTATACAGGGGTCAGTCTTGCGATGTAGGAGAACAGCTCTTTCTTGACAACATACGCGGTGTTTCCTTTCCAGGCTGCCATAGCGAGTTTGAAAGCTGAGCTTGCGATTGAGATAGAGCTGGCATCTGTTGCGGCTGTGGTTGCTGGATCGATGCGCCGAGTGTGTTGCCTTGTTGCTGTTGTTGAGGCTGGCCTAGACCGAATCCTGTGCTCTGAGTCGGCGCAGTTGTCTGAACGGGCTGCGACTGCCCAAACAGCGAAGGCTTAGCCTGTCCGAAGAGCGACATGGTTGGTAATGGTGTTGCGACGTCAGAATCGGGAGCTGTCAGTCGGCAAGCTAGGCTTTGATTGATGAGATTCCTTGCCGAGACGGAACCCGGGCGAAAGAGGTAGCTAGTAGCTCAATATGAGATTAATTCCCGTTGTGCGACTGTATAGTCGTCGTAGTCAAGTTTTATCGGGGGCTGTAAGACTGAAAATGCGACTGTTTGATTGTTTGCTGTGTTTATTTGGCGGCTTAAAATTATTGGAGCTGAGCGACGCGAAAACAGAGCTACGCTCACCTTGGGCCCCGTTGCAGCCTTGCGCCCAGCCTCGCTTCACCGAACCACCAATCACAGTCAGCCAATTCCTACCTTACGCTACCAAATCCTAGCCGAACGACCTCACATAACCACTTCCGGATTCTTGAATCACCGCAACGTTTGACGACGAGCTTCGCAGAATACCGGCATCATGTCTACCCGAAGGCCCCAGTATGTTCACTCGACAGCTGACTTTCTTGCCTATGCTCTGGAGCTCCCAGCGGATGCAATTGAGTTCTATAACAGCTGATAATTGGTTAACTAATCAATCCATCAGATTCTCCCAGCAGGTGCTCATTGACACCACTCCGTTGCCCGCCGATATTCCCGCCGTCAAGGAGGTCGGTGCCAGTTCTGCCCCTCTCCTCTCGGCCTCCTTCTTCATCGGTGCTCGATGCCGCGACTACAATGACGATTATATGCAATGCAAGAACGAGAACCCTGGCCGAGGAGAGCTTGAGTGCTTGAAGGAGGGCCGACGAGTTACCCGATGTGCCTCCAGCGTGTATGTTATCTAAGGTTCAGCAGACCGTATAGTCTGGTGGTCTTCCTGAAGCGCAGTTAGCTTCAAGGCTGGGGCCAGCCACTGACATGATCAACAGTATCAAGGACATCAACACCCACTGCCTGGCTGAGTTCCGCAAGCACTGGGAGTGCCTCGACGACCGAAATCACCAGTTGTGGCAGTGCCGTCCTGCTGAGTGGAAGCTCAACAAGTGCGTCTACGACAATCTGGTACGACAGCCATGGTCCATCACTGTAGATGAAGGTTCTAATACAAGACATAGAAACTCGAGAAGAAGATCCCCGATCAGCCAACGAACTCAACCCCTGTTCACCTTCGACCAAAGCAGATCTTCGCTGATGTACGCATCGGGCCTGGAGACGGCAAGCCCTTCGTTCCGGGGCAGGAGGATGCGCAACAATAGAGCGCTGGAATCTATTAAGATCGAGGTTCGGTCATGTATATTTGTTGATGAATCAAAGAGAGAACTACCAGCTATCAAATCAAAATCCGTTTGCTCACATGCGGTATTATATATCATTGACTACTAAGCTGCAGGTCCCATATCAAGTTCGATGCAGTCTTATTCACTCCATTCACCAAGCCAAGCAATATATTGACTTTCGGTGACATTTCACACATCAATCGGTATCTCGATGTCAATAGCTGCTACCATATGATATTGTTATGGCGGCTTTCAACCCGCTATGAAAGCTCTGGTTCTCAGCATACCATCTAACCTCACGCAGATCAAGCTTATCAACAAAGTTACTGGTCACAGCATTGCAGTCCCCAAACGTAACAGAACCTGCAGCATCATGCAGCTAGCCTTGAACGCCTGATGCACGGCACTCCAAGACATTTGAGAGAAGTCACCAACAACACTGCAGTTCGGCTAAGCGGTGGAGCCACAATTCGGTATGTCCTTTTTTTGTGATCTGGTAAAGACCACATGACGAGATCGACATTTGATGGGCAGAGGTATATGATCACGATGCATGAGACCGGCCGACAACATCTAAAGGAGCTGCCGAGGTCACCGCCACGCCGTTTTAGAGCGACCAACACGGATTTTGGCGAGATGCCGGAGGTCGGACTCGTAGTGACCAAAGGCATTTGATATGCAACAAGCATGCTCCTTGAGCCGCATGTATGAGGATGGTTACAACTTTGAACCCTAGAGTAGGGCCTTCTTGTCGGTGACTGGTCCTCAGAGTCGCACAACCTCACATATGCCCCAGACCATGCACATGATCATTTCTGTGTTGTTGGCCTTTTAGCCGGGGCTTTTGTTTCGGCTTCATTTAGACTCGTTCAGGCAGCGTAACTGTTGTCATGCAACGAGCCGTTTCGTTTCAAGTAGAGTCGATCAGCAGAGGGGACGATTGGCTTGGTGTGATGGGCAGAAACCTAAGCTGGAACCGGCATATACACGCCGTGAGGGGACATACGGCGGAAACCTGCTTTTCTGGCTGAGTAGAGGCTCGTATATTAAGCGAGGCACATAAATTAGTAGTTAGGCTCTTGATACTGTGAATTGAGCTTGATATGGCCAAACTCAAGTCTATTCAAACGGGCTTCATACGTAAGCTTACTACTCCCTCTGTAGAGTAGGAACCTTTGGCACAAGTGCATAACAGTTAGAGCCAGAGCTGACCCTTGCATCATCACACTTTGGGTGTCTTGTTTCTCGATTTTCGGCGCTTGTGCGCTTCGTGAAACAAGAAACGGGCCTTTCAAGCGCCCATGTTTGATGTTCAGAATGGGCCACGTTGTTGGTTGGCTGACATCATCTACACCCCCTCTGGCCTTCATAAAGGCCGCCAACAAAGAAACAATTATGAGAATCTTGTCTTGGTTTTTTCTCGGTGCCGTTTTAGAGGGGTTCACGAGATTGTACGAGTTTGCTTCGAGAAGTCAGGGCACGGTTGTACCATGTCGTGGTTGCATGTCGCCGAATCGATCGGCCCTGTCTTCAAGCGACGTACGTAGTATCACAGTGTCCGAGGATCACGGTTTCTTTTCTTTGTGCGGCATCGATTCCTAGGGGTTTTGTGTTTGGTGGTGTACTTGTGTGGTGGTTTGATCGACCTGTCCTTTGAACAGTTGACCTCGAATATCACGATTCAAGTGATGATGCCAAGGTTGGTGTTGTTCCGCCGTCCCAGTTTCTAACTGGGAGAAAGACAGCGAGATCAGATAATATGGGCAAAGTATCACAAAGAACCCTTGGTTTATTACAGCTCGATCAGTGTGGAGATCTATCGACGACGCTGTTGAGAGTTTGTCACTCGCAGCGACAAACAAAATTCACGAGCCCGAATCATCTAGTGCACCTAAGTTTACGAGCCTGGCTATGTTATTTTTCATCCTGCTCGAAAACCCAAGTCAAAGGAGACTAGTTTGGGGCAAGTAATTATTGTATCAGTGATTTGGAATGAATCAGACCGTCTCCTGTAGGGTAGGTGTGTCAACTCGGAGAAGGATGAAGACATATTGAAGTTCTGTGAAGCTTGTACCAATCATAGAAAACATCAGTTAAATAAGAACTTAACGTCAAGAGTGAGCGCGCGTGCTCACTGTGGCCTCCATGAGATAAACAAGACGTAAAGTCTCAATCCATGCCACCACGTTGACTGTGTTGGAGGATCAGCAGGCCACTCAGGTCGCCATGACAGCGCCGGTAATAGCAGCGGCATTGAATATATATGAAACAGTGAGTATAAGTCTGGACCCAAGACGCAGGATAAAGGGGGACACATTGGAAGGGCCTTGCTTGCGAGAAGGGATATCTCGTCCCTTTGTGTGAAGCGGTGACTGGAGTGGTAAGATATCACGCGTGACAGTGAATGAAGGAGACATGTGGAGAATTGAGGACTAGATCCCGGGATAGACCCAGGATATCGGGTACTGGATGTAACGAGAAGTCAGTCTAGAATGATCTGTGCTTTCATGTGGACCAAGATCGATCAGCAAAGCGGCTTGAAAATTCCAGCTAAATTGCTTGTTCGGATCAAAGTTTGAAGGCTGCCGATATCTATACCGATGCTTACGTATATCTTCAGTTCAGTGATGTTAGACCGTAGAACTTCGGCCTCTACTTGCAGATCCTAGGCCCGGAACCACCGATCATCATCGTCTACAGGCTTGAAACTCGATGGACGATTCGGTGCCGCCGGTGACAAGGCTGGACTTCCTAATTGACTCAGCTCTAGGAGATCGGCCACGTAATACAGAGTACTCGAACTTTAGCAGAGCCGCGAGTGGACTAAATATTATGGTTTTGGTTTAGAAGCGAGGATAAAGTTGTTCGAGGTGCACTGAAGGAATGAAGTTGAGCGCCACCGTGTCGGATGCTTTCTCCAATGGGAATCACTGGTCCCTTTCCTGTTAGAACATGGAGAAGTTGTGGATTGCGTGTCATGCCATCCAAGCTCGGAAGTCGGTCTTGAGTCGCTGTGATCGACTCAATGGTTTTAAGACAAATGCGTTGATGGCTGAGCTCAATGTGTCTAAGGGAGGAGTATATACGTGCTGAGAGGGGTGTGAGAAGTACAACTTAGGTAGAAAGAGGTAGGTAGATTGATAATTCATGAAGTAAAGTAGTACGACTGATCAAGGGATCATGTGTATGTTAACAAAGCCGGACTCCGATGATCAACGACGATCAGTTTATTGTGTCAACGTTTTGAAAGCAAGCCATCGACGATATGGCCCGGAGGTAGCTACCAACTTCGAGTTGTCCTAGTGTTCGGTTCTGGATATCGATCGTCACCCCAACCTACCCTAAAGTCCATTGTATGGGAGGCAAGAAGACTTAGAATCAATATCCTTAGCGATATAAAAATCTAGACCAGTTTAGGATAGACTTGGTAGGTCTCTAGGCTAATTATTTTTGGCACCTTTTTAAAATGTCAGAAGGTTTCTTGCTCCCCAAGGCCATCAAATGAGTATCTCTAGCTCTGAACTATGAATCAGAGGCAATCATTCTGTGACACACCAATCTTCTCCTACTGTGGAACTGTCCAGGGTGACATACAGAGAAACCAACGACGAGCCGAACTGTCCGTGGCCACGAACGGAGCAGGCCCTGCTGGGTCGAGCCAAGCTACAGAAGAATGACGGCCCGCGAAATCGAGCATATATTCGATTTTTCAAATGACTTGCAAGGATGGCTTGGCATTTGCCAATTTAACATCAAGCGATGAAATGTTCTCAGTATTTGGTAATATCAGAAAGGAAAAGTGAGGCCTTGGATGGGAGATGAAGAACGGAGCAGAAAGGTCACCTCTAATTAGCTCAGTTTCAGATATGCTAGAAGCGCATGGGGAAGAAGAGAGCCGGGTTTATTAGCGGGTTTTCGGACATGCAGCTGCAGGGAAGCCCCACAACAACCCGCTACACCACCCTTGAATAGCTTGTTTGATGGAGATGAGGTCGACAATCACAACGTTGATTGGCCGTGTCCATCGGAGATGGATCGTCAGAGCACGCGCCACATCGACATCTGCAAGGGGCAGTGAAAAAGGGGTGGAGAGGTACGTACTTCCAATCAACCAATTGCTCAGCTCAGCTTGCCTCTTACAGAATCAGAATCAATGCGATGGATGCGAAGAGAGATGAAGGCTAAGGCCAGGTAGGAATGCGTTTCGTATTTGTTAATGCTGACATATTGTCGTTTGATCACATACAAACCCGTGCGTGCGTATGTGTAAGTGTTGGTGTACGACCCGGCATAATACATACCCTCACCGTTAACACGATCTTGATCTCAATCGATGGTATCTAGGTAGTATTACTTCCCGTCAGGTTCTAGTATGACACTGCATCCGGAAGTCAATGGACCCTCAAAATCTACGGTGTAAGTGCAAAGTGTATTGACTCCAGACACATCCCCATAAAGTTACGGGTCAACACGCATGTGGTAAAATGCTCACAATTGAAATTGACCAAAACCGGGGGGCTTGAGACTTGATTTTGGCTTCCGAGGTGGCTTTCATGTCCACGCAAGCAGGCCAAGCTTTGCGAAGCATTCTCTAACCTTCTACTCCAGCATGATCACCAGTGGGGGACGAGTGGGGATCATTTCGACAGGAAATGATGAGCAAAGAATCGAGCTTCAATCGAGTCTGGGCTGTTGAACTCGACAAGGTTTTAACACAGGAGCAAAGTCAATCGTCTCGTTTAGGTAGGGTATGATGAGACCGGGGGATGGGATAGCCCGGCACTCGAAAGGAAAAGAACCGGATATGAGATGAGGGGATGGATGCTACGTCAATGAGCAACACCAACACCAACAGCCTGCCTCACCACTGTCAAACCCAGCATCAAACGCCCAACAGCTGAAAACACTGCCAGAGCTGAGATGACTGGTAATTACCTTGGGCCAGGGCCAGGTCTGTTATGATCTGAACCAGTTGATTACTCTTTTCCACTGTGTTTGAGCATAGCAAGGGTCCCAATCCTGGATCCTGTGTTGATTTGATTAGCTGCCCGCCTATGCAGTCAATGCTGGCGCTGCAATGCAATGCTGCAATGCTATCCTGTAGAAGCCAAATCTTTGTACGTAGATACCACGTAGATATGTGTGATCGTCGCATTGAAACCGATATGTTTCTACCAAGTCACTGGGTTGCAGTTATGATGTAGGTGTTTGTGGTATAGTCGATCAGCGGCAGTCGTCGGCTTGGACAGTTGGACTGATGCGCGGTGTCACAGTAAGGTATTGGAAGTACCTAAATGCAGGTACCGTCCAGTCTTTCATCAGAGGCGTCAATGCTGCGCACACAGGCAAAAGGGGATTGAGTAAGCCACGAGTTTCATCATCGTGGCTCGAGGCCCGTGCGTCTGCCGTACGCCGAAGATATCGTCCTCGAGGCGATTGCTTTGCGCTGTGAATAATAGTGTGAGCGTCGAGTTATTCAGTCAATAGCTGCAAAAGCGAGGATTCTACAAACCCTTCGAATGATAGACAGTCAATCAATGCCATTGGACATGTATGCAACTCGGGCTGGACTTCAATATCACAGCGCTAGACGTCAAAGCCACGCTCATCAATGCCTCCCGTCCAGTTCAAGGCACTGGGCTGATGCATGATTCGTTCCTGGGTGCCTTGCAGCATCCATTCCCGCCATATTTCTAGCGCCCAGCCTAACGCACCCCTCCACTGGCTTGAGGCACTAGCGTATTCCAGCCCGCGTTCCAGGGGTCATTGTAGCAGCTGCCCTGCCCGGGACAACAACAACAACAACCTAAGAGACGCAGGCAGGAGGAAGGCCAGCAGTCGGGTGTCACTGTCAGTGCCAACTAGTCACTCTGTCAGTGCTTGCCAACTGCGACGGCCCTTGGCAACGCACCGCATTGTAGCCAAAACATTGGCAGCCTCATCTCTTCTTGGGACCTCCCTTCACTTTCCCTCGAAATCAACTTCATTCTCCGCTTTCTTTCTTTTCAACTATCCACTATTCACGCTCACTTTATTCGCATTTCACACTCATTCGTTCGTCTTGCACTAACAGCTTCTCGCTGTTGCCGCTCTCTACTCTGATAGTAAGTTAGGTTCGTTCTCGAACGACACCCCCGGCCTCGTCCCCTGCACCACGCCCCAGCTCACACTCGATTGCAGGCTCGCGAGATCCCCAGATACCCCCTGCAAAGCATCCAATCAATACCGCACCATCTAGCCAATCGCCCCTGGGCTAACAGTGGCTGTCCGTCTGCGACCCGCCGAGCAGTTCCTTTTTAACGTCGTCGTCCGCTCCGAAGCCATCTCGACTCTTCTTCCCTCTCCCTCACCCCCCTCCAAGAGTCTTCGTCGAACGATAGCAGGGCCTGCCACTCCTTTGTTTGCGTGTCTACGACATTGCAGTCCACTCCTTCAAAACCAAAACTTTAAAGCCAAGCCTCCGGTTGAACCGTTGATATAGTCCCAAGACCTCCCTCATCTTCTTGACCTCACCTTTCGGTATCGCAAAGCAAAGTTGATCAAGTCGTCCTTCCTTCGGTTCATCCTTCTGTCACTCCTTCAATTGTTGAACTTCAGTCGTTGTTCAACCACACCAAAACTCTTTTCGAGACTCCTAGACGGAATCTCAACTTCAGCAGTGCTGTCAACCGCTCACCAGACTGGTTCTGAATCAAATCCAACGTCAACCCCATCTACAGACACTACCCACCACAAAAAGGTAAGCATACTGTAGTCTGAACCCTGCATTTCTGTACCTGCATCCATTATCTGCGTCCGCCCTCTTTGTCTCGCCTTGTTCTCCACCAACCCCGGTCTTTGAGGGAGTCTTTATCGATATCCTCCCTTTCACAACACCGACTCGGCCTTGTCCTCGACAGAACATCGCCGAAGCAGAGCCATGTCTTTTGTCACCATCGATAGCGGCAATGAGTCCCTTTAAGTATTCAGCAAGGGAAATCCCTTCAACTCGATATATCGATGTTTACTTCATCTTATTTCACACGAAATTGTCTCAACACCAAATGTCTTACACGTTCTCGTCCAAACATTCCCCACAAGAAACACCATTCCACCCTCGCTACATCTTAGCCTCGTCGCATTCATCAAAGACACGGAAACAGCTATTGCCAAGCGGCATTGGTTTGACGTTTGCTCAACTGAAACCAGCCACACCTAATACCTCTCAAGCTTATATAACTGACTCTATTTCCAGTTCACCCCATTCCGTCTTGTGTGTCTGTTCACCGATCACCATGAAGGCGTCTATGTTCCTCCTCGGCGCTAGCGCCATCTTGGCTTCGGCCAGCCCTATTCGAAATGCTCTCGAGAAGAGAGAGATTGAGAAGCGAGAGATGAAGACCGAGTGGGTCTACGAGGTTGTTACCGTCACTGTTGTTGCTGGCGACGAGCCCGAGACCACGGCTCCTGCGGCCACAAAGCCCACTGGCGTTGTGTTTATGGAAGCCCCTGCTCCCAAGTATACAGCTCCTTCAACCACCAAGGAGGCTGCGAAGCCCAAGAAGGTCAAGAAGCCTGTCAGCAAGCCCTCAACCACCAAGGAGGCCCCTAAGGTTACGGTCGTTACTGTCGAGCCCCAGCCTGAGTCTACTAAGGAGAGCGTCTATGAGTCTCCCGCACCCGTCGTCGAGAAGCCCAAGACTACCGTCGAAAAGGTTGTCGCTAAGCCTACCAAGGCTGCCGAGCCCAAGGTTGAGGTCCCTGCTAGCGGCGGTGATGACCTCTCTCTGGATGGTGCCTATAACACTGTTATGCTCGCCTACCACAACATCCACCGTCTTAACCACTCTGCCTCTGCCCTTGAGTGGGATGATGAGCTTGCCGGCTACGCCGAGAACACCGCCAACGGTTGTGTTTTCGAGCACGACATGTAAGTCAATAACATGTGTGAATAACGAATTGATGACTGACATATCTTTAGGAAGCAAGGCAATGGCGGCTACGGCCAGAACCTCGCTTCTTGGGGTGCCACAAGCGACATTGATGGCCTCAAGAACAAGGCCGCTGCTGGTGGTATTACCAACCAGTGGTACAACAACGAGATGGCCAACTGGGCTTTCTATGGCCAGGAGAACCCTCCTGCTGATATGAACATTGACCTCTACGGCCACTTCACTCAGGTTGTCTGGAAGGACTCCACGAAGGTCGGCTGCGCCACTGTCAAGTGCCCTGCCGGAACTGTTCTCAGCTTCCCCTCTTGGTACACCGTCTGCAACTACAACCCTCAGGGTAAGTCCCACCCGTGTGCTGATGATGCAAACATCGCTAACTTTGCAGGTAACTTTGGCGGCCGTTATGGCGACAACGTTCTCAAGCCCAAGGGCGAGAAGCGCGTTACTGTCTAAGCTCTAAGCTCTTTGATGAACGGATATGGCACGCTTCTACATCGTTCGCGGGTATGAGGAATCCCGGCATGTCTTGGTTGGCAAGCACTCGTATCTAGTGAGGTGGCAGAAGACGTAGCCCCCTAGACCACGTCTACAGCAACTGTTTCCTTTTTCTCTTCATTTCGATTCTCAATGTACGTTACGCATCATCGTACTTTACGATCTTCTTTGCTCAACATGGGGCCACCTGGCCAACTTTTCTTCTTCTCATGGTCTTGACTTTACATGCCTGGCGTCTAAGAAAATGATATCAGATAGGGATTGAGGGCGCGTAAGGAATGAGGATTAACGAAGAGTGCCTGTGCAAGTTCTTTCAAACCGCGTTGTCTCTTCTTTTCATTGCCTGGTAGTGAGTCATGTATGAATTGACTCTTTTCCACGGCCGTTTTGGGGTTTTACAAAAGGGTGTTTGATGAATGCCTCCTGCAGACAGTTGCATGTCGATAGACACAAATGGCACCAAGATTTTGCCAAGACATTCCCGTTTGATTCCAAAATTGTGATGATGTGACAACTTTCAAGGCGAAGTCATGCCTACTTGACCATGCCATTAGGCTTCGTCAACTCATCTGCCTCCTGAGTTTATGATGATACTGATTATGCTTCGAATATATGTAATAGACTTGAAGTATTTGTAGAAGGTGAAGAGTGCACAGTAGCCCAAGGGATAGCGTAGCTACGGGGTCTTGGCCCTCGTCGTGGTCACGCTGTGTCCAAGGCATGCTCAAAGCTCCATTTCTCTTACTCAACTCTCATATGACGAGTTGATTAAAGCTCGAACGCTGTGCTGAAACATCACGACACAGAAATATCTCCATGTATGAACAAGGAACGAAAGACGACCGAAGAGATTGGAGATCGGAAGTAAAGGAGAAGAAATAGTCTCATGGTGTGGGCGTCTTTTGGCGTCACCAAACCCAAGAGTTGAGGACTGGCCAGTTATGTTTGTGCCTGGTGACTCTGACATTTGAATCAGAGATTGCTAACAATGGCACAGGCCTGTCGAAAGGGAGATTCATCTTCGTCTTGCTCACTTCTTCACCTCCAGCCCTGCTTTGTATATTCTATCGACGAGGAATTTAAGCAGCGTGATGTTATCACGTTCTGACACCCGCAAGTTCCTGAACAGGAGAAGCAGACATCTTTGCAAGACGATCTTTTAAGCCACCATCGGAATAGAGGACCAAACATGGAAGCTAGGATGGCTGGTTTTTGACTATCGATGGTGGAGATGCTTCCGAGGCAGATGAATATTATCAGGTTGTTCATGTGACACATGGAAGTCTACAAAGTCAGCACTCGACTTCGAGTTACCAACAGAACGGATCCTTAGTTTTCGTGGATATCAATATACTTTTATTATCTTGACCTAGTGCTCGATCTTGAGTGAGAAATCGATGTGCGGCACTCCCTGATGAATAGAACTTGTTGACAAAATATCGACATCTATAATATGTTAGCATCGGCATGCTCTTCAGAAAGCCTTCCAAGTACTCACCATTACACAAGTACGCCTCAAAGTTATCTTCCTGAAGTCCACCAGATGTCTCAAGCAGGAAATGCCTCTTCCCTTGCCATCGCTCCTTGAGACTTCTTGAAGCAACCTTAACACCATCACCAGTGAAGTTATCCAACATAACCACATCGGCGCCAGCCTCGATGGCCTCGTCAGCCTCAGCCTCGCTCTGAACCTCCACCTCCACTTTCATACTGAAGCCACCGACTGACTTGGCAGCCTTGACAGCATCGGTGATACTGCCTCGGCTCCAGACGTGGTTATCCTTGAGCATGATCATGGCGCTGAGATCCATTCTGTGGGCATCCGCGCCGCCGACTAGCATGCCGTACTTCTCAACGAGGCGGAATCCCGGCGTTGTCTTTCGTGTTCCTGCAATCACACCTGTATACCCCGCCTCACGCGCAATCGATACAAGTCGCTGGCTCTTGGTAGCGACGCCAGAGCATCGTGCAAGTGTGTTCAGAGCAACGCGCTCACCAAGGAGAATTCCGCGGACAGGACCCTTGACTGTTGCAACTCGATGCTTGCCATTGCTCAGGTCAACAGCTGTTCCCTCTTCAGCATGCCACTCGACGGTGCAGCCGCACTGCGTAAAGACCTCGTCGAAGAAGGGTCGGCCGGCGATGATGCCGCTGGATTTACCCCAGAGGGTAGCGACACGGGGACCGTCACCGACAACGAAGCCGGCGTAATCGAACGAAGGCGTATCCTCAGCTAGCCAAGCGGTTACCGAGGTTTTCCATGAAGGAGGGAGAAGGTTTGCGAGGTTTCCTTGAGGGTGAGCCATTGCTTCGAAGTTGAGGCCAGCAAGTGGTGATGTGAGGAGAAGAGGGCAAAAGAGTGGAGGATTAGCGGCTTAAGAGGTTGTCAAGAGGGTATGTAGTAAAAAAAAGTGACTGGTGTTGGCGGCAGTTTTCAATTCCATAGTCCCGGGTGCGGGATGGCGGATAACGGGAGGATGCGGGGGACACATCCGACCTCCGACCGGAACAGGTGGGGGTGGGGTTCTCCGGATGCTGCCGGCTTAGCCACTCTCACTCACTACAGGCCAGCACGTGGAAATCATATCAGTCTGCGGAAACATCAGAAAGTCAAGGTGCCTTGGCTATGAATAGGAGACACGGCGATGTCGACGGTCATGTTTGAACAAAATAGCAATGCATAGTATGTTCTAAGTCAGAAATGGAAAAATCTACCTCTCATGACCCTCTCGTCCAACTCCCAATTGCGAAACAGTAGAACAAAAGAAGACCCGCCTGATGCACCATGCATGAACTGAATGAAGATAAGAGAAGAGAAGAGAAGAAAAACCAGGAAAGAAATTATGCATTGCGTACAGAAATAGTAAATGAGCCGGGACCAGGCTGCCAGTACCAAAGACGAAAAACACCCCGACTGTGAACCAACCCGCAAAACATGACCTATAAGACAAAACAAAAAATAAGAAACACGAAAAAAGACCGGGTATCAAACATGTGCGCTCAGTCGTCGAAACCATCCTAAAGCTCCTCTTCCGTCGTTGCCGTGGGGAATTCGTTGCAGACATGACCTCGTTTCTTATGTCCATACAACGTCTACATCTCTTTCCATCATATCGTCTTCGTTCGCCAAGTTTGGTAATGGCAATCAAGAAAATCAACAGCACTTCTTGCGCTCTTTTCGATCCCAGCCGTCTGCTTGTGTCTGCTCCTGGGTTCCCGCCTGCTCGACCGTAACGGCGGGCGAGAAACCTGGCGAGAAGAGCCAGCTTCGACGATCGCGGCCTACTCGGAAACTCCCTCGTGCGTCTGCACCCGCAAAATAGCCTCCGTCCATGCCGGCTTCGTAACCTGGGGTACCAGGGATGGCAGTGGCCATTAGAAGGGCCTGCTGCATCTTGCGGTTCTGCTCAACAAGCTTGCGTGTGACAACACGAAATACTTCCTCGACACCCTCTCCTGTTTCGGCGCTGATTTCATGACAGGCGTCCCAGCCAACTTCCTGTGCCCAGAAACCAGAGCTACGCTTCGAGCTGGGGCTCCGAGGCTCCATAGACGGGGGAGACATCGCCTGGCCACCTGACATAGGCGTCGGTACGTGGTAAGGGGTTGCGGTCGGAGGTGGCGTGCTGCCCATGCCTGGGGCAAGGTTCTCAGCGACGTATGCGATACAACGTTCGAATGGGACCTGGCGGGCTGAGGGATCGCGGGCGACAATGTCGGCTTTTGTACCGACCACGTGAAGAACGACATCGTGAGGGAGGTTTCGTCGAAGTTCCATGAGCCATACACCCATATCGGCGAATGACTGTGCGTCTGTGATGCTGTAGCAGAGGATGCAGGCGTTTGCGCCGCGATAGTACAGGCGGGAGATAGAACGAAAGCGTTCTTGGCCGGCTGTGAGTTGACGTTAGCATATAAGAGAATAAAAACTTGATTGGATCCTTATCAAAACCAACCTGTATCCCATATCTGAAGGCGCACAACGGTATCGGAGTCAGAGTCAACGACGCGCTTCGTGAGAAAGCTGGCGCCGACGGTAGAAGTGATCTGAGCCGGGTTGAATGCGCCCTTGCAGTATCTCATAACCAGAGACGTCTTCCCAACGCCCTGGGCGCCGAGGACGACGATCTTGGCTTCGAGCGACGACATTATTATTGGTGATGGTCGCGTCGTTTGCCAAGAGGGGGGAGGGGGGGGTTTGGGACCTCCCTCTTAGAAAAGGACGAAGAGAATGAAAGGGGGAAGAAAGAAACCCGAGGCGCACGAAAAAGAAGGGAAGAAGCAAAAGGGAGAGAGAGAGAGGAAAGAAGAAAAGAAGCTGATGTGGTTGAAAGAGAGGGAAGGGTAAAAAAGATAGGCGCAAAAGAAAAGAGGGTCGTGGGTTCTTGTTGGTGGTGTCGGTATAGTAAGGTAGCTTAACTCTTTTCTTATTGTGAAGGATGCTTATTTGAATTTCATGCCTAGGGGCGTGTAGACAATCGAGGGAATCTCGGGCGCAGAAGTTAGGGCATCGATTACCGATAATGCAGAAGCGATTTTTTGAGAGGTAGAGTTGGCGTAGAATGATCGATCATGAGCCTAGAGCTGGGAGCTGAAGGAAGAGACACAGAATGAGTAAACCCGACGTTGAGCGGCGGCATCCGGCGATAAATGGTTGACAGTGGTAACGAAGTCAACAAACAATGACAATAGTAATTCCAAGTATCTAATGAGTCAAGTATATTAGGCAGCAAGCGTCAATGGAGATCTTGTAATCATGCTCGATGCGATTAACCTATAGCTAGCTACTCGATGTGACAGGGCATAATGTAAGGGAGTAAACCCATTTCAACGGTCTCTTTTCAGAGATCTTTAGGAGATCTGTAGACATTGTCCTTAGATCCGTGATATCAACACCAGAGGTCATTCACTCACTCAGCCATTTCCCCCTTGTCGGTTCAGGCGCCTCTACAAGGCCCAGTCCACTGGAAATCCGCTAACCAACCCCGCTGAAACCAGAACGCACGGCCTTCCAGGAGCCTCAGGTCCGCTGACGACATGCGCTAACGGCCCAGAGGCCTTCACGTGGCACAGTCTCTACGTCATCTCTATCCACGAGTCAACGGCTTTGTCCCTGTCCGATTGTCAGTTGAGGATCCATATTCTCAATTCCAGCGATCAAATACAGCTATAACTAAGGTACCTTAGCTACATATCATCCATCAACGCACACAATCGCCGTGTAGCGAGTGACTCGAACGTTTTGTCTTATCATCACCAGACTTCAGGTACCACCAAAAGAAACACCAAAACGACGTATCTGCAAAAGTTCCAGTTCTGATGTGCGCATTCCTCGGCTCAATTGTCCTCACCGCTATCCTCTCCAATCTCGACCTCTCTCGAGCACAGCCTCTCGCTGTAGCTATCCCGCACCTATTCCATCATACATGACAATGGGAGCGGTTCAATGACAACTAACCAGCCAACCAGCTTCTCGATAGGCACTAATACGCGGGGGTCCGATTGCCTACATACAGTAGTCGACCAGAAAATTGCTCAGATTGGGCGAGAAGCGAGTCCATCGGTTATTATCCACATGCGGCTGGAGCGAACCAGATCGGCATTGCAGCCAGATGCATACCATGGCCATGGCCATGACCGTATCCACGGTCAAATTGCGAAATGACACAGCTCGGCTGGGAGAACTGTTTTCCGTGGGACTCTTGTAGGAGTACAGAGTACCGAACGATCCCTTTTCTCAACAGACCGGAAACCACGCTCCTCTTATTATGAAAATCCGGATTCTCTTTGTTTAACGGATCTACTACCCTCATCAAATCTCTCCCCCACAAACACACAAGCCAGCATCCCCTGTAAATCTCCACCCCATTAAAAAAGGATATGGTGTGCCAACATTAGAACATGGACCACAAACAGCCCGAGTCGAGTTTGATCTCTTTCAAAGGACAATTTTCACAAAAGAACAAAGGGTTACACTAACTTCTGTTCTAGTAATCTTCATCAGACCTTTAGCTTCTCAATCTGAATCATCAGATGAGAAACATGTCTCAAGACATGGTCACGTCCAGAACAAAATGACGTATATCGAAACACAGTCAGAGACACAACAAGAATTGACCGCTCAGCTGCCCCCAGATCGCGATCTTATTTAGAAGAGACTCCCCGAGAGCAACTGAGTCACATCACCATAATAAGCAGTCATTCCGTTTATTATGTTTTCTTCGGAAATGAAGTCCATGCGTTAGGCAAGGAAAAAAGGAGGAAAAGATCACTACAACCCGATCGTTATTTATTGTTTCCTGCCTGATATGGGACATGACCCCGCATCCCGCAATTAGCCATTCAGCCCTGTTTACATAAGGCATCGAGCTTCTTCAGACTTCATATCATGGCATGGATACCACGGACCAACTTCTCAGCATGTCTGCAAAACACATAAACATAGCTCGAGATGCGAGAAAATGCAAAAAGTAACAATTGGAAGGCACTGGGATTGCTCCCGCCAGGGCTTGAACCTGAGACCTTCGCATTACCGGATACTCGGAATGAAGTATTAGTACGACGCTCTAACCAACTGAGCTACGGAAGCCATCCAATTGTTGAAAGTCGTTTTCGTAACAGAGCTCATGCATGTCGACCAAGCATCAACCTGGGCTTGATGCTCATACAGCGGTATAATCGACATTCTCAAATCGACCACCTCGGAAAGCTGCTGGCGTGATACCAATATTTAGGCTGACAATGCGCTACCATGTGTATGCATCAATGTGAGTACATGGAAATCAATTCTTACATGCACTCGTAGCTCATTCTTTAATCTCGCTGGTAGCTTTCGTGCTCGCATCTCACTGAGAGCATGGTGATTCTTTATTTAGTACTCAGTGCTGCGTATTCATCAGTGCTGCTGGTCAAATGAAGTGGATGGCGACGAGCCTAATGATTTATTCAAGAATGACTGCCATATGTACGCAAATATGTCAAAACCGGCCTATATATCCACTATCGCCATTGCTCACCTTGTCACAATCATCTTCTCATTCATACATGAACCCCCGAATTCCCCTCAATGCCGATGGTTTCTTGTCTTTTTTCGCGCCTGCCTCCTCTTTACCCTTGTCTTTCGAATCTTTACGGAGTCGATTGTGTGTTGCACTGGCAAATAAGTCCGAGTGACTCCTGGCAAGTAATCGTCCCCCATCACTTCGTCCGAATCGCTGGTGATCTGGGCTCATGGATAGAGATGATGCATCTGTTCCCAATGGTGACCCTGGTGGATGTGCCCAACCCCCTGACTTCGGTGATAAGGCAGCTTCAGGTTTGTGCCCGAGAGGTGGCGTGACATTGTATGCAGTGCCCTCTGTGATGTCAGGGCTTGAGAGCACACGCTGTGGCCGCGTTTTCATCATGACGGGGCTCGTTGACATGGATGATGAATCATGCTCTCCATCTAGTGAGGTCTCGATCCTGAGATGTCTTGGCTTCGTTTCCGTCTTCATATCCAGGAACGATGACTGCAGGGCGGTGTATTTGCGCATCAGCAGGTCGCACTGCTTCTGTAGTTCAGCTTGCTTCTCTCGACTCGCTGCGAGCATTGCCTGAATTGCTGCCTTGCTATCCCGAGAAGGTAGACTTCTTTCCTCCTGCGCCTCGGATAACTTCGCTTGTAGAGTTGCAATTTGGTTCTGGAACAGTTTCCTAGTACGCTCGATTTCATTCTCTCGACTGGCGAGTTGAAGATTCAGAGCCTCAACTTTGCTCTCTGCTCCTGCAGCGGCAGCGATTGCCCTTTGTTGCTCGAGTTCCTTGGCCTGGAAATCACGTTCAACCTTTGTCAATCTATCGACTTCACTTTTCAACCGGTCGATTTCAGCGCTGTGAATTTCAATGGACTGCATATTCTGCTTCCAGTTGACCTCCTTGACTTCAGCCTCGCACAGTAGTACCCTCAACTTGTCACGCTCCGCCGTGGAGTTATCTAGCTCCTTCTGGAGCGCTTCATAGTCAGCCTTGAGTCGCTTTGATTCGTCACGCAGCTTCTTAAGCTTGGTGGAAAGGTCAGCTTCCCACTTCTTCGCAAGGGCACGACTCTTCTCAGAATCCCTCCGAACTTGCATCTCCGCTTTCTTCGCTTCCTCGAACCGATGCTTCAAGTTACGGTTTGTGATGAGTAGATTCTGTGTTTCTGCCTCTGTCACAGCTTCCTCCATATGTCGTCTGCGCAAGTCACCAATATGGGCCATATGTTGTTGTTTCAAATATCTCTCAAAGTTTAGGTCATTCTGCAAAAGCAGGATCTGGCGCTGCAGATGAGCCACTTGTGTATTCGTCTCAGTCAAGGAAAGGGGCGTGCTGATAGTTGGCGGGGCGCCCAGTAGCGATGGGCCGGGCCGATCAGCCACAGAATCTTGATTGCTGAGTGATAGTGATGGCACGCTATCGTTGGCCAAAGACTGATGCAAACCGGACTTGATGACCTTGTTAGATTGGATCATGTCCTGTAGTTGTGTATGGGAGGAAGATTGGATGAGATGAGGACCAAGGGTCGGACTGTCGGCGTTTGGTTCTCTTATCCTGGCATCAATAGAATCCCGAGTTGATGGGATGCTTGATTGGGAACCCCGTCGAATTAGAGCTGATGGCCGACGACTACTCGCTAACGAGTCCGTACTGGCGGATGTAGGCAAACGATAGCCGCTGTGGGATTCAGCCGTCGTCATTGGAACAGAAGGGTGATTTTCTTTGACAAATCCTTCGTTAGATGGAGACGCTTCAGATACAGACAAAGGCTGTCCGAAAGACAGGTTGGAATCGTTCGCGAGACACAAAGCCATGCACTCAGCAACAACCTCCGAGGCCTCGCTCTTGATCCAGCGACCAAAATCCGTCTTTTCCGAATCAATCGTGAGGGTGAAGAAGTTTGGGTGAAGTAAATGGCATTGGCGGAACCTTTCTGATTGGTCTCGAATCTCGGTAGGCTGAACTTCCATATCGTTGGCATTTGCAACATTGGCGTGACGTAGATATCTCTGAGGCTTGCGAATATAGTCCATGAAGTTGATGGGATAGAGACCATAAAGAATGGTATAGTAGTTCAGGAGGTGATAGACAGGGTGAGCATCGACGTCTGCCTCATGACTGCATTGTTCCCAATTGGATGAATCTGTATCCTCTGGCTGAGGCTCAACTACGCTGGCCCGTTCTCGTGACCAGAATAATAGCCTTGCATAGATGTTGAACAGCGTGGGTAGATGCGGAACCAGTGAGCTTGGCATCTGTGGAAGTAACATGATGACAACTGTCAGCGCGGCTGACACTATGGTCGTTGAGCTATCCTGTTGTAGGCATTTTAAAATATCAGCAAATAGTGGCGTTTGTAGAATCTGGTGAACATGAGGAGGTTGACTTTGAAGATAGTCGCCCAAGAAGCGCAGGACAGCCTTGCGATACTGTTTCTTCACAAAATAGCGATCAAGCGCAGTAAAAAGCTCCTTGTTCAGGTCAGAAAACCCCCTGATGAATACAATTTAGGCATATATTACTAACCTTGGGATGCTTCTTTCCGAACTGCACAAGAGCCTCCCGCGTGATTCTCTCATTTGGCTCAAGGCTTGATAGCGCTTCGGTGACAGACGGGTAAAGCTTCTCCATCCATCCTGTGAACAGGCGGTCAATGAGTGGGTTGGAGGAAAGGTCAGAATCAGAACCGTCATGATCCTCTTCCGCAATTGATATGATTTCCATGATATTCGCCAGTGACGCTTCCACAACACCTTTCTCGGGAGAGGACTTGGCTAGAAGCGCAGAGCACGAGTCCCACCATGCAAATATCCGCTCAGGAGTTCGAAGTATCGAAAGTAGTTGACGAAGGATGTTCAGAAAGGGCGCGAAGGCTGAAGGTTTGTCTTTGACGTGCTTGTCAAAAATGGACAGGAGCTCTTCCTGGAGGCGATCTGCCGTAGCGTCGTCATATTTCTGGTGTCGACGGAGGTATGCATCAATGATCTTTTCTAAGTCGTCGGGCAGCGAAGCCGTTGGCTCAGCGAGGAAGGCGACGATCGCCTTGGAGAGGTCCTTTAGCGACCTAAACAGTGGAGATAATTGTCAGCGGACAGCGTATAATATTTGACGTATGGAGATGAATGTCGCAGGATCCAAAGGAGGAGATGGGGTGGAAGATCATGAGGGACGAGCCGTTGAGTGAGGGGAGCTCGAGTCGGCGACGTTTTGGGGATGGAGTTTTCTGCAGGGGACGAGATGACGTACGCCGATGAAGCCATGACGGGCTTGACGGCCTCATCCGAGCTCGTGAGACTCAAGGTGAGCAGACCGAGATGGTGAGGCCCGTAGAAGTGTGGATCTTGAGCCAAGGACCTGAAGCCGTCGGAGATGTAATTTGGGTGAAGCTATTCGGTGACGCTCAGTCAGTATCCAGGGCAGGCAGCTGATTTTTGGGCATGGGTAACGGCGCGGCGCGGCTGGCCGTGGCGGTACCTTGCCTTTCGCTGCACCATTCTCAAGGTGGTGCGAGTTTGTGGCGCTTACGAGTGGAGCCTCCGTGCGCTGGAAAATCATTCGGCGACCAGCGACTTCACTGAAAACAGCGGTTGTAACTCGAGCCACAGGGGGTCGTCTAGAGGCTATCGCTTTAGTAGTGGTCTAAGCGAAAATGAGTTTGGGGGGTTGCGGCAGGGAGCGGGGCCGGCAGAAAGCTGATCGGTCACAGCTTGATGTCCCGACATGGTCCCCTCTACCTGCCCGGCCTCGATGGAGACAGCCGAACGGCGGTACCCTGAACCTCAGGGAATGCCCCGCCGCGCTAGTAACCCCGCAGTTTCCTGATACTAGCTGCAGACGAGACCGTACCATGACTTTGTGGGTAATGATCACACCAGACTCAGAGTCCTTCTGACCTAGAAATCGAGCCACTCAACTTTGGGCCAGGAAGGGAAGGGACGGGACTTGATTGAGTGAAGTGAGGTGAGGTGAGGTGGTTGCAGTTCCTGAGTCGTCAATCGATGAGGGGAAAGACTCAGGGCAAAGCAACCACACAACATTCCTTGGTGTACTTAAGACGGCCCTCCTGCTCTTCCTCATCTTATTCTCCTTTCCTTCCTCTCTCATCATTATCCAGATCACTTTATAAACCAATCCAACAACAACAACAACAGTAACCTCTTTTTTGTGGTAGCTAGCATCTCCTTTTAGTGCTCGTCTACTTCTACAACTTGGCTTCAACACACGTCACAATTCTTCCTCAACTATTACCCTCTTCTAAACCCCCAACAATACCGCTAAGATGAGTGCGCAGAAGACCTCGGCCATCGCTGACCAGGAGCCCGTTGACGTTCTCTTCGCCATTCACGAAAAGTTCGATCTTCTGGACTTTGCCGGCGCGCTCGAGGTCTTTACTACTGCTTCACACGATTTCAAGGACCCTGACAGTAAGTATCCTCTATCTCACAGTATAATAGTCCATACCCCTCGTTCTGGTGTACGGTGCATCCATTTGCTTTACCCCTCCCGCTGATCACATATCCCCTTCATGTAGACAACAAGGCCTTCGAGGTCACCATCGTCGGTCCTGAGCCCAAGGTCATCTCCGACCAGGGCGTCGTCGTTGGCTCCCAGATCTCCTACAAGGAGGCTCACGAACGTCTTGAGGACTTTGACATCCTCGTCGTCGTCGGTGGTAACTCCAAGGAGGTCGTCGCCAAAGAGCTCCAACCCCTCTCTCTCATCACCGACTTCTCGGAGCTTCAGAAGCGTGACCCTGCCCGCGAGCGTACCATCCTCTCTATCTGCACAGGTGCCCTCTTCCTTGGCAAGCAGGGTATCCTCTCTGGCCTCTCTGCCACTACCCACCCCGACTTTCTCACCACCTTTGAGAACATTTGCAGCGATGCTGCTACCGTGAACCTTCAAGAACGTACCGACGTGGTTGAGGACGCTCGCTACGTCGTCAACAACCTTCGATTCGATCTCGGCGAGGACGAGAGCCCATACATCCGCCGCAAGTCCGATGCTGGTCAGGGACGTCGCCCTTCGGCAGCCCGGTACGTAACACATGCAGAGTGGTCCCTTTATACCCCACTTTGTCATGCATTGAGTTTGAGACAGTTAAACTGACTTATGATGACACACAGAAAGGGAAGCATGTCGTTCAAGGATTCCAACACCCGCCGTGAGTCCATCGTACGCCGCGCAGCTATGCGACTTGGTGGTCTCCGGGTGGTCACATCCGGAGGTGTCAGCTCTGGCATTGATGCAGCCCTGTATCTTGTCAGCGCTATGATTGATGACTTTACTGCGTTGGAGGTGGCCAGGAGACTTCAGTGGACCTGGAACAAGGGCATTGTCGTCGATGGTCTCGACGTCTAAGATACCCGGCATTGATTGCTGGCTTGTACGAATTAAGAGTTTACGAGGGGCTCAGGCATGGCCCTGATTGAGACCAATATTTATGTATTTAATGTATTTGACTGATGAGCGGGAGGAACCCTAAGAAAACAACAAAAAGACTAGGAGCTCTCTATTTAATTCAATTGTTTTGGTCGCCTTTCAAAAATGTTTGAGAAAGTCAGTCAAACTGAATTGATCACTGATGATAACCAGATGCCCATCTTGGGCTTATTGGGTTTATGGCTGTGTCGGCGTTGAACTGCGGAGGTGGAGGTCAAAATGTAACACTAAAAAGCCACCAAAACACAAAGAGCAAACGCCAAAGGGCAATGACGTGTTAGAGCAGGACCCACACAAGCTCGGGGAGCTCCAGGTCGCGATGCGGGATAAGCTGGAGGTCGTGTGATGATGGTTATGTCCACGAACCAGGGGGGGAAACAGGGGTCAGAGTGGGCTAGGCAAGGGACATCACCTCATACTATGAATGAAACGAGCAACGAAGCGGTCGTCAGTCCCTCTCAATTACAGTTGCGTTTGCATTTGAGATGGGCTAGGGATGTAGGGATCGGAAAAGAGAAGCACGATCAAGGTGACATGGGTAACATGATTTCGGTGAAGGGAATTGGATATCAGCTCATGATATCGAGACCAAGAAGGTATGAGAGCAGTTGAAGTCATGATGAACTGAATAGACTCAATCGGGTCTTGGCTATGGCCCCTAAGTTAGAGCTCATCGGCTTATTTGCATTATCATGACCGACAGTTGGCCTTCAGCTGCCATTGACCACAATGCATCGCAGTTTGAGGGGGTACGTTACCTATTCTATTGTGCAACCCATGGCCCACTTGCGGCTGCATATCATGAGACTGCATGTGACCATTAGGATAACTGTAGCCTTTGATTGACCGAGCTTGTTACCTCAATCAGTGTAAGGATGAAGTCACGAAAAACCTTCAATTCTTAATGCACACCGTCATGGCTTTCGTATTACACTCTGCAGCGTTCACGTTGAACAAAAATAAGAAATGCAACTGATGTCTAGGAACCTAGATCTTGTGGCTGTCTTAGTTGTGTGGCTTGACTCCGCCACTAAGTGGAGCTGAGTTGCTGACATAAGAAATCTTCTCTGTGACACCTGATTGGATGAACAACCCTTTAACACTTAGATTTGCGACGAGACTGAAGATGATCAAAGCTGTTTCAAGCTTTCAAAGGTTCCAATTCGTTACCTACTCTCGTCTTTCAGATTCAGATCTTCTCCAGGATAATCAATCATTTAGACGCAAAAGGAGAGCATATGAGAATCGTTTTCAAACACGTCAGACGTTCACGCGCCGTCAATTGCTTTCATCATGACTGACTGGGCCAAGCTCAAAGTCGTCGACCTCAAGGCCGAGCTCAAAAGTCGCGGTCTACCACAGCACGGTCTCAAAACAGAGCTTGTCGCGCGACTAGATGAATCTGATCAAGAAACTGAGAATACTGAGGCCCAAGAACAGCTTGACGATGCGCCTACAGACACCAAGTCGGGAAATGATGAGCCACCGGCTCAGCAACCAGTCCTTGCAGACAACGAGCCCCAGGAAGCGACCGAGCAGCACGGACCGGAAGAAGAAAAGCCAACAGCAGAAATATCGGAGCTAGAAGAGAAACAGTTGGATGATAACACTGCGCCCAATGTCGATGGGGAGACTAATAAAGGGGTCCCTGAAACCGACAAGGAGGAAGTTGTCAAGAATGGAGCATCAGAGGAAGCGGCGCACGATGGCGATCTGGTCGCGGACGTGCCAATTCCTGGGAATGAAATGGATGTTCAATCAAGGGAACCAACGGTGGAGGAGAAATCAAGAGCGGGAACAGTGACGACCACTGTCGAATCTACACCCTCTCACTCACTCGAACCAACCCCTGCTGCCGAACAGCAAAAGCGCAAACGCCGCTCTCTCACACCCCCACCAACCGAAGAATCGATTGCACGCAAACGCGCACGCACGGATGAGAGTTCAGCAAACGGCGATAGTCTAGGTGCACGACAGGAAGATCTGCTACCTGAAACTCAAAACAAACCTGCTCCTATGAACCTGGA
The DNA here is from genome assembly GCF_000260195.1 of Fusarium odoratissimum NRRL 54006. NCBI lineage: Eukaryota > Fungi > Ascomycota > Sordariomycetes > Hypocreales > Nectriaceae > Fusarium > Fusarium odoratissimum. The sequence goes on along the minus strand of NW_022158694.1, from coordinate 157,296 downwards.
TAGTGAGCCCCAAGCAGAGAAGCCTCAACAAGAACCTTCACAGGAAGCTGCCCCAGAGACCGAGGCACCCAGACAAGAAGATTCTGGTGAAGACGGAGATAAAACGCAGGATATGAACTACGAGCGAGACGTTGCACCGGCGGTGCACCCGGCCACTTCTGCACTTTACATCAAGAACTTCATGCGCCCTCTCCGACCTCAAGATGTCAAGGCCCATCTCGTCACGCTTGCGAGACGTTCTCAGGACGCAGCGGACGATGACGACGGGATCGTGACCGAATTCTTTCTGGACCAGATCCGTACTCATGGTTTTGTTATCTTCAAAAACACCGCTGCTGCTTCCCGCGTTCGCACTGCACTTCACGACAGTGTCTGGCCTAACGAGAGCAATCGCAAAGCGCTCTGGGTCGACTTTGTCCCTCCTGAGAAAGTCCGGGACTGGATTGATACAGAACAAGCCAGCGGTGGTCCACGCGGCCGCTCTGGTGCTCGATGGGAAATCGTTTATGAGGATGGCCCTAACGGCGATGTTGAAGCACATCTCGAGGAAGCATCAGCATCAACATCTCGCATGATGCCTCAACTGAGCGCAAGACCACCCCCAAGCTCGACGATGGCGACTAATTCTATCCCTCTTGGACCCAGAGCACTCCGCGACCCTGCCATTCCTACTGGACCACGCCCTGTTCGCCCCGGCACTGGACCTGGACCAAGACCTCCACCTATCAACCCAGGCGGTGCATTCAAGCGAACCAACACTCGCCCAGTTATCGACTACCAACCTGTATCAGAAGACCTTGCGCGCCGCCGCATCGACAATATGCGCTCTTATTACACAAACGATCGCAACCGCGATGTCGGCCGCGAGATTAACCGCTACTCCTTTGAGAACGGTACTTCATTCGTTGACCGGGGCAAGGAGGTCTTTGAAGGCATCCGGCCTCCACACCGCGAGCGAGCCATGGGCCGTGAGCGCCGTGGTGGGAGACGTCGTGGACGCGGCGGCGGCGGCGGCGGCGGTCGACCGCGTAGTGATCGGTATCTTCCTCCACCAAGAGACGACCACCGTCCTCGTCGTGGCTCCTTGTCTAACGACGGCGATGTTCGAATGAGGGACTGAGGGCTAGGTGCGCATTATGTGCTATGCGGTGCGAAGAAAAGACAGTAAATTCAAATTAATAACTTTGCATTGTGTGCACAGTATCAGGAGCTATATCACATGGAGGGCGGCGTTGAGACAGTAAAAGGCAAGGAAATAAACAATAGGTGTTTAGACATCAGTGAATTGAGTAACTTTAATTTTAATCATCGTTTTAATTCTGAAGTCTGCTTTTATCCAAGTCATATTTTGTGTATGAGTATTAACATCACTAAATGAGACGCTACAAGCTGGATGCAGCACTTGCTTGGGTCATTGATGTCAGTACATTTCAGCACAGGAGACATGACATGGCGGCTTGAGGTGTAGTAGTGGTATCACAATCTTTCTTATAAGCCCGATGTTTCTGAATATAACATTAAAATAGCAGCCATTATCCTTGCTCCCGAGAAACTAACAGACGTTACCAACGACCTATCCCAGACGCCAAAATCATCTCACACTAGTCGTTCAAGCAGTGGCGGCAAGAGGGGTAGGCTCAACACCGACGCGCTCTCGGCTCATGATATCGAGCATCAGAGGGGTAGGTCGGTTATCCTTGAAAACCACCTGGTTACTCTTGGCAAGCTGGACGTTCTGGAGGTACTTGTCGAAGAGATAAGAGCTGTCCATAGGGCCACCCTTGGCCTCGGGGTGGAACTGGGTCGAGAAGATGGGGCGGGTCTTGTGGAGCATACCCTCGTTGGATCCGTCGTTGAGGTTGACGAAGTACTCCTTGAAGTCGCTGGGAAGGGTGCTGGCATCGATGGCGTATCCGTGGTTCTGGCTGGTGATGTGGCACAAACCAGTGGTCAAGTCGAGAGCGGGAATGTTGTGAGCTCGGTTACCGTACTTGAGCTTGATGGTGCGAGCACCGACAGCAAGAGCCAGAAGCTGGTGGCCGAGACAAATACCCATGATAGGAATGTTGGAAGTTTCCATCAGACGGGCGAGATTGTGGACAGTAGCCTGGCAATGAGTAGGGTCACCTGGACCGTTGGAGATGAAGACACCATCGAAGTGCTGCGAAACCTTGTGGATGGGGTAGTCATAGGGGAAGACTGTGACGGAAGCACCTCGGCTGACCAGGCTACGAAGGATGTTCTCCTTGACACCGCAGTCGATCAGAGCAACGTGGAGAGAAGCACCGGGGGACTCAACAACGAAGGGAGCCTTGGTGGTGACACGCTTGACCAGGTTGATCTGGCCGGGGTCAACGAAACCCTCATCCTCGTCGGCATCGTACTCTTCTCCAATGGAGATCCTAGCCAGGGAAGAGCCCTGCTCTCGGAGGTGGGTGACAATGGCGCGGGTATCAACGCCAGAAATGGCGGGAACTCCCTCACGGGCGCACCACTCGCCGAGACTCTCGACGGCAGTCCAATGGCTGTAGTTGACAGCGACATCGGAGACAACGATACCAGCACACTGAACGTGGGGGGACTCGAAGTACTTGAGAAGATTATACTCGTCTCGGACAGCGGAGGGAACGCCATAGTTGCCAATGAGGGGCTGGGTGAAGACGAGGATCTGGCCTCGGTAGGAGGGGTCCGTCATGGACTCGGGGTAGCCAACAAGAGAGGTGGTGAAGACAGCCTCACCAGAGATGTTGGCGTTGGCACCGAAAGCCTTGCCCTGGAAAACAGGACCATCCTATAGGCATATTAGATTGGTTCGACAAGTGAGATGCCATTGCAGGAGCACATACTCGAATGGTGAGAGTGGCGGGGAGAGAAGCAGCAGGAGCAGTAGCTCGAGCAGCAGAGAAGGGCATAGTCCTGCCCTTGCTGCCAGCAACAGCCTTCTCAGACAGGTATCGGACCTGAAGCATGGTTCGGCCAGAAGCCGACGCGGACTTGGCCGCGGGTTTGGCAAAGGAAGCCAGTCGGGAGAACATTTTGGTATATGTCGGTGTTTGGGTTGTGTTTAGAAGGAGAATAGTCGGTTGGTGAAGAAAGTTCTTTAGCAAGACTGAGACTTCCAGAGATGGTCTGTTGATAGGTTAGTTTTCATGTCTGGCGGATAGGTAAGGCATGGTTTCGAGCGGTGAGTCAAAACCAATGAAGAGTACGAACCAGAGAGATAATCCTATAAAATGAGTTAGCATTGTGCCAATTGATATATGATGGAAGTCTTGGTGATGAGGAGAGGAGCCATCAGGTGGATACACATCGATCTATAGCTCCTACAACGAACGTTGCAGAGCCACCGATAAAAATGTGTTCAGTGATGGCGGGATTGATACATCGAGTATATGTCACACGCGACGTAATAAGAAGAAAAAAAAAGTGAACGTACCTGCGAGGTGAAGACGGATGGGCGCCCGTGCATGTGGGCGGATTAAAGAGACGAGCTCAGTTCAGAGTTATAGGAGAAGATGCAATCGTGTTGCAGGAACGTTGAGTCAGAGCTTGAAGGTCAAGATTGTGTGAATTTGTCGCGAGGATTTCTTTCTGTTGGAGGAGAAGAAAAAGAAGAAAAGAGTCAAGAGGGTGGGAGCTGGGAAGAAAAGATAGGATACCTCTAGTTAGGATCCAACCATGGACAGGATGGACGATAGGATAGGTTGGTGCGATCCCGCTCCGCAGGTGCCGCCCCGATAGGGAAACCTGACAACACGGCCTTGGTCATTGGCAAGCTTTTTCGAGCTGAGTGGGTTCCTGGCTGCAAATTTCCTCCTGGCGGAACCAAAAGCCCGCTCTTCCGCCGAGAAAACAGTGGTGGCGGCCTGAGCGCTCCGCCTATTGGCACTATTAGAGCCCCGCTGCCAGGAACTGAACCCTTTGACAACATCTCTCAACCTCCGATATCGTTTTTGACTCTTGTCGCTGTGTGAGTCCTTGACCAACACCAATTACACGTCACAACACAACCTGAACCGATCATTGAGCCTATCTTTTCTTCATACCACATATACCGCCAGAAGAAGGCATATCGCGACCATTGAATATCTTGTCTCAGATGCTACAACTCAGCATCACTCTTGCACCCCATGCCATAGGTAGTATTCATTCAACGACTGAGTCAAGCACTCCAGCACAGCCATGCCCTTTATCATGTCAATGAATCCATGCAAGATCCACCGTCCCCAGACAAACTCCGGAAATGTTGAGACGTCATTTGATTCGCCCTTGTTGAGTTTTCTCCTCTGTTGGCGGTCAAAGCATGGAAGCCAAGCTAGAAGTATTTCTAGCGTAGCACTGTCGATCGCTCTGATAAGAGTCTGTGGAGCCCTCGACGGCCCTGCCAGGCACGCGGCGTTCGGCAGTCGGAATCCAATCATGAGACAACCTTGCAAGTCCTGGTCTTGGTGTCACAACATGATGAATGCTTTATAGAGTCTCTTGAGCCTCAACTTACTAACAGAAAGTCATGTCGCTGACAGAAAACTGCTCACGTGCGTGCTTGTTTACGGAAATAGAGCCCTGGCACATCTCAGGCTCCCTGTGTGACATCCACACAGACCAGCCTTATAAGTGCAAGTTGCGTTCCAGCTATTCTATGGCACCCCGGCGCCTTCAAGTGGAACACTTTGGAACAACGGAAAATACGTTGGACTGAACATGGACCCTTCGAGATCGAAACCTCGCTCCTTGGAGTGAGTTTGCGATTTTTGTCTTTTGTTTCAGTAACTTCCTTACCTGTTCCTTTCTCTAATTCAAAGGTATTTCATCCATACTTGCCTAAACACAAAGAGTTCAAGTAAAAAGAGAATATCAGCAATGCAATGTTGTTTCTCACATCAACCTCATAAATTCATTAAAACGATAAGCTATATTAGTTTGAGTTTGAATATCCGGAGTTACTTGCTATGCCTTCCCTTTTCAATAACATATCTCATGAGATCTCTCGAGAAGCGCACGATTTCCTCTCCTCTCCTTGAATGGGCGGCTCAACAAAATGATGCAAGCTCAAAAGCATTAGGTGTTATTTAAGTTGGAAAAATATATACATATTAAAAGGAGAAACTTATTCCAGCTCTAGTTTGGGTCGCGAGCGTGTTAATGGGAACTTCGGGCAAAATTGGAGAACAGTATGCAGACTTGCCTCTTGTAATTTTCATTTTACACTTCATAATAGTAAGAATACTCCATTCAGGGTTAGTCAGTTCTAATGGCCTTCGGCTTTATCATGAACACTGTTTGCTTCTTATTTACAATGCGCCAAGCTCCTTCAGCTTGCTAACCAAACCACCAACATCCTCAACCTTACCACCTCCCTGGCGAGCCGGGGGTTCTGGGCGATGTTAGTAAAAGCACCATGGAACATTTTATGTGAGAGAATGATAACTTACCAATGACCTTAAGTGTCTTAAGACGCTTCACGCCATCTACTCCAAAATCCTCAAGCTTTGTCTTCTCCAACTTCTTCTTCTTGGCCTTCATGATATTAGGCAAGCTGGCATAGCGGGGCTCGTTGAGTCGCAGGTCTGTCGTGATGACCATGGGCAACTTGGCGCTCACTGTCTCAACACCGCCGTCAACCTCCTTTGTCACTGTGACTTGATCACCAGCACCGAACTCGATCTTGCTCGCCTGTGTAGCCTGAGGCCACCCCAGGAGACCTGCAAGCATCTGGCCAGTCTGTGCCGCATCGTCGTCGATGCTCTGCTTGCCCAGAATCACTAGGTTACTCTTCTGCTGTTCCACTGCCTTCTGGAGGATCTTTGCTACTGTGAGAGGCTCTAGCTCATCTCCATCCTTAAGCTCGACGTGGATTCCTCGGTCTGCGCCCATGGCCATGGCTGTTCGCAGCACGTCTTGCGCCTTTGGAGGACCAGCAGAGATAACGCAGATATCCTCGACACCACCGGGCGAACGCTTCTTCTCTCGGATACGCACTGACTCTTCGACAGACAGCTCATCGAACGGGTTCATTGAGTGCTTGACACCAGCTGTTTCGACGGCCGTTTGGGCCTTGTTAACTCGAGGCTTGACCTGTAAAGATTGTCAGCGTTCAGTTGCTTCTCAATTGTCGATCCGGCTTCTTTACAGCATAGTCGATGACCCGTTTGACGGGCACGAGGATCCGCAAGGCTGACATGTTGTATGGGTATTGTTCAATGCGAAATTGAAGTTGTCTAGAGCGGCGAGACGTTCACGAGGGCCGGCCAAGTCGTCATGGCAAAGCTCGGCGCGGTACCGGCTAGGGCCGGTCCCAGCTCCAACCTCGGCCGACGGCCCACGTGACAGATCCGCCGGATGAACGAGCGATGTCGGGATTCATACCCGTGTTGTTGATGTTATTTCTATTGAAAGGTTTGCGGTATATATTAATGGCATCATATCTTTCTCTTCTCCCATCATACGCATATGGACTTAAGATAAAATCCTGCAAAAATTCGATTGAAAAGTATACAAGGGGAGGTTTTGAGGAAATCGGCCATTGACGGTGTTGAACCACCGGCAACTTATACACAAATGCCGAGCCCAGCCATATAACTAAGGTAAGGTGGTCTACCGCCAGTACGGCCCCACGCAGCAAAATCACTTGTTCCTTTGACGATGCAGGCACGTATGCGGCACTGATTCGCAAGGATTCTAGTGGTTCCGAGCGTCCACACAGGGGTTAGTGCTGGCAACGCACAACGGTTTAGCTGCTAGGTCCTTGACGTGACGTACTTGCTCCAACGTATCGGGTGCTTCACAGATGTAGTACACCCAGTAGGCGTAATGCTATGTGATTGCGGCCTGGGCTGAGTGATGGATATGGAGAGGATATCCTACCTAGATAACGAATACATCTCGAGGCAAGACAAGGCGACTCTGCGCTTATAAATACCTAGTGGGTTCTCAAGAAAACCTAGCTCACTTCTTGGTAAGGTATCATTTCAAAGACATCACTTCCCTCTAACTGAGGTCCAAAGCAACATTCTCTTATACTCCATCTGGCAGCCAGTTTTGACTCTGTCTTGGGAGAAATTGCACGGCAGCACGCAAGGCTCGGTCTAAGGTAATGCTTCTCAGCCACACTCTATCAGAGGGTCATTATCTTTCTTCTCGTCTTCCCCGACACCCCCTTAACACTACTTCTGTTCAAGACGATATCAATAGGGTTGTTTCCAGAGATGGGTTCCGTTGGGTGATTGGAAGACATCAGGGTCTGATATCCTGAATACCTTGGCTAGTAGGGAGCATAGCTATTATCTCCATCCTCTCCGTCATATATTTAGGTTTCTGGTTGAACTAATTAGTTTCACTTGTCTACTAGGAACCGAGATCTTTTTTGTTGTTGGGGAAGCTGGGGCAGACAAGCCGATCTTTTGTCAGGAGATCACAAGTTGTGACGTGTCTATTGGTCAACACGTTCAACAGGTGATCTTTTCTACAACCTGTTGCTCTATAACCTCTTTCATAGATCTTGGTAGATTTTTATAAACTTGTGGGCACCCAACAATACGAAGCCTGCCCTATGCTTATCAAGAACAAGCAATAGGTTGTCGCTGATACATTTAGTTTTGCCGCTACTGACAAGAACAACTTGGACATTCTCGGTGGCCTGGAAATTATATGCCTTGGCCAGGCCTTGATCACATTTCTGATCACCTCTGCTCAGGCATGCCGCAAAACAGATTCGGAAGCGAGGAATTGTCGGGTGTGGTTATTGGTGATGCCTACGGGCAAAATTAGCTCTTGGATACGCCGTTCAGTGGTGCCAAGGTAGATACAATAGACTGTAGAACATTAATGGCTGATCTTACTTACCTAAGGTATTCATGACTTGATGTTTTGTTCTTTGGGAGCGGGTCTCTCGTATTAAGCTACTAACAAGGCTCGGGCCGCCCCGTTAAAGAGAGAACAGGCAGCATGTGCAGAACACGTCAATGGTTAAATTAGAGCCAACTCCAAGGGACCACTGGATTAACGATTAGATTTAAAACTAGGTGCTGCTCTTGTGACCATGCCCCATTTATCCTCCCAACGATCCTCTGGCTCTAACATATCTTGTCGCTGGGTAGCGGGGGACGTACTATATATTTGTACACGAAAGACAAACCAACTTAATTATCCAGAGCGGGCCTAGCTTTGGTCGGCCGTCTGGTTTAATTACCAGCAAGATAGGCCTCGAGAGCGGAGATTTGGCCTAGTGCTGAGCTCCGGCTCGTGCCCCCCTGGGCAGTCCTCCTCTCAACGCTCCTCTCGAAGTCGAAGACGTCGACAATGTCAGCCTCGAACTGGGGTGAGATCTGCTTAAGGTCGGGCAGCTCTAGTTCGGCGATGGAGACACCCTTCTCCTCTGCCTTGCGGACAACAGCGCCAGCGATGTGGTGTGTCTGCCGGAAGGGCACTCCTTTTAAGACTAGATAGTCGGCGACGTCAGTGGCGAGCATGTCGGCTGTTGGGGCTGCCTTCATCTTCTCAGAATCAATTTGCAGCGTGCTTAGGACGCCGCCGGCGATTCGCAGACAGTGCGAAACCGTCTTGACGCAGTCGAGAAGAGGCTCCACTGACTCCTGGATGTCCTTGTTATACGCTGTGGGAAGGCTCTTGAGAGTGGAATGAAAGCCCGATGCCAGTCGACAGTTAGTCAGCTCAGGGTACGGCCCTTTCATGTCTTTAACCGGGGGTTGAAAAGAGACGAACCTGGCCCATAACCCTGCCAGCCTTTCCTCGAATCAGCTCGAGGCTATCGGGGTTCTTCTTCTGGGGCATCAAACTACTGCCGGTACTATAAGCATCGGCAACCCGAACGAAACTAAACTCGGCTGTTGAATAGAGAATCAAGTCTTCACTAAGGCGGCTAAGGTGCACCATCAGCAGGCTCGACCACTGCAGGATCTCGGCGACGAAGTCACGATCCCCAACCGCCGCTAAGCTATTAGGGTGGACAGAGGAGAAGTCTAGGTCGTTGGTGAGAAAGGTGCGGTCGATGCCAAATGGGTTCCCCGCCAGGGCACCAACACCGAGGGGACAACAATTAGTGCGGTCGCGGACTCCGTGAAGCCGTTGCAGGTCGCCCATCAGGTAGGTGGCATGTGAGAGTAACCAGTGCGAAAAGCGGACAGGCTGGGCGTGTTGGAAGTGAGTATAGCCGGGCATCAGTACATCGACTTCTGCCTTGGCGCGGGCAGCGCAAACAGTGAGGGCGGCTCGCAGTTGTTCGGAAAGGCCATCAAGCTGGGCTCGCACCCAAAGGCGCAGGTCGGTAGCGATCTGCTCGTTGCGGGAACGGCCTGTATGAAGCTTGCCAGCGATGGTTGGGCCGATGAGCTCAGCTAGACGACGCTCGTTGGCCGTGTGGATGTCCTCATCAACAGCAGGATGGATGACAAATTTGCCGTCAGCCCACTCCTTCTCGACAGCTTCGAGGCCCCTGGTGATCTCGCTCAGCTCCTCGTCAGTGAGCAGGTCGAGCTGCAGCAGTGCCTTGGCATAGGTGATGGAGCCCCTGACATCGGCCTCGTGCAACGCCTTGCCGAAGGGGAGCGACTCGTTGAACGTAACCATGAGGTCGTTCATGTTCTCTAAATGGTGACGCGGTCAGCATGCGTCGCAACAGTGAACAGAGCAGTACCGACCTTTGAAGCGACCGCCCCGGAGGAGCGTTGATGGGTTGGATACCATAGTTGGTGGTAGTGGACGCTGGCAAATGGCATCCAGAAGGCCAAGCAGTTGGGTGTTACATGGGAAACATCCTCTTTATGCTTGTGGATTGAGGCCACTTGTTTAGTTGAATCTTAAGGTTCAGGGCAGTAACTGTGTGATCTGTTGAGGCTTCATATTAAGGTTCTCGTGTGTTTTTGGGCGTAGGGCATGACGCCTGATATTGTGTTGTATTCGAAAACACTGTTATTGTATTATCTTGACTGTGCACCTTTAGCTTCACTTATATCTGTTGGTAGATACCTAGACAGAAAGGGGGATCACAGGACAGAGCCCGAGTGCGGGTACAGTATTACTTTTTCATATCAGCGACAGCTCACAGACGGATTGGGACTCAAGAATTTGTTGTTGTGGGTGACTACTCAGGTAGTTCGGCATTGGAAGCAGCAAGCGTTTACTGGCAATTCTGTTTGGACGCTGAAGCGATCCGAGAGAAGTCGAGTGTTTTGTAAAGAGACTGGTTCATTTAGCAGGCACGCCTATACTCCAATGCTCCAACTAGGTACCTTAGATTGCCAACAAATTATCCTTCGAAACAGCCAAGACTACACTGCCGCTCACCAATCGTCCCATGCATCATCCTGCTTCTTTGGTGGAGGAGCCGCCGTGCTCTTCTTGCCCATTCCCATAGCACTTGTGCCGATTGAGTTGTTGGCGGGTTGTCTTTGATCAGCCAGGTTTGAGAACTCATCCCAAAAGCTCTTCTTGCTCTCATCTAGGGGGGCTTCTCGACTTTTCTGGTTCTCAGGACCTTCCACAAATCTGGTGAAACCCTCCTGTGCATTCTTGCCCGCTGCTTGGGCCTGCTTTGCGAAAGCGGAAGCGGTCAGTTGAGCTTGCTTAGCAAAGTCGCCTTCAGCAAACTGTGATGTGTTAGATAAGACTCCAAGATAGGCAGAATGGCCTGGAAGAAGAAGTGACATACCTGCTTAGCAGTGGGCTGAATGTAGCCATCATTAACAGTCTTGGCGGTCTTTGAGACTGTTGACGTGAACCAGCCGAATCCCCTAGTCAGAGTCGCGACAGCGTCCTTCTGTATATCACCAAAGTTGAGGTCGTTGTCCGAAGAATTGGGCGCAGGAGTACTTCCAAATCCAGCATATTTTCCTCCCTGGCTGGGTGGCAGATGATCCGGTCGTGCAGCGTTATCGGCTCCGAGTCTTGAGAAATACTGGTCGTCCACCTTGACCTTGCCTCCGCCTCCGCCTCCGCCTCCGCCTCCGCCTCCGCCTCCTGACCCCGCTGCAGGACTCTCATTGCGGCGCGAGCTACCACTCATGGGAGTTCCTGTTCGCGACGCGGGTTTCGTGGGCGCAGACACGGGCTTCTTCGCACCAGGGACGTATTCGCGGCCCTCGACCTTGCAGCTCAGTCTCTCCTTCCACTCCTCACCGACTTCACCACTGTATCGCTCTGCAATAGTCGAGTCTTCCCATGTGATGCCCATCATCTTAGTTTGCTCATGCTCTTCGAAGAAGTTCCTCCATCCCTCGTTGCCGCCCAGTCGCATTCGTTCGATTTCGCTCGACTTGAAGGCGTCCATTGAAATACTCCTGACGAAAGAAATGTGGACTCCAAGGCCTCGATGCACACCAGCGCACGAGAGGCAGATGAAGATGCCAAACTTGGGAGACGCCCACTGGGGGGAGGGCGCATTGCAATCGCAGCAGACATTATTCTTTGATTCCTTCTGGAGGGTGGCCAGCTATCGACAGTATCGGCGTCAGCATTTGTGACTGCAGCGCAAAGTACAGAGAGGATGGGGAGAGATTAGATGAGTAGGAAAGGGGATGAATGGTGGACGAACCTTGGACCGAGTCTCGGGATCGACCTCCCACATGCCCTTGGATGCCATCTTAAGAGGTTCAGTGCTGGTATGAGATATTGAAGCGTCGATTATATGTTGAACTGTGTTTGTTGGGCACGATATAGTACGGTGCAATGGATCTTTATGATGAGTTGGGAACACCCCGAAAATGGAAACAGAACGAAGGGAGACATCCCAGGGCGCTAGTGCCATTGGGTACCTTGCCTTTACATTTACACCACTCAGCGCCCAAGACTAGTTGCTCGATGCACTGGAGCATGGGGCCAGCTCCTCCCGCTCGTTGCCATGAGGTGCCCCAACTGCTCCCGGCCATTTAAGGGGCTAAGGTTGGCGGGGCATTTTTATCCATACCTTACGTTCGCTACACTCTATCAAGACAACATTCAGCACCAGTTCTAGAACCCTTAATGTCCGCTCTTGGCCACGTGAGCTATTGTGTTGTCTAGCATCAGTCTGTACGTTTCACCATGAAAGTTTCAGCTGATTTATTTGCAGCACACACAATCTTCTGCACGCAAACGGTCCAAAACAGCGTTGATGCATTAGGTAAATCGACATATGCCGTTATCACCATGTAATCCAAAGCGATGACGCCTCTTCTCATGCATCCCCACAATCCTGAAGGATAAACTCTACTATCAACTCGTCTCGTCCCTAGCATGAGGTCAGGCACAAAGCATCACAACGAATTTACATACCTTCACCATCACAGAAATATACAACATACATTCAAACGACTGGGATCACGTAGGCCCGTTCAACTTCATCAAAACGCCCTTTATAACACCGCTAAACTTTTCTCTCCCCCCTGCCGCCTCCGGTGTAAACTAGTGTACAACCCGCAGAAGGGTGACGGAGAAAAAGTGATACAAATACAAGATAACAGAGGGCCTGTGAGCTTTTTTGTGTCCCGATCATGGAAATATTAAGTGTTTGATGAAAAAAGTGATAAAGGCTGATAAGTAAACACCACCCAAGATTCATGAGAGCTCGATTCGCTCTCGCTTACGTCCCCATGATCCCGGCAAAGTCGAATACCTCATTCTTTCTTTTCATCGTTGTAGCGAGAATCTACCGTAAGAAAAATTCGTGAAAATCGCGTACCAAATCGTAAGTGTTATCATCGTGGCATACCCAGTTCATGCCCGTGAAATTCGTGCCAAGCCATAATTTAAGCAGTAGTGGCAGGAGTGGTAGAGGCGGGGGTAGCCTCAGTCTTGGCGGCAGCGGGAGCTGGGGCAGCAGCAGGGGTAGCAGCAGCCTCAGCACCAGCAGCAGGGGCGGGCGCGGCAGCAGGAGTAGCCTCAGTAGCAGGGGCAGCATCCTTCTGACCGTTGGTAGCATCACCCTCGTGCTGTTCCTCATCGGTCTTGTCAGGGCTGTCAATAGCAACCTTGACGGCAATCTCACGGCCCTCAATCTCCTTTCCGTTCATCTCGTTAACAGCCTTCTGCTGGAGTTCCTCGGAAGCCAGAGTAACAAAGCCAAAGCCACGACCCTTGCGAGCCTCGCCACGAGCCTGAAGCTTCTTGATCATGAATCGGGGGATGGGTCGGAGAGCAATCTTGGCGGAAGAAGGCTCATAAGCCTTGAAAAGCTCAATAAGCTGTTGCAGTGTTAGAAAACTGTGTCCAAAACGAGATAGGGCAGTTGTTCTCACCTTATCCTCAGTCAGGTCGTAAGGCAGGTTGGCAACCATGACCTTGGTCTTGGAAGGAATTCCATCAGCAGGAGGGCCCCGCTCACGGCGCTCACGCTGGGGGCGAGCTTGAGTCTTAGTCTTGGTGCTCGCGTCAGTGTTGATCTTGTTTGTGATGTCGGTCAATGGTAAAACCTCAGCGGTAGCAGGAGCCGCAGCTGCGGGGGCAGCATCTTCAGTAGCGGCAACAGCCTCAGTAGTCTCTCCCTCCTTCTTCTCAGCACCCTCCTATGACATGGTCAGTACAATACTCGTGGATCATAGAACTGGAGAATGACTCACACGGCCAGCGCGGGCAGTGCGGCCTCCACGACCACGGCCACGACCGCGGCCACGTCCCGAAGCTCGACGACGAGAGCCCTCTGCACCAGAACCCTCACCGTTAGCACCCTCTGACTTCTCGCCAGCGGGCTCGGGCTTGCGAGCGAGCTGAACGGAAACCTTGCGCTCAAGGATCTCCTTGCCGGAGAGTTCCTCGATGGCACGCTCAGCCTCAGTGGGAGTGGAAAGGTCGACAAAGGCGTAGCCGACAGGGCGGTCGGTGCGGGGGTTCTTAGGAATCGAGACAGACTCACTAATGGCAAGAATGTTAGTACTTCTGAAGGTGTATCCATGATGGAGTGATGGGGTGACGGTTAATAACGAGGAAATGGAATCAATGAGGTAGCTACTATTCTGAGCCACGACAGGTAAGGACAGTAGCCACCCATTTCCAATGCAAGGCTTGATAATTGGGAAGGGGCTTCATGCGTGCCTGCCCATCATTTGTCGTCATATGATGGCTAGGGAAGGCGCCCATCGCGATGGCGAAGACACGTGTCTCCAGCCAGTCGCTCATCGCATGAAACAGAGAAGGCGACACCAAGATAAAAGAAGCTGGGTAGGGAGAATATGATGAAGAGAAGATGGCACCTACACAAGATAGCTCTTGAAGAAGTCCTTCAACTCCCCCTCAGTTGTCGCATAGGCCAGGTTGCCAATGTAGAGGCGACGGCCCTCAGCAGCGCTGGCCGAGGCGGCCTCGTTGGCGGCCGTCTTGTCATCGGCAGGCTTGTTGTTGAGTGAGGTATTGCTCAGAGTGTTTGCGACGTCATTAACGGCAGCATCCATGTTGTTGGTGGTGGTGGTAGTGTTGGCGGCAGACATGATGGCGGTAGGTGGATGAGGTTGGTGGTTAGATTGATTATGACGTTCGAACTTGGACCTGTGGTGGAGGAGCGTTCGAAAACGATGGCTGCGAGTTGAACAGGTTGAACTCTGGTGCAATAAGGAGGAGTTTGATCAGGGTAGCTTCGTGCCCTAGAAACGAGGTTGAGATTAGACAGACGACGGTGCGTTGCGCGGAGACACAGGTGTTTGATGTTGTGATGGAGAAGAGAAAGGGAAGAAGTGATGGGCGACTGGTAGCGGAATCTGAAATATTTTTCTGGCCTTTGGGTTTGGGGGGCACAGAGGGAAGGAGGAAGGGGCGTGTTGTCAGGGGTGTGGGCAGGTGAGGAGTTGTGGAAAGTGGAAAGTGGCCAGGGCTAGGGGGACGACGGCAGGCGCAAAGAGCGGAGGAAAGCTTAGTACAGGTCACGAAGGAAGGTACGAGAACCACGATCAGTTGGCGGCAACGACTCCACGTTGAAGTTCGGATGCCCATGTATCATGCACTGTGAATGGCGGTATTCAGTACCTGAGAGCTTCGGAGAGAGCTTCAGTTTTGTGGGTTCTCTCCCGCTTGAGTGGTTACAGATCCTGGACACTTCAAGACCGCTTTCGGCCGGGGGGATTGTTTCCAGAGCCTGTATCAAACGCCCTTACCTGGAGATGAGAAAGGTAGCTGTTTGAATGTTCAAGATGAATGATCTTGGCAGTAGCAGTGAGAGAGAAGGGTCACCCGTTTGAAGGAATTGTTCACGTATTTTTACTTGCTTAATGCATGAATTGTGCCAATACAGTATATTCATATTAGGGCCTGACGTGTGGGTGCTGCGGGCCAAGGATCATGTGCGTCACTCTATGTACAGTATCGGTGTAGTTAAAGTGGTGCGGTGATGCTCTGTTGGCTACCTATTTTGACTGTAAAGTCAATATGAATAAAGGTTGGCTTTTGTCTGAGCTGAGGCGCAAGCAAGCTGAAAACTTCTCGAATGGCATGAATGACCCCGATCTCCAAAGAACACCTAGCGTAAAAAACTGAAAATAATAGAATGGCAAGAATGGGAGTTGTGTTCAGAGAATATCTCTTTCCTTTGCGCTGACCGCTCATGTTGATATCCATGAATCGATATCACGGTCAAGAACAGTGGGGTGCCTGCTAGCCTCTCAGCGGCATAGGTTTATGAGCAAGTACGACATCAGCGAATTGGCATAGCTTGGTGTGAATTGAATCTTGTTCATAATAAATCAGCAGATTGGCAAAGCTATAGCACTTATCGGGTTGTCATAAGGCTTATAGTCTTCTATACTTCAAGCTCTGGACTACATAGTAAGACTTGGATCATGGCAAGTCTCGAGAACTAGCGATATTATCTTTCTAGTAGGTTTTGAAGTGCCTTTGTGTACTCCGTACAGAAACACGAAATCTACTATTTACATATCATTGACGGTTCAACATATAATACTACCGATTCTGAAGCTTTCCCATACCAAATACCGCAGCCTGGAAGTTTCCTCGTTCCTTTAAACCCCAACGGCCCCTTGCTACCTGGATAAAGGTTCTCGAACTGCCTGATAATCACAGCATAGGCTCACGAAGTTGCTTGGTTGCCTGCATGGCGGAAATTGCATACCCTGGATAATTTCACAGCCTGACAGCTTATCGAGTCACACATCTGAGCGAGCCCCCTGACCGGGTCGATTCACCCCCTTTGCAAGCCCCTTTTACATGGCGGGAGCCAAATGACCAGGGCATCATCGATCATTACCAGCTCCCACCAATAATTACACGAGAAGGGGTGAGCTATCTATTCTATTCTTACATCCATGTTCATAGTGCACACCCGCCATGCTCATGATCCCTCCATGCCCGGCAGCTCGGATCCAATGCTGCCCTGCAAGCCAGGATTAGGATTGTGTTTCTCAAGTCCCCGAAAGCCAAGCCAGCTCCTTGCTCCACAGCTTCTTCTTCTAGAACTTGCCCGTTGTCAATGCGTTTGAATATGACAACTGTTTTAGGAAATGTTCCCTTTGGCTTGGGGTTTGCGGTCAGTCTTCAATAAGGACGTTGGGCTAGGCGGAGATAGATTGCCGGTATTGTTGTCATAAGGAGCACTATGCAAACTCCTATCCTTCTTGAATTGACGTACACAACGACTCCATCAAAATATATATAATAAATGGCATTAATAATTGACCATTGACACCTATGAATAGTTTGCTTGGGTCCTGAACAAAGAACAATAGATATTATTCTGGAACATGGCCCTGAATGACAAAGGCTATGTGTAACAATATGTTCATCCAATCCCAGCAATCATTATGGTGAACAAACGGTGTATCATTTGGAATTTCATCCCCATTAATCAATCCCCAGATTGATAAGATCCCGAAGCGCAATAGATTCCTCGCCCCGCTATCGGCCATCCGCTAACCGGCGCTAACTCTGACGCAAACCATCCCACTAAACAACCTCAACCTGCGAGACCGGACCCTGGCTTAATTACCTGTACTACAACTTCAGTCTTTACCTGCAATCGCCTACATACCTTATCTATCGGTCAGTCACTATGGCCGCTCACGATAGGAGCGTGCTCGTCCTGTACGGGTCCGAGACGGGTAATGCCCAGGACATGGCAGAAGAGTTGGGGCGAATATGTCAAAGACTGCATTTTGAAAGTCGCGTTGAAGAACTCGATGCAGTAGATTTAGTAGGCCATATAGCTCCTTCATCGATGATTATTACTGACTTCCTAAACTAGAATGCACTTCTTCAGCCTGACTTCGTATTATTCGTCATATCAACCACTGGCCAAGGAGATATGCCTCATAACTCACTGGTCTTCTGGAAAAGGCTTCTCCGGAAGAAATTACCACCAGGTTGCTTGGCTTCAGTCAAGTATACAACTTTTGGGCTTGGAGATAGTACTTATGTCAAGTCAGTTATTGAGAGCGTTTGATGTTGTTCACGATGGCTTATACAGTACAGGTTTAATTGGGCAGCTCGCAAGCTCAACAGGCGTCTCGATCAACTTGGTGCTACAACTTTCTTTGATCCCTTTGAGGCGGACGAACAATTTCCAGACGGGTCAGCTCTTATCGTTCTATATCGCTAGTTGAAGTAGCTAATGTTGTGGATAGTATTGACGGAAGTTTTGTGCGTTGGGGTGAGCGGCTTTACAACCATTTACTTGAACACCATCCTCCCCCTACTGGACTTGAGCCTATCCCTGATGATGTTATTCTTCCCGCTAAATGGTCCCTAAAGAGTTCCCTCAGTGGCAATTCAATAAGCAACGGCCACGCGTCTCCGATAGTTTCTAACCTCCCTCCCTCTGCACCCCTCCCTATCCCTAATGGTTGGAAAGCAACTTTGGTTGGAAACGACAGACTCACCCCCGAGAAGCACTGGCAAGATGTCCGCCTCATCTCATTCGACATTCCACGTCGCGATGGAGAAAAGCTATCTTGCGTCCCTGGAGATTGCCTCACCATTTACCCGAAAAACTTCCCCCAAGACGTCCAGAAGCTCATCACACTCATGGGCTGGGAAGAGGTGGCTGACAAAACCCTTGACCTTTCATTATGCGAATCTCTTCCTACAAACCTCTATATAGACCCCAGATGCACATTGAGAGAGCTCCTTTTGAATAACATCGACTTCACTGCAATCCCTCGGAGATCATTCCTCAAGAACATGTCTTACTTCTCCACCAATCCAGACCACAAGGAGCGGCTTCTCGAGTTCACCATGACTGAATACCTAGATGAATATTTCGACTACGCAACTAGGTCAAGACGATCTATTCTCGAGGTCTTGGAGGAGTTCACATCTGTCAAACTACCTGCCGAGCGCCTCTTCGATATTTTCCCAATCATCCGTGGACGAGACTTTAGCATTGCCAATGGCGGCGTGCATCAAAATCATCCGACAGACAAGGATAAGACTCGTATCGAGCTTCTTGTCGCTTTAGTCAAATACAAAACTGTCCTCCGCAAACCTCGTGAGGGCCTCTGCTCTCGTTATCTCGATAACATTCCCTTGGACTCCATTCTTACTGTCACCCGCAAGCCAGTCCTCTCACCCATTCATGGCCCACAGAATGCCCGACGGCCTCTGGTTGCCATCGCCACGGGCACAGGCCTTGCCCCAATACGCGCCCTTATTCACGAGCGTCTCACGCACTCGTCACCAGGACCGATGCATCTCTTCTTTGGGAACCGCAACCGTGAGGCCGATTATTTCTTCCAGCAAGAGCTTGACGCCGCCGTGCGTGAGGGACATCTCAATGTCTTTCTAGCATTCTCGCGTGATCAGCGAAATAAGATATATGTCCAGGACAGGCTACGCGAGGAGGCCAAGAGAATCGAAGAGATAATCTTCAACAATGGAATATTCTGCGTCTGCGGTGGCTCGACCAAGATGGCGGATGCGGCTAAGAAGGCAGTATTTGACCCCTTCTCAGAGGACGTAAAGGATATAGAGGAGCGCAAGAAGATTCTGGCAGTGTTGACATGGTGGCAGGAGATCTGGTAAGAAAATATCAGTAGAAAATATAGTACATACTTTAGACATCAGGCCAGCATAGGACCATGACAATATCAGGAGCACATGATAAGCATATCATCATATGTTTGATTATAAATTGAATAAGAACTATTCTTCTCTTTGGTATATGAGACTGACATATCAAGACAAATCATAACGCTCGCTCATGCATATTTGACAAAGAAAACGTTATACCAGCCTCAATGGACTGGGGTTTTAACCAGTCTGGGCCAGATATTGTTCTGGCAATCTGTGGCATTGCTCAAATCTGTTGGATATCGCGCTGTCCACGGCCGATACCAGGCCAGACCGCAGACCTCGTTCCTTTCGTGTTTCTCGTCAACAAAGCCAGGAATTTCATGCTAGCCTGATCATTATGAGAATAAGGTGCACAGAAACCAGCTTATTGCTCCCAGCTATACCGTCTTTCAGCCAGTTGGGGTACATGAACCAAATCCTCACCAGGATTGATGCGCTCCCGACTTCGTGAAATGTCAGGCTGATCTGTCGAAGGATTTTGTGGGGAATCTTCTATCACAGCATTCACGGATGAGCCGTTTGTACCTAGATCCAAACGCCTTGATGATTCTTCTGCGCTTCGCCTTTCCTCGTCGACAGTGAAGTTACTTCCCAGAGTATCAACAGAGCCGTGCCGATGTGAGGACTCATCAGTGGCTTGATAGTCTTCATCTGATACAATTTGCGGAGCGGCGTGGCGGGAGAAGCGCGTATTCTTGGGCAGTGCCCCAAGAAATACAACCTTTGATGGATCAATGGGTGTCCGTTGAACTGCTCGCTGTTGTAGCTCGTTCGATCGTTTTAATGGAGAGTGAGGTTCACAGCCTGACTGAGTTCCACCCATTGCCATGGAGTTAATGGTATGGTGGTCCGAAGTCGGAGAAAGGGGTGAGTTTGGTAATGAAATACTGTCGTTAGTTGGCGATACTGGTATAGTAGTTGGAGAAGGTGCCTCGATGGGACGGCCATTCGCATCGAAGCCCGGAGTCAGTGGAGATGGCAGCGGTATTGAGCTTGTATTCGTGCCCCCTTGTTGTGTTGTTTTTAGAGATGCCGATGGCGATAGTTGTAGGGCCACAGGCGGACCATTTGTTGGGTCTGGTTGGTATATCGCTTTCTCTGCGGGTATCTCCGTCCCATCAGCAGGGGGAGTATATGTTGGGACTGGTCCCTGAAGTTGTTTATCCAATTTCCTCCGGGCTATCTCATAGGCAGTCATGTTATGCGTGCTGTCGGTACCCATCTCCGTATCGTCATTCCACGACATGCCATCATCGCCATCAAGTTCTGCTACTGGAAGTGGTGCTGACATCTCGTGGATTTGAGTATCGGGAGCTTCAGCAACCTTTTCTCTACCATTGGTGCCATCATCTGTCGAGTAGTGTCGTCCGAGAATTTTCGAAAACAATATGATCAAAGGGGACTTGGGCGATCGCGATCCGCTATTTGGCGTAAGGTCCTGATCCTCTGCTGACGGGTTATTTCCTCTGGCTGCTCGCTTACGTTTGCGTCGAAAGTATAACCACACAAACAAAGCTGCCGCACAGACGACGAAGACACCCAACCCGACACCCACTCCTATTCCAATTACCTGTCCATCTGAAAGCCCACCTTCATCCTCTGCATATGGTGGAGGATAGGGACTGTTGTCAGACTGTTCGATGGCAGTAAGTTCCGAGTTTGTCGATGGCTCGTCTGGGAAAAGAGCTTGATGGATTGAGAAGACGCCCTCATCATACTTGGTTATAAGGTAGGACTCCTGTAAAAACGAACGGCCTAGTACGTACGAGCCGCTGTTCTTCGCCTTTCGTAGCATAAAGTAGGGGATTGCTGGGTCGCCATATTGGATCGTATCAGGCATGAAAGGGTATTGCAGTAAGCCCACAAAGGCTCTCAAAGGTATGGTAATATTGACGATGCCTGGTACATTGTAAGGGTCGCCAAAGTTATCGTTATCGTCAAAGCTTGAAAGCACAAAGGTAAAGTCGAATGACTCGTCATTTGTATAATCACGATATTGATCGTCACTGATGGTGTAGAGTTCGAAGGTGCTGTTATAGGTCAAGTTGAGAGCTTGGGCAAATTGGTCGCAAGCCTCGTCTGGTAGCCACAGGTAGGGAGTGCTGCTATCAATGATGGCGAAGAAAGATGAGTTCCATTGGGAGAGCAAAGGTTGTTGGGATTCCCAAGAACTAGGAACATCTTGGCCTTCGGCGGGTGTGATCTGAATGCCACGGACCATAGGGCGCTCCAGGTTGTCTTCCTGGCTGAGTGTGAAGACGTTATCATGTTTTTTAAACCTTGGCGTTTCGACGCCTCCAAGAGTCAAGGATACAGGTGTATTTCCTAGTCATGTTAGCGACTTTGACAACAGAGGTTGTATGGAGGGCGGCATACTGTAGTATGCTCCAGCTGTATATCCGAAGCTGTAACTTGGAATCAGTCCATACGTCCCAACTGCTTGGGTCAATGGTGAATCCGCCACAGTGCCATTGAAGTTACTCTGTGTGATCCCTAAACCGAAGAGACCGTTCAAGTAGTTGGTCGTGTTTATGGTCGCTATTAGCACGCCGTCCATGGTAAACGGATCATCACTGAGAGGGCTTTGCGTGCTGATAGCATCGCGCCCGTAGTTGCCATTCCCATCGTAACCAAGATAACTTAAACCTAACTGCCATGTGCCTAGGGGGCTCCAATCGCTAGATTCTTGAGGATTATAGATGCCTCCGCGAGCGGCGATACAGTGAGGCTCCTCTGATAGAATGTTAATGGCAGACCCAGAGTAGAAAGGTATCAATGACTCCTTGGGTTTGAGAAGCCAAGCTGAAGAACGAACGACCAAGTGAGGAAAACATACTGGGTAGACATCCTCCTGGTCCAATGGCCCAGAATTCGGAGAGAGCCGTGCTCACCAGAACCTCAATGGCCTGTGAATTTGAACCCAGGGAAAATGAGATGGTAGACCAATTGCCATCGCTTCCAGTCCTGTCTTGTGTATTAACATCGACTGCAACAAAATAGGACCGAGTAACGTACCAACCACCAGAGGGCAACAAAACAGGTGCAGGGTCACGGGCTTGTGCGAGTTGCACGAGAAGGAAGTACGATCCAAGGATGATTGACCACATCTCGAGTCTGGCAGAGAGATGTGAGAAAGCCTGTCGTTTTTGACCCTCACCAGAAAGGTCATCCTAGGTTCGAAGCAAACATCCAACGAGATTTATTGAGCCGATAGAGTGGAGGTGACCGCAATGCGGCACATTCAACGTCGCGATTCACACCAAACAACGATCCCAGTGTCCAGTCAAGGGTCGCAGTGCAGTTAACACTAACAGCAGAGCGACAGGGAGCCGAATCCTTCTTGGTGATGGCCGCTATGGTTCAACACTGGCACGGAATAATGATTCGTTGAAGCTGCCGAGGCCGGATAAGAGCGCAAACCAGTGAGTTTGGTGACAATGGAACTGAGAGTTTGTTGGAGTAGCCAGGGCGAGGCGACTGAAGATTAACGAGTTCTGGTCTTGTGCCCCTTCTCAGTGGCCTTGGACTGAAAAGAAAGCCACAGAGTAGCGTTACATGGCTTTGGCCATTTCTAGCTTGGCTTGGCCCCCAAAGCTATGGTGCGGAGCGCGGAGTGTTCCTTGGCATTCACTAGGCCATCCCGAAGAGGTCGTAGGGGTAATTTGTTCGTTATTGGCTGAGTTGAACAACCTTATCATCTCGAGGAGTTCCCTCTTCCATCTTGAATACATAGCATCCACGAAGAAGGACTGTTTGGTCGGAGGGGAACTTCCGGTCTTTTCAAGTTGCATTGCCATCAGGACTTGTCGATGCTGCAGGGCTTCAAGATGTTGTTGCACCATGCATGGCTGTGTTTTGCTCTACGTTGCTCAATTGTATTATTAAGTGATATCGTGGCACCTTTGAGGGAAACAAAATAAATTTTGGTGCTTTTGAAATTCTGGAAACAATCCTTGTCGCCTGTCGACAAAGGGCCTCGATCCGTCTGACATGGCGAGCATACTCGGCGTAGAACCCTGACGCCGGCAAGTCGGTGGCTGGAAAGCGTTGCACGACTAGTAAGACCCTGGCTGCAGGTTCAACGATATCAATCAATACTGACGGGTCCATCAATATCAACTTCGATAATAAACTGGTATCACCGAGTGCCCCTCCAGTGTAGTTTGGTCAGCATACTGTAACATTTGAACGAAATTTTAAGCCAGTGCCTGGGCATCCACACAATAAACCAGAGCTTATTTCACAATGGCAATTTCCGACGACCTGAAGATCTTTTGAAATCGGACCCGAAAGTTGTTGTTGCCGGTCGGGTGTGAAAATTGCAAATACCGAGATTTTGCTTCTGATCCATCTTCTTCAGCTCCGTCTGCCAGTGTCGCTCTTCAGCTCCATGTGGAAACCCGAATGGATATCATTTGTTTGAATTTCAGCTGGATGTAACTTGAGACATCATATTGGGTCTGCGTAACTTTGATTGTCCCACCGTTCCCACCGAATGTTTCCCGGAAGGTCGGGACTGATGAGGTGGTAACACTCTGAGTTTAACTTGTGCAAATTATCGCTGGCTCTTCCGATTTTTTACTTTTGGGACCTTTGTACGTCCGAGAGATGAAATGAAACCCGAATAAGTGATGACCTGCCAAGGAGAATCGACCGTTCTGGAGTGTCATGTTCTGGGCCAGGCCGGACAGAGTTGATGGGCGCATTTACAAGGGAGTTTTCGCATAGGATGGAAGGCATCAGCCACATGCATTCTGGGCTTTTGGTGGGTGTCGATGCAGCACACAACACACAGTGCAACTATATGAAAGGCCAGGGCTGTTTGTGTCTCCCGCCACCAAAGAAAGCCCTCCGGAGCTATTCTACTAGAGCGAGGACAAAAGTAAGATCCAGAGATGAAACAATACAAGAGAGGAAGGCCCTGAGAGGTCGAGTCAATTAGCAGCCCCAGTTGACCTGAACTTACATGGTTGTTCGCTTGCGCTTACGCCTTGGACGACGTAACCCCCTGTCACCATGCACTAGAGCCAGTTGCTAGAGGCTGGAGGCGGGTTCATTAACCTCTGAGCCCCTCCCCAGTCATGCATCCGATCTTATGATTGATTTTCTCACCCTAAGTTATTATCGACAACGTCGAAAGCCGTTGTGGTCATTGCGTGAAGAACCATCCATATAGGTGGCCGATGTGAGACCAACTCATCAGGCAAGGCCCAAATCACTCGTTTAGAGGCCTGTCCTAGTCGATTCGGTTTGGTGAGCTTGGATGACAGACGAAAGGAGCTCGAAACGATCAGAGCGAAAGTTAGTGCAGGACGGAACAGCCAGTCTATGCTGTCTGTGTGTTGTGCTTTATCGACAATATGAGGGCGCAAGCTATTGGACTGCTCTCAGTCGCAACGCTTGTTCCTTCTATTGTCGGTGTTGCTGTACCTAGAGGTAAGCCTTCGAATTGTCCCAGTGTTAATTATTGTGCATTTCCCTTGAAAGATGAAGGGATGGAAGAGAAGAATCGTAGCTAAAGATTACCTTGCCTATCAGCCCCATCCGAACCTAATCAGCCAAACCCTCGGCGCTTTCCACTGAATGAAACGGCCATCGCGACTGCCCCAGACGGCAGTACCACTCGCTTGCTATCGATACCATCAACGTCAATAACACAAGTGGAAGAGGAATTTTCCTCCCTTCCTGGCCAAGCATCTTCTACAGAAGTTAACTTGTCAACAGCAGCAGAGACAAGTTCTGATTACTCTGTTCAGAAAGTGCCAATAACTTCACAGTTGGATCATGTGGCCACTTCATCTCAGAGCACTCGATTTACTCTAGAAACTTATCTTCGATCTTTCTCGGAACCTTCAGCTTCACATTTCATCCAGACAATTCCTAAATCTGCTGCTCTGGCGAATGGCAACCCGTCAGATCATGATAGAGATTCAAGCTCTGTAGCAAATCAAGCCGATCTCCAGGCTTCGGCTCAGAGGAGACCACACCAGGGATTTGCACATTCTTTTACACAAGCCGCACCCAACAACACCAAACTGAAAACGCAAACATGCGGCCCTGGTTACAAGTCTTCCTGCGGATGGATTCCCTCGGTTACTTCGAAAGGAAATGGGACATACACACCTGGACCATGGACGTCTGGTACATTGACGCTGATAGCACCAACGTCAGTGTTACCGTGCACGACATTGCAGGATAATGAACCCATCACCGAGTATTCCATCGTGTATACATCAACGATAACGTTCTTTGGAAACCGCAGTGATTACACGCCACCCTACCCTACTATCAGTACTCCCAACATTTGCGAGACAGAGGCTCCAAGCCCATCATTCTCAAAGATTGTCCCATCCCATGGCTCCGAGGAGTCTGGCACATTCCCATGGCCAGGCTCTGAATTAACTAAGGAGCCCCCTCAAGGTTGCTTACGGGGGAAATCTTGTACTTCAGAAAAGCCTCCTGGTTGGTCGAATCCGACAGCCGTTCCTGGAGTGCCAGGTTTAACTATGTCAAGTTCGAGAATGACTGTGACATTCATAACGACTGACAAGAACCCGGCGGTTGTATTCCCTACAGAGCCGCCGCCGCACTTCGACCGACCGACTAGTGGAGGGGGTCTCCCTATGAGTAACAAACAACTGCCCCAGCCTTCTAAAGCACCAGGCTCGAATCACCCAGATTCTTCTGGAGGGCACGGAAAGTCGAGTCCTCAGTCAGGGCCACAGCCTGACGTGAAGCCGCGACCTTCAGCAGAATCTGGACCGAGGCCAACATCAGGACCGCAGCCAGCAATCGAGCCACAAGGGGGTCCACAGCCCCAATCACAGCCTGACACCGAACCTGAACCCCCTAGGAAGTTTTTTGTGACTGCCAGGGGTCAAGAAGTCATTGTCAATGACAAGACCTTTTCCAGTCTCAGACCAGATCAAACAACAACAGTTACTGTCGATTATGGAACATTCACAATTCGCCCAACAGAAGTGGTTGGTGAAGGAGCAACAGTTAGGAAACCGCAGCCTGTAGGTACTGTGATTTCCGTTGTCAGCCCTACAAGTGCGACTATTGGAAAGATACCTGTTACTGTTTCGGGCACGGAAGCTATTGTGGACGGCACGAGGCTCAAAATTCCTCTCATGGGCACGACCACAAGGCTTCAAGTTTCTGTCGTCGGGTCAAATACTATTGTGGAGGAGCGACAAGTGTCCATTGCGCCTGGTAGAGTGGTGGTTGATGATGAAACACTCACATACCATGGGGTTGGTGGTCCTCAGACAGACGTGATCATTGGAGGTGGTGAGATGGTCACTGCAGTTGGAAAATCTGTGTTTGTCTTTCACTCTACGACTCTGATATATGGAACTGGCACCCCCGTGACAACGGAAACAATAGATGACGATACTATCACTGTTGGACCAGAAGGTATTGTTGTCGACGGAACAACTCTAGGCGGGTCTGACGCTGAGCTCACTGACACCAAATATCGAATTGTTGGTGGAGCGACCATCACCAAAGTCAACCCTTCATACGCGATAATCGATGAAACGACCTTCACTGCCGGGCCTGGTGCCAAGAGCACAACAAAAGAGGCCGGTGGTGAAACCATCACGATCGGGCCCAGCGGTATTATCATCGGAACAATGACAATAAAGTACCCCTTCGGGGCTTCAACTGTGACCACCATCGAGGCGAAAGCAACAGCGTCTGACGAGTTACCTGTTGCAACAGGAACCGGCAACAACAATGCCAAAGAGGATGGAAAGAGTAAGAAAGACGATGACAGCGGTGGGATTTTACGACGGCCAGGTTTGGCAACAGGAATGACTGGGTTATGCATAGCGTTTGGCGTTTGGATTCTGTTTTGAACCTGGCATTGGACATGATTCGCCATATTAGGATCCGTCAGGAAACAGAGTGGCTTCTGGCTCTTGGTTTTGGCATGACAATAACTAGCATTGCATGAAAGATTTGGAAATATGGATGAGAAACACGATATACGAGTATTTGGCCCGTAATTTATGAGAATTGACATTACATTACCAAAGGTAGCATAAACGTGAGTAATTACACATTGATCACGGTTCTGTATCAGATGACCCCGAAACTCCCCAAATGAATGCTTGAACATCCAATCTAAAGAGTATTATGGCTCACCAAACAGGACTGGTCAAAATTCTTATTTCAGTATATAATGAGCCACAACATCTGAGATCACTGTCATGCAAAGCCAATATCTATCTGTATGCTCGACACAACTCACGACAAGCTTGGAGCTATTTTACAGGGATCATAACACTACCAATAAATTACTGGCGTCCTGGCTAATTCTTTGTACGCAGACAGCGCAGGGCCAGCTTTAAATAAAGTCCTCTCCATGAGTCGCGGTTTAATTTTCTTATGTATCTCGTTAAAGCATTTGATATAACACAAGAAATCAGCAGTTTCAGACTCTATCTTCACTCTTTCGATTGTGGGGAAATCTGAGTGGCTGAAAGCTTAAATGCACTTGTCATGGAAGATAATAAGCCAATCAAAGGCTGGCAGAAAATCGGATTTGGCAGAGCCAATTCAAATGACTGATCAAGCTTAGGAAGTCCTAGAAGAATAGTCCAGGGCTGTTGAGGTAATGAACTTATCTTGCGATCTTCATTTGGTTTCAAGGATTAGAGATGCTTGCTACCAGAAATGATTAACTACCCAATTCCCGTAGGGTAGATATTGCAAGTTTCCTTAGTGGCAGAATCACTGCCTCACTCATTTATGTACTACAATAGCAATGCTAACTTACGCACTGATGAGGAGATTCCGGTGTGTATTGAAAATTCTGACCAACGAGTAAGCCGCTGGAGGCGAACTTGATGTGGCTCCATCGCGAACACCTTGATGACTCACAGTAGCCAAGTCGAGCTCAACAGGCAGGCAATGATAGTTTCATCGAGGAGATGATATAACGAGGAAAAAAATAAAACTTAAAAAGACAATACACACGTTTCAATAACAGATTCTCATAACATCTTGCACTTCATCGAACACGATGTCTTATAGTGCTCGTCTATTGGCTCATCAGTGTATCAATAGTGTCTCGCGCCGGCTTATCATCGGCAAAGTTCAAGATCGGAAACTCGACGCGCCGCGAGGCAAAAAAGGGAAACTTCCTCTTGGAACGATCATCACCTCGACCAACACCTCATCTTTGCGACGAAACACCTTAACAGCGCACAAACAAGCTCCTCAACTGCTTCATCATCCTCGCCCCGGCATCCTAGACTGTGCAGATATCTTGTGCACGGTCAGCATCCTTATCCCCCGAGTTCCAAGCCTTCAGCTATATGCAACAAGAGCCTCTCGAGAATACAGAACATTTGATTCACCGAGACAACCCTTATAAAACCTCTCTCTCCCAGCATGGCCCCCTTCACCATGACCCGCGTGGCCTTCGCCGAGTCTACTCCGGAGACTCAAGTGGCGCTGAACCGGGCTCTGCACTGGCACTCCGCCGTCCCTCCGGCCATGACGTCGATGCCGACTTACTCGATGAGGAGCTACGTCGACTGAGTTTGGGTCATCGCTCGACTGTTCGACCTTCAGCTCCTGGCCAGCGCATCTCCGAGTACGAAAATGCAATGACACCGCCTACTCCAAAGAAGGCACTGGGCTTCAAGGTTATCAAGCGCTCCGAAACTCCCTCTGATGGTGTGCAGCTTGAAGACTTCCCAAACGGTGCGTCATACCATTCAACATGATATTTTCTACAGTACCCTAACCCGAGCTCACTTCAGAGATCTTGACACATATTCTTTCGCATCTTCACTCCGACTCGCACGCCGCAATTGCTCTCGTCTCCAAGCGATTTTATGCCCTCATCACCAGTTCTCATGCTTGGCGCATGGCCTTCCTACGATTCTTTCCAGGTCATGAAGCACTCGAGGTCAAGAAAAATGTGGACATGTGGGCTCACAGCTCGCACGACCTGATACAGTCTGAGTCTCGTTATTTCACTCGTCTTACCCCCATGGCGTCATGGAGAAAGGAATATCTTCTGCGCACCCGCTTGATTAGAAGTCTGGCTCGTGGCAAACCAGGCGCATCCTTTGCCTCTGGAGGTATTGGCGCATCTGTTCGTACCGGGAAGAAAACCAGCGCTGTGTTGACGTACAACTCCAAGCTGCCATGGGCTGTCACGAATATTCACGCTGTCTTCACAAACGGAAAGAAACCACCAAAAGCTATCCACGGAGCTGCCGACCTGGGAGTAGCTTCAGTCAGTGACCCTACCAACGGAAGGATTGAAAAATGGGGATTCGTTGACCCTTTCAGCTCTATGCAACTTGATGAGGTGTTCCCCAACCTTGTTCCCTTTGGCTTGGGGGAGGGTCCCGCAGCAACTCCCAATGTCCTCGATGTAAGCCAGCCATATGGCGTTCTTGCAGGTGAAGGATTCCCGGGCGGTCGTCCCTACTACCGTCCTGTCAATGAGAACCGTGGACGATATCTCGGTGCGGATTCTGGTGTTGTTGACACCTACCCTGATATCCCTAAAATACCAGAAATGTCTGAGGCAGTCTGCAGTGTATGGTTGGCCAAATCGCCGAATGTGCCAACAAATACGCAGTCAATGATTGGGATGCTGACTGGCTCTACCCTTGGTGTCGTCACTTCATACGCTCTTGGAACCGACTCTGGACCGCAACGATACCAACCTGGAGAAGCTACTGCGCGTTGGGTGCTTAGTCCTGGCGTTCCAATTATCTCTCTAAAGGTTGACGACAACTATAGCCAGAAGCGCAAGTCTTCAGCCAGGGTATGGATCGTTGCGCTCAATGCTCTGGGTGAGGTATTCTATCTGACTGAAACACCTACTGTACAAAACGCAACTAAGAGCGAAGATATCACCAAAAACGCTTGGTTCGCTGGACGCTCAGTTTACTGGCATCTATTGGACTCCACTCGACGCGTTGCTCGACGAGATGATTCGGACAAGAACGCCATCAAAGGCGCATACTCGCCTCGGTCACCTTCCAACTCTATGAGCCTAAGTAAGAGTCAGTTGGCTGCTGAAGCACGAGAAATTGAAAAGTTCTTGCGCCAAAAACCTGCACACTTCCGAAGGGTTTGCGAACGATGGGATATGCAGCGCAAGCTGGAAGTCGATTTCGCCAATGATGACGGCCATGGTGCTGGTGAAAACATATTTGTCATCGACTGTGGACTAGCCGAAGACCGCCCTGCACACGTCGAGCGATACACTCGATCTTTAGTTCCTCAAGATGCACAATCATCATCAGTCGTGTTGGCTCCCACGCCTCCTGATGTCTCCGTCAGCGCTCAGCCGTCACTATTCGGGACTACTGCGGCAGAGGTATCACAGGGGCCCGATGAGAAGATATCTCAATCCATCACATCTACCTCAGTGTCATCATTGGATGTCCTGTCCCATCTTCATGAGTGGGAGAGTTGCTCCTTCAGGCTAAAGGGTCAAAGTCATGCAGTGATCACTAGTGCCTCAATGGACCAATCTAGCACTTCAGTCCTGACACTCGGTGAAGATCCTCTTCACTCGGCTGAGGAAGAAATTCCAGGCCGCAGATCTCGATTGTTTGCTGTCGGCACAGACGACGGGGCTGTACTTGTCTGGAACGCTCGTGAGGATGCTAAGGCTACGGGCATCAGCCCGGTGCGACAAATCCAGACTGACTCCCCAGAAGTGTCCTGCGTGGCACTCTCGGCTATGTATGTTGTCCATGGCGGCAGTGATGGACTGGTGCAAGCATGGGACCCCTTGGCATCAACATTGGATCCCGTTCGAACTCTCAACGCAAGGTCAAATGGACGAGTGCCTCGACACATGGTCACAATGAACCCAACTCTGGACGAGTCGACTTACTCAGCAGTCGGTGCGATTTATCTTGACCCTGATCCAACCGTCCTTCGTGGAGTCGTTTCATTTGGTGCTTTTCTGAGATACTGGGCGTACAGCTCTGCTAGTCACGCTTCAGGACGTAAGCGTCGGCTTAGACACTCTGATGTTCATGGTCGTCTGGCCAGTCGTCGTCAAGGCGGAGCAGTCATTGATTTTATCGCTGCTGAGGAGGCTGAAATCAAGAGGGAGAACGAGCAAAAGGCCAGAGAGCAGAACCGCCTGCGCAATCGCTTTGGTGTCGGTGCGCTCGGTGACCTGACTGAAGAAGAAGCATTGCGGTATGCGCAGATGGTCTCCGAGGAAGCCTTCCTTTTCGAGGAACAACGTCGGACAAGCGACTCCGCTGCCGATGCCAGCCTGGATACTGCCTCGACATTCAGTGAGACCACTACTGTTGATACCGTCACCCCTGAGCCAAGTGTCTCGGACATGATAACTCCCCCGTCTGCCTCCGCGGATAAGATTGAGATAGCGCCTGTCGAGGACGACTATGAACAACAGATTCAACAGGCAATCCGCCTTTCTCTGATGGAAGGCGTCAATGATAACGCCGCATCACCCCAAGCAGCGAGCTCCGGTGATTACGAATTCTCGCTGACATACAAACCCAAGCCTGGCAGGAAGAACAAGACATCTGGAACTGTGTCGCCTGGATTTTCCAAGTCGGGGTCATCAAACAATATCCAGCCTAGGGACTATGACCTTGAACTTGCTCTGAAGCTGAGCATGGAGGAGCAGGGTCTGTCAGCGTTTGACGCAGCGTCAGACGTTCAACGCGATGAGTTCCCGGCGCTGGAAACTGAAGGTGTCGGTAAAGGGAAAGGGGTACAGAGGTGGTAATTTAGTGCATCTGCTGCATTGTGTGTCTCGTCGTTCACAGCTTTACATTCGATGCCATGGGTCAACACGGTACGTGTTCGTGCCACTGGCTTATCTTTTACATAATTGGACTTTTTATCGGCATCTATCCTTTCCCGCCTGAGCTCAGCTCCGTTGCTGAACGAGTAAACACCGTGATACGATTGATGATCATGAACTATACTTGTGATCTTGTTGATATCTGTTCAGAGATTGTCTGTTTCGTAATGGCTGCTAATTCGAGGTCATCATCACGAGAAGCATTGCCCATTTTCCCAACACCTCTTAATGCAAAAAAGCACTTATCGAATATGTGTAACATGAATGGGTTAAGGCTGGAGCTTAGTCAAAACTGTTTGTATAATATTTCCTAGTATTGCAATCACTGTATGCCATGAATAAGCTCCAGCCTTAACACATTCATCTCGAAATCAATGGTTTTGTAGGAACTTCTGTTTGGTCTATGTCAATTTGTCAGCGCATATTGCCAAGAATGCAGCAAACACAGTCGCCATAGCGATTTAGGGCTGAGTTGTGGGAGCGAACAAAACGCTTTAAAGTGTTTAGTGACTCTTAAGAATGTATGAGCTATTCTAACTATAGAGATGTATTTAATGATATTGAACGCATAGTATCAGTTTTTCGGAAATTGGAAGGTGTAGGGTAAGACAACTAAGCGCTCAATGTCACTATGCACCTGAGAGTTAGGATTTTATAATAAACTGCTTGCTATCTAATACAGTATTACACACAGGAAGGTGGTCTACTACTCCCAACATCGCTCACGTGTTTTGTCATCACGGAGGTTAGTATTACACTGATGGGTTTCTAGTCTAAGTGCACCAATTGACGCTGAGCGTACAATCACCTTCCTTGACCGGAACTCACCTGAACTAAAGTTCGGTTTAGAATTCTCACTAATAAAGAGTCGCGAAGACATGCCCCTGATATTAGCAGTTGCTCCACGGGCGCAGTGTTAAGTGGGAGCACCTAAAGGTCCCGGTCCATCCGGCAGATGAGAACAGACCAGCTTGCGATTTTGCGGCCAAGGTCCTGTATGTAAGTTGCTGTTGCTATTCTCCCTCAAGTAACATCCCCGATCAAAGGCATGTTGCTCGCATGTTCACGGATGAGTAGAACATGTCTCGGATGCCCCGACTTGCAAGAGCTATCACATGCTTGGAAGTAAACCCAAAACGACGCTCTGCGAGGCAAGGCGAAATATGCAATATCATATCATTACGCGTGGCATAGACAAAGAGCTCAAAACTTTGGCAGAGTGTAACGTTGCAACTTGACAGCCAGACTCCTCCTCGGACCAACTTCCCGCTGCATGGAACTTATAAGGGACCTGCATAAGAAAGGCATCTCCAAGGGCCCAGTTTTTGCGGTTCAAAGATCTTGAGACTTGCGTGAACCGAGTCTCTATTCTCCGAGATATACTGGAGACTCGATGTTCCTGAGTTGCCAGCTCATCAGTCCCAGAGAGGTGAGGAAGCCGCTATGTAACTCAGAACGAGACAACGGGACATCCGGCAGTGTTCCGAGCAACAGCGTTCAGGGCACGGTCCCTGATCATAGAGCTAATCTTGCACTCTGATAGCACTATTATCAGGAGGCATGAGAATAGCTAATCGCGGCTGGAGATGCGGTGTTCCGGCCGCGCTCTCCAGTCGCCGGATATTGGTGGCGGGGAGCGGATCCGCGGGACGGGATGGGCCGCAGCGCCACTGATGAAGTCGAAAGGATCCAATTTTGAACGGACGTTTGCTTCATTCAGCGATGTTGTCGTAGATAATTTGCATGATCTCGACAGAATATTCGTTATGTTGCTGCAACCGTTGACAATGGTACTTGCTCGCCACGCAGTTGAATTAGACATCCCTGCTCAAGAACCTGGTCGTTATGACGAAGGTTTCTGCACTGCTGGCTCCGGGCTATTGGGTCATCAGGCCATGACACCAAGAACTCAAACTCGGGGATACTTAGCGTTGCAGCATGCAGCTACAATCCAATCCAGTGCTCTGCAGGCTTCAGACCAATGGGCAAAGTTAGCTTCTGAACCAGCGCCCACCGGTGCTGCAGCGCTCTGCGGATAACCGGCCACCGTATTTCGGCCGTAGCTATTAACGTCCGTCACCCAAAGACTGGCCACCCCCACAGACCGGCCACCTTATTTTTAACCTAGCCACCTAATTAATATATACTTTAAATAGTTATAACTCTACTAATTTAATTCTAATTAATTTAAAACTAATACTAATTAATTTAGAATACCTTTCTTTACTAAAAAAGATATAAGTGCTATGCTTTAGATAATTACAGAGGGTATATTAGTAAATAAAGCAGCTAAAGCTTATAGTATTAACCGTTTTATACTCTAAGGTTAGATTAAAGGAAGTATAATACTAAGAGAAGCCTAAAAACCTTATTAAAAGCTCTCTAAGATTTAGGAGAAGTATCTTTAAGACTAGATTATTATCTAAGCTAACTTAAAATACCCTATATTATATTAATAAGTCAGAGAGTTTACTAATAAGATTACTATTTATAATAGCTTCTTAGAAGGTATTAAAAAGAACTAGTTATAAGGCTTTTTAGGATAAAATCCTAATATTAAGATTTTAAATGGTAAGAAAATTAACTTTAATTAATATTATAGAGCTTTTTTTAAACTAATAAAGGTATTCTTTATACTCCTTATAATACTAGTAATATACCTAATTAAGTAGAAGAATAGATATAATATTAATAAAGTTAAAATAATAAAAGGAATAGGAATAAATAATCTATTCCTTAGTTATTAGTTAAAGAAGTTAATACTTATTTATTAGCCTAGTTTTTATACCTAAATTATAATTCTTAAGTATATCTTAATAATAGGGAAGGTCCTAAGATCTATAGTTATTTTTAAGAGGAAAATAATTTAATAATAATATTTCCCTAAGGATTTAGACTTCCTAAAAGACTAGGAATTTGCCTATAGTAATAAGGGCTAAATAAGTAATAAATTAGTATTAATTTAGTTAAGAAAAGTCTTTATTTTATTAATATAGCCTAAGAAGAAAGATAAACCTTAACTTCTTATTCTTAATAGCTATAGAAGTTATATTACTAAAGAGTTCCTTTAGGAATACTATAATAATAATATATATCTATTATTTCTTCCTGCTTATACTTCTTATATCTTTTAGCTATTAGATATTATAGTTTTTAGTCCCCTAAAGAGGATATATTATTATTTTCTTTTAGATCTTACTTTTATCTCTAATAATAATTATATTAATAAGATTATATTTCTATATACTTATAATAAGGCTTAGAGAGAAGCTATTATAAAGTCTAATATAATTACTGGCTTTAAGGCCACTAGACTATAGCTTGTAAACCTAATAAAGATCCTAATAAATCTAATAGTTATAGAGATACCTTCTCCTGCTATTATAGCAAATTTGCCGGCAAAAGAGCAGGATTTTAGTCTCTTAAAGACTCCCTATTTATTTATATAGCTTTAGTAAGCTCTAGGCTAAGTCCTAGCTTCTATAATATAAGATCTGACTATTAGGCTGCTATTTAGGAAGATTAGTAGTTAATTAGACTATTATAACTTTAATATTAAGTAATAGAATAAAGAAATAAGTATTTTATAGTAGGAAAATAAAGAAAATTAACTAAAAAGGCATAAAAAGGTTATTTATAACCTAAATATAAAGTTTATAAAGATTTTAGTAATTAAGAAAGCTTATAAATAGATATAAAAGACTTTATAACTAGAAAGAACTATAAATAAGGTTAAGAAATTAAAACTTAAGGATCTTTATACTAATTTCTATTTAAATATTTACTAACTGAAGTTTTATTTAATATAAAAAATATAATATTATAAGAATTAATGAATTAATTATAATATCGGGTTTTTAGTTTTTTAGCCGAGGTGGCTGGTCTGTGGGGGTGGCCAGTCTTTGGGTGACGGACGTTATGTAGTAATGTAGCAATGAACAAATACATGAGGTCTGAGAAATGCTCAGGAAGGTAATCACCCCAGGCAGACCCGTCTTCGGGTGTCAATATGCCCGACGAGCGTCTTGCCTTTCCAGGGACTGTCTCCGACCAAAATCAGGCCCTCGCATGCTGTCAAGAAAGGTGTATCAGGAGATCGGAGCAATGGTGAGCTTTTGGTCAATGCTGCCATGGATAACCAAGGGTCTTTGTCGCAACAAATGCATGCTTTTTACTATCCTCATTTATGTTCCTGTTAGCTCGCTTGGTTGGATCCCTTATGGCGGTACGCGAAACTATTTTCCTGAACCCTTGTAGGGGTCAAAGTTAATCCCTCGATAGGTCGACAGGTATGTGTGGCCTTGAAGCTGATTGCCTGTCGCCATCAGTGACCCTGCCAGACTATCCGAAAACATTTTAATAGCCGATCCAGGGTTCACGGTCGAGAAGGATATCATTTTCCGTACTCCACCCTAGCTGGTTGGCATTGGTACCGTACTGTATCAGTGTATCTCGATCATTTTTTCCTCTCTCGACTTTTGGAAACGCCGCAGCCGCCGCCGAATATTGGCAAGGGAATGTGTCTGATATTTGTGCTGTACTATACAGATGCCAAGTTGAGGGGGGGCTCACGACTCGTAAACAATGCAGACATAACCAATGCGAAGGTTTTGCTCGAATGCAAATGATGAAAAGGCGTTCGCTGCAGTGGCCGGCAGAGGAGTTGGCGCCCCTCCTTGTCGCCCTTACGGCCTTACCTGATCCAGACTGTGTGCACGACAGACAGATGCGTCTGTACATATGAAATGAGACACGGAAGCGGTCAAGGCCTGCAACATACCATTGACGTGGTCATATGGACCAAGCCGCTGGGAATTTGCTCAAGGGTTCCCGCCGACTTGTCTCAGGAACTGGAACCGGTCAGCTGGATATCATCATTTATTGGGAATGACTCAAGCCCCTTCACCAGGAAATGCAGATCAACGGCTGTCACTCGTCAGCATACACATCTCGTTCCGTCGATCGCGTTTGTTAGCATCAAGATCGAGTTCTGATCCGTTGCTCGGACCTCCTTGTCACGCAGCAGCTCCCGTCTTCCAGATAAACTCCCGTCGTGCATTATGGCAGCTAGTTACCGTTGGGACGGTTCGCGGAACAGCATGAATATCTCCCATGAAGTTAGCACCAACCTTTCCATCTCCAGTCAGATCCTTCCACCCTCCCGACTCCCTCGAGAAAAATACCCAATAGTTTCACTTCTCAAATGTCTCAAAACTAATAATATTTTCCCCGTCCAAGCTCCCCATTAGCCAAGAGAGCAGTGGCGGGCGGGTCGATCCACCAGGTTGGCACAGTCGTGGGCGGGAGCCAGCGGGTATCTTTAAGCTGCAGGACGGACGAGACTGAAAATCAGCTCATGGCGCTGGATGCAAGCAAGTCATGCTGTGCAGCAGAAGACCGCCATGAAAAGTGCTCGAGTTGTGATTCGTAGTACAGGAGGCAAAGAAAATGTTGAGTCAACCCAAGAGCCCAACGGAGCAAAGCAAACGGATTTGCCTCCTCAACCAGAAAGTCTTTGACAGTTTGCGTTTATTTGTTTCAAACACGGCATTGAGCCGTGGAAATCGGTGGGCCACTCTTAGTTGCTGGAATGTTGCATCGAGCTACAGTGGCTCCGAGGGAGAAACCGTCGTGTCCCTGTTTCCCGGATTGACAGTCCTATGAATGGGGCCTGTCCATGAAAGGCATAAAATCTGGTGCAGAATGGCATTTGACAAATGCGCCGTCCTTTCCCAGCGAGTCAGAATTGACACCAATCCATACTGATATGATACATCATAATTGTTTGTTCGGAATTTTCCTTCCTTTCCTGCGCTTCAAGTCTCGTTGCGGCAAGATCAGACAGGTCTGAGATTCCAGTCTTGGGGTCATGTCTTGCACCCCAAACTTCATGATCACAAATCGCCAATAGTTCATGTAACTGAGATCCAGGAAGTGCAATAACGACGTCAGCCGAAAATGTGTTTGGAGTCCAGCAAGGGGAGGCGGTATGGAAACATCACTGCAGGCAGTCAGAAGTTAGAGCCCAACCATATGGAACCCTTGCATCTGAGATGACCACCTGTATGTCGATACTGATGGTGTCAACGCCTAAACATCTGTGTCGGAATCGAGGCATACCAAGAACCATACCCAATGAAGGCAGGAGAATTAAGAAACCCTTGCAATTGCAGGACAGTGCAAACTCTCCCATGAAGGACGATGTGAGTATAGAACTCGAAGCGGCATAGGCATCATAAACCCGCGGGATGATTATTTCCTCTCTGCATGAAGAGCTCTCGGCCTTTCATTTTCTTTAATGAAGATATGTCCCAGCAGGATTTAAAATCACTGACAGCACATGCAAGGTCTCCATGAATGGAGACTTCAGCTTCTCAGAGAGTGCAATGATGGACCGAATGAAACCTAGAAAAATCCAGGGGCCACTGCGGGAGAGAGGAAGAGTTGGTCCGTCCGTATCAACCACGGCACATTTTCCACGAACCCCGGGTTGCCCATGTCAACTTTGGTCTTGAGAAAAAAAATTGAGGCGCAGTCTGGACTTTTTGCTGACAGACTGGACTGCAAAGTAATATCAAATTATAGAGAATATATGGACTGGTTGGTAGTGGAAAACCCAGGGTCTCGGCCGAAGCGACGCTGAAATGATGCCAGCGTGTGCGATGAAGCAATTGGTTGATTGATTGATTCCCAGTTGTCAATGACTCTCTGCAAGCGAGCCGAGGTCCCAAAGCAATGGAGCGCTGACAAACAGAAGCTGGTCTGTCTGTCAACGAACGAACCGTTACGACACAACGGGCGGATGAAAAGTGACACCTCACAAAGCTACTGCCAAGGCTCGTGGTGATAAGCTTGAAAACCCCCGTAAACTGACAAAGTGAGGTTCCTGAGAAGGGAAACGGGGTTGTCGATGCAGGGATGAGAGTGTTTTGATTGGGATCTCTTCTTTCAAGCCAGGGTGGGGTGTGTTGAATGGATGATCTGACTGCCCTGGGGTTACCCTGAGCCCTGGAGTTTTTGGTGGATTGTGGTCCCGCTAGTGTTCCACTACCAAATTCAAGGAACGGTAAATTGTCGGAGATGGACTTTTGGACAGTGCAACCCGGGTTCCTGCTATTCGGGACTGCTCCGGACATGGGCTACTGGCCAATCATGCGAGTTTGTGGTTCCATGACTCTTTAGTGCATACCTAGTCTTGGGTTCATGAATCTTGGAACAGTCGTGTTTCTGTTTCTGCTTCCATTGGAAGGGCGATAATACCTTCAACCGCCGATATTCACCACTGAAATGTGAGACTGTTGTCTCTGGAACCATATACACCCTCTTGTTGGGTATTAAGGCATTCTATAACCAGGTTCGCGGATGCCTCATGGATAAACGGTTTTCATGTGTGTGCGTCCTTACACGGAAATGCTGTGACACGCTTCATCTGCATAAGACTTAAACTCAAGGCCCAGGTCATGGCTTACGTTTCACAGACAGCTGCATCATGGACCAAGTGCCGTGTTGACAATATCATCAGATGGCCTTTCCTGGCTCACGGCTGGATTGTAGCGCAGCCGCCACCAAACTCATGAGGTCAAGACGTGAGAAACGGGCGCGTGGAAACAACATGGGCGAAAGCAGCTATCCTCTCTGCCTCAAACTGTATTCCTCACCAGGAATCCTGTCTGCGACTTTAGATGTTGCAGCAATTGCCTGATGATGATAATCCATTCCAGCTTTGCTGATGTGTGGATGGGGCATCGTATCGCCTCGTGCAACGCAATCAATAACGTTTTACTGGCAGGTTGACAACTGGGCCAACAAATTCAGGTTCTCAATGTGGCAGCTGGTGACCGCAGAAATGCTACCACAGTTCACAGTGCCGCAGTCTTGTCACCACCTGGCCGCTCCAGCTGGCCGCATCAAAGGCCATG
Organism: Fusarium odoratissimum NRRL 54006; assembly: GCF_000260195.1. Taxonomy (NCBI): domain Eukaryota; kingdom Fungi; phylum Ascomycota; class Sordariomycetes; order Hypocreales; family Nectriaceae; genus Fusarium; species Fusarium odoratissimum. Next base: position 117,543 of record NW_022158694.1, on the reverse strand, counting down.
GCATAGGCCAGAAGCTGGCTGTGAACCACTGGGCCACAATTTCAGTGAACCGAGCAGCTGGAATAGGGAAATACCACGGAGGTTGGACCTCGTTTGGAGGAGCAATACTGTGCTCACTGTGCTGGATCATGTACCCGCAGGGGTGTGATTCAGGTTAGATTCCCTGTGAGTATCCATCGTTCACACCACAATCTCTGCCTCTGACGGCAGAGCATGAGCCTCTCCCAGAAGGTAGAGCAAAAGGACCTGACCTGTTGCGCATTACAGCGCATAGCATGACACCTTTCCCTTCCCGTCCCCAGAATTCGAGCTACTGCGGTGTACTGTAGTGTGCGTGGCCAGTGGCATGTCCTGTCGTGTCTTGGATTGCCTCCTGAAGAGGTCAAGTCTCCAAGGTCCGTCCTTGAACTAAGGCCTAGGCCTCCCGGTTGCCAGCGGCCGACTGCTCACGTCCCTACCCATCCGCCGTGTCGGGACTGACTGGATGTCTCGGTGTCTTTTGTTGTTGAACAGAACGGACGGATCATGAACAAATACTGTACACTTATCTACATGCCACCGAGTGAAACTTTCACCCCTTCCATGGTATCGTTGTCGTCCCCCACATGCCCTTCTTCCCGTGCTGGGGTTCCTGGTTCCATGTTCCATGTTCCATGGATGCAACGAACTCGTACGAATTCCTAATTGGGTTGGGTGCCTTTCTTTAACCCTTGTCGCACTGGGCAGGCCTTCCATTCGCTGTCTCTGCCTTCTGCAGCATTAGCATTGGCTTTGTAGCGCCGGGCCGCTAGACTGGGTCCACTAATACCACCAGGCTGGCTCGATGTGCACTGTAGAGTTGAGTGTAGCGCCATCCACGAGGTCCCGTCCAAGTTAGCAACCGCCAGACTAAGTATAGTTCGCCTGCCCTCGCCCATCATCCTTCGACCAACTTTCTACTTTACTCTACTCGGTCCTCTCTCTCCCTCCTCCCTCCCCTTCTCATAAAGTCAACAGTTTTGATCCAACCATTCCCGTATCGTATCGCCTTGATCATCGTCGCAGATCCACTGCGTCATGAGAGGCTGATAAACTCTTGACCTTCACTCAGCTCGACATACGAATTGGTCTATCCTGACTAATTAGCTCGACGTCTCTTTTAACGGGGACTGTCGCTATCTATCTGACGATACATTATCGTCGCTTGAGCGCCACTACTTTCGGTCCCGCCGATTGCACAAACACCATCGTCTCTACTGGACTCCCTCACGACTCATAGCAAACCCTGTTGTCCAATTTTTACTCATCATATTCGCCTCACCATATAGACAACTGTATAGAGGGGACGATAAAATTATCTCATATCAAATCTCACTCGAAACTATTTCAGTCACTTAAAGCAACAACCATTAAAGAACTCTCAAACTCTGTTATCACAAACTATCCAACATGAGTTCTCCTTCCCAGGCCGGGCCCTCGTCCCGTAGAGAGGAGAAGAAAGAGAAGGGATTCAGCAAGCTTCTTACTCGCACCAAAACTTTCCTCAAGCGAGAGGGCTCCTCATCTGCTTCTAAGCGTCAGTCGACTCTCTCGACCACCAAGCCTGCCGCTCCAGCCAAGCCTGAGGAGACTCCCCAGACGAGGTACGATTTTCTCTGGTGAACTTTCCTCGGATGGAAACGTCTCGACGGACTGTTTCTATTCCTTGACTAGAACCAGTTCATGTGCATTCAGTAACTAACGAGCCTGCAGTCAACCTCCTGCTCCCGAGAACAAGAAATTGGAAGCTAGGGCTAAATATGAAGGCTTAGAGGGCGTCTCCAAACTCACTAGGAGCCAGTTGATCGAAGAGCGTGCTAAGAAGCTTGGTGAGCGCTATGGACTTGATATCAACGTTTCCGAACTTCAGACCAGATCGCCCGACGACACCGTTCTCCGCATTGACAAGCCGATCCGTATGCGCGTACGACGAACCTGCCACAAGTGCAACTCCACCTTTTCTTCTGCCAAGGAGTGTCCCAACTGCCAGCATGCCCGTTGCACCAAGTGCACCCGTTACCCTCCCAAACGAAGCGAAGCCGAGATTATCGCCAGCCGTGAGCGACGTGCCGCTATCATCAAAGCCAACAAGGAGAACGCCCCTATTATTCCCGACTACTCTTACGCCTTTGACGAGAAGAAGATCGTCCTTACTCGACCTAGCAAGACAGGTGGTCAGGACTTGGTTCACAAGAAGCCTCGTCAACGCGTGCGAAGGACCTGTCATGAATGTTCGACTCTGTTTATCTCTGGTAATAAAACCTGTGAGAAGTGTGGCCACGTTCGCTGCACTGACTGTCCTCGGGATCCGTATGTTCACCTTACAGCACCTATCAAAGTCTTTGCTAACCAGATAATAGCCCCAAGAAGGAGAAGTATCCATATGGTTATCCTGGAGATGAATTCGGTCCTAGCAGTGTGCCACACTATGAGTGTAAGGAGTGCAAGACTATATTCCCAACCGGTGCTGAAAATGGAACCAAATGCACAAAATGTGGTTCGGAGAAAACAGACGACTCGCCCCGTGTCAAACCCCGCAAAGTCGAACCTGAACCAGACCCGGAGATATTGAAGAGGCTACAGGAGCGGCTTGAGAATCTAAAAGTGGCATAACTTGCATACACCATAAGACTCTTGAACTCGGGAGTCGGGGACGAAGAGAGGATGCTATTTCATTTTATCGTTTTACACAACCACACACGACGACGACATTCGAGCTGCGAGAGCGAGGGACGACGGGCGGAGAGCTTCTCAACCATCTCATATCATGAGTCGAAAATTCGATGGCTATCGATCCCCATCCGCAGTTCATTTTCCTTCTACTTGGCCACACGTTGCACGGCTCATCCACCCTGGATCATGGGTTCAAAATAGTATTCGACACGAAGCCTATTTGTTTTTCACGACATAGAGACGGCAATTCATATTGGCCGGCGCATACAACATCACGTTCCGGATCATTCCATTCAAGCGCACCTCCATGACTATTGCATTACCAGCCATCTGTCATTTACAGACATTTACGAACAGAGGAGTTATGATTCAGGAGAGCAAGATCATGTAGAGGGGGCAGGTGGGGATATACGGGTTGATTTGCTGAGAGGTGTTGAAAAGGGGGTGGTTTGTGTATTGACAAACAAAATTCGCATGTACCTTGCGGGCCGTGACCTTTGGAGGATGGATACCACAACGAGTGTGCCACACATTGTCAATGTATTTGGCGAAAGCGAAGAAGCGGTGTTTTTTTCATTCTCTCAGTGAACACAATTCTGTTGGCGAGCGATACCTACGCTCTGCATCAATGAGAAAGACGTCAATCCTTCATAACTAACACCAATACTATTTGACGAACACAAGTGATATCAGTTCCATGTATTCCATCCCCTCTCACTCGCTCTGGATATGGTTGACAACTTGGTTGAGGACTGATTAGGATGTGGCATCATATCCATGCCATTATCCTCTCCTAGTTCATCCAAGAACCCCAGCAATGCAGGAAACACGTGAGTCTTGCCTCAACATCGCCATCATACATACGTGATGTCCCTGCCCCCGCAGTGTCCATTATTCATCCAACCCATCTTGCTCTATGCAGGTGTTGTAATACTTGCAGTATACGTAAGTGGTGCTTGTGTTGGACAAGATGCAAGAGTTGTGCCATGGTCTGCTGCTTTCTGTGTAGCGGTGTGTGTCGCACAGGCGCTGCATAGTGGTGGCGCTGATACCGTGAGGAGAAACAGGTGCGCTCGGCTCATCGGGAGGACAAGAAAGTGAGTGTGAGGCGTATGTGCGTTATGGGAGAGCTAGAGACAGGGGATGACGGGGGGGGGGCTGTCTTGGGTAGTGGCTCAAGATAGGTCTAAGATGTTACTGGGAGGGCTATGATGGTTCCGGTACCCTTGCATGCCTCTATTAAATGATCGATATACTATCTAACAACTTCACGATCACTCCGTGTTATCCACTCCCTCGGCACATGTGATTCCATACCGTATATGGGCAGAGTGTCTCCAACATCCCTCACTCCAGAGGTTGGTCTCCTTCCTTAATGAACGGCTCCAGACTGATCCTAGCTGTATGGGTCACCGAAGCACCAAGGGTATCAAGCCGGTTGATCTTTCGACCAAGATACCTACCCACACCATCCATTCGGTTGTTGAGATGGGCATGCTGTTCATCCACTCTACGTTGAATAATGGAGTTTTGGAATTCGTTCGAGTTGAGGATGGGCATGAGACGGTGCGTTGGGTAAAATCGACCTCTAATCGACTGTTCCTTGAACACGACGTTCTCTTTGATCAGTGCGTAGCGCCAGCGCTGTGCCCCGACCGAATGGCGCCACTGGCTCTCATTTCGTAACGCAACGGGAAGGTGTTCATCCCGGACAATGTTTGACTGGTCTTCAGATACGAGCTGGTAGATATGGCCGACGAAAAAGACGGCGCCAGGGAAGTCCGAGGTGGTGAAGATGCGCCGGAGACCCAGGACGCACGTCTCGGCCGGGACGTTCAACTCAGCCGGGATTGATCTGAGCCGCATTGCGTCGCCAATCTCGATGCGCTCAGCCCCAAAAAAGCAACCCCAGTACGCAACTCTCTTGAAGTTCGGCTCTTCGGAGATTTTGGACCACAGGGAGTACGAGTAGTCAATCTTCACAGCTGCCATCTTGGAAGCGTCGAGTGCAATCATCTCTCGACGGTTCCCGTCTGCGGTACTTTGGAAGAGAGCCTCCCATGAAACACCATCGTATTCCTTGTCCTTCAATTCGGGGAGGTTGACAGGTGGTACGGTAAAGGCATAAAAGGGTCGCATTTCTCCCTCTGTTTTGTTCACATTGTTTTGTTGGACGATGCCATGACCGATGGGCATAACCTCATGATGGCTGGCAGTGGATGAAGCAATGACTCCCAGGCGCCATGCATTACCGTTCAGATACCAGACCAGCTCTCCTGACCTGAACAGCACAGGTGATTTTAGTGACCACTGAACCGGTGGGGGCTGTGCTTGAGTAAGAGGTTGAGCTTGTTGTTGAATCTGCTGCTGTGCTTGAGGCTGGGGTTGTTGAATTTGAGGTGGCTGCTGCTGAAGTGGTGGTTGATTTTGGGGTTGAGATTGAGGCTGGGGTTGGAGCGCCTGCTCCTGTAGTTGAATCGGGGGTCGGTGTTGAATATGCTGTTGTATGGGGGTTGAAGTTGCAGGGACCGGCGTCGGTGCTGGTGAGTTTTGTGCTGTAGTAGCCGGCGTAGACTGTGTAGACTGTGATCGTGGTGTAACTTGGTTCGGTTTTTGAGATGCCTGTCCAGGCATTGGAGGGAGTGGAACAGGCGTGACCTTGGACGGGATCTTATCGACTTTGATAGGTTCATGGGTGATGATCAACGCGTCGTCAGCACCGATGCCCCCTTTCATTGAGTTGAAACCGTTGCAGTGCGCACAGCAACAGTCTCGGTAGTCCATCGATGTTGAGAGCAACCATATCAGGTGCACTGCAAATTCCTGCGGGCTCTTGAAAAGCTTCACCTTGATAGGATACCCCGAAACCCAAAGATGTTTAGACTTCTCGTATAGCCAGTAACCTTGTGGGAAGTTCACTAGCCACGGATTCCCCTCTTCACATGGTTAGATATCTGAGGGATGAGGCAGAGGAGCCAACTTACCATCGGGGTTCGGACATAGCTCTTGCTTCAGCAGAATCCCGAGTTTGACTTTCCACTCTGTGAATCTTGGGTCGTCTTCGGCTAATCGAATCATCTGAGGTTTGGTCCTTGGTGTTTTCTCAGCCGCAGCATCCTTTGTCTTCTTAGTGGCAGTCGTGGCGGATGGTGCTGTGACTGGCCAGTATCCAGGCCCGGTGTCTGAGCCATCGCTTCTTGCCACCCGTACAACATCGAATTCTTTCAGTTCCGTGGGATTCATTGCCATTCTTAGATCAAGAGCCTATTTGCGTCTGACACTTGCTCAATGTCTTCCAGGTTCAGGCCCTCCTCCAGGAAACTATGATGGCGCACGTAGACGCGTTGTTTCTGCCCTGTAGCGAGTGAGGGGCGCTATAGGGTCTGATGAGTTTTCAGGTATTTGTTGAATTCGCGTGTTGTTGTCGAGATGTAGATCATTGATGATCGTGCGCTCTGATGAATTGCTCAACACAAGGAGTAGCTGTTGGAGTAACAATGACCTGGACACGCAATCTTTCATCCGCTTAGCTGAGTGTTACTAATAATTTGTATGTTCTGGGAAGATGCGTCCCAGTCTTCGCGCTCTGTACCTTGATCAAGAAGGGGGTTACTGTAAATTATCTGAAGCTCAAAGCTCTTGAGTGTTCTTTCAATTGGTAGACGAGCTGAGTCAGCAGAATGGCTGGGCCACCCTACACTGGCTGAACAAAGGAATATTGGGTGACAATGAACTCAGTGAGGCACCTAGTCATTTATGCCATTGTTCTATATGGAAGGCCATGCCATTTCTATTTGTTGGTAGGACCTTTGCTGTTCTTCTGTGCGTTCTGGCCTTATTTTAACGTACCAATGGAGGAATATCCCATGATGCGCATCGAACTTCAATTTCAATTCTATGTTGGTTATTACTCTGATTTCATGCAATCCTCCCATACATATAAGAAGTAAAAAATTATTCTCGAAACAAAATGAAACAAAGAAGATGACTGAGCGGCACCTACAAGTGATATGAAAAGCGAGCTGGATGATATGGATGCTTGAATGAGCCACCACAGCCACAGATACGTGGCTCGTGCACTCAATTAAGCCTTGAGATCCCTGAACGCGTCAAACGCGTCTTCTCTTCCCCTCCAAGAAAATCATTTCTGTGGCTTTCGTCCTAAGTATTTACACCTCATCAATTTTGAGAACAAATTATAAATCTATAGTGCTTGAACTCGGGCGCGAATATCGCCAGGCCAAAACCAAGCATGAGTAGCCATGACTTCAAGCACGGGGATAGAGCCTTTCTCCAGGCCATTTTAGCTCGAGGAACGATTACTTTCGAAGAAGCCCGTCCTATCCTTGCTGCGATATTCAATGCCAACCGCAGGCACAGCGGAGATGAGGAGGGAGACGAAGTACGAACAGATCAAATCACCGAAGAACACTTTCAAGAGGCCATAGACAAAGCTTCAGAAGCGGCATCACTTTTCGACTACGAAATCCGAAGTACTTTTCACCAAATTACCAAGAGACGAATATGGGCCTTGGTCAATACCACGTCCGATCCGCAGACGCAACTCGCTACCACATACAGCCACGAAGAAATATCGTTCATTAAACGTGTTCTAGACGCTATGTTTGAAAAGTTCAACACCCCCCGTATGGAAGTCATGGCTATCACCGAGATGCAGGCCATCAAACTGGCGCGGCCAAACCGAAGAGAAAGCCAGATCGATGTGGAAACGCAGACGCAAACAACTGTAGACAAAGGACTTAAGCATAGTGAAGTAGAAGCTGTACTCGCAAATTTGGTTGAGGGAGGGTGGTTTGAGAAGAGTAATGAGGGGTTCTATACATTGTCACCCCGAGCGTTGTTGGAGTTGCGACCCTGGCTAGTTGAAAGCTACAACGACCCGGATCTTGGGCTACGCGACTGGCAGCGCATCAAGTTTTGCGAAGCATGCAAGGATCCAGTTACGATTGGTCTGAGATGCGCAGAGGTGGATTGCAACTTCCGACTCCATGAGGTATGTGAGGAGGCTTTCTGGCGAACTAGGCGAGACAGCAAATGCCCACGATGCTCTACCGAGTGGTCAAGTCATAAGTTCACAGGCGAGCGAGCGGTCACATCGACGGATGCTTTCCAACGGGGACGGCGGAAGAATGGTAGCGGCTGGCAACGTAGCACACTCGCCGATGAGGTTATCCGTGACGAAGGAGGGGCAGATGAGGTAGAAGACGAGGACGTTGATGACGCCTGATCGAGGTGTATATGCCGTTCTACCTACTTTTATGTCTTTATCATTAACCATAGAATTTCAAGATACCCACGGTCAATCAACATGAATTGGCATTGCTAAGTACCTTACTCATGCTGCCCCCGCGTGGCAAGAAAACTTCAGACATGGACAAAATATGCCAAGATCAATTCATCAAAGAGCGCCCTAAGCGTATACTAACTCATCTAAAAACCCTTATCACTTGGGATCTTGATCCCAAGTTTCCTCCCTTCCCCTAGGCTGTTGACCTTACAGTACCTACTAATGCCAGCTGAAGTCGACTTGAGCCCCCGATCTCCACCCACCCACGTTTTGGAAGCCATTTGACCAATCATTTTCGGATTCCTATCATGGTACGGCAGTTGATTGTCGATCATCAAATCACGTAGCCTTAAACATATTTACGTGGGGTAGCTTAGGCTTTGATCCTGGACTCTGGCTGGGCTGCCGTCATGACATCACATGTGATGTGGCTGTGCGCTCTCGATTCACGTAGATCGTTCGTCACCCAAGACAAGATAAAGGCGAATTTCCAAGCGCGCGCCAACACCTAAATCGCCATCCCTCATTTTCCTTTAAGCTGGGCGGCCTCTTGTTCCAGACTAAGGTAGTTAAATAGCTAAATCCCCATTTGCCGCATCTCCGAACAAGGCGCCCCCTTACATATAACAAAACTCCAAAATGTTGGAATACTTGACATACAAAAAGATCAAGAAGAACAGAGCGGAGAAAGCGGCGGCTGCTGAGGAGACTGCGAAGAAGACCGAAGCTGGATCTTCGGCAGACCCATCCTACGGACATGTACCGGATTTCAGCAACGATGCATCTCGTGCATCAGGTCATCAACACAGGCGGCGAAGCACGCAGCACAGCCTCAGCTCCAATACTCCTCCTCTGAGCCCCGTCCTCGACCGCAATGATGAGGCATGGCTGCAAAGTATCCTGGAAGACGATGGTCCAGCTCCGCCTCTGCCGCCACGCATCAATACCCCTCAGATCGACCTCTCGTCTGCATCTGAGAGTGAGATAGAGGCGGTAAAGGCTCTACAAGAACCCAAGAGTAAAAAGGACAAGAAGAAGGAAAAGAAAGAGAAAGAGAAAGAGAAGCACGACAAACAGCCAAACCGTCTAACGGCTTTGTTCACGAGACATAAGAAACCACAGGATGGTCTTAAGCCAGAAGATAACGTCGCGCCACCGGAAGCCGAACGTGAGGAGCAGGACCTTGGTAACGTTCTCGACCGCCTGAACCTCCAAGCAAAGAACAACAAGATCGTTTCTCTCTCCAACGAGTCATCCGAGCTCCTGTCCCGTTTCACCCAAGTATTCAAGGATCTCGCCAATGGCGTGCCGACAGCATACGGTGATCTCGCAAGCCTAGTTGAAGACCGCGATGGTGCCATCAATCGCGGTTTCGAAAAACTGCCTTCATCTCTCAAGAAGCTTGTTACCCAGCTTCCAGATAAGCTGACGTCCTCCCTGGCGCCTGAGCTTCTGGCAGCGGCAGCAGAAAGTCAGGGTCTGAAGGCAAATACGGAGAAGGGCGTTAAGGATGCCGCTATCGACCTCCTCAAGCCATCCAATTTAACCGATCTGGTCACGAAGCCAGGGGCTGTCGTTGGTATGCTCAAGGCTATCGTCAACGCATTGAAGGTGCGATGGCCTGCATTTATTGGTACAAATGTTATATGGAGCGTTGCTTTATTCTGTAAGTATTGCTACCCAAACTATTCATACATTTGCTAACCCTTAATAGTATTGATGTTTGTACTTTGGTATTGCCACAAGAGAGGTCGTGAGGTGCGACTGGAGCGAGAGAAATCTCTAGCTGAGACACCTGTTGATGGCAGCGATCGTATTGAAGAGCTTCCAGATGACCCTCTTCTTCCCGGGCCAGAGGCAGCGGCGGCGAGTCGCAGTGCCGACAGGGCAATACTTGGAGACCCTGTTTCCCCTTTGTCTGAGCCATCCCCGATTCCTGCTGTAGTCGAGCCAGTCTCGCCAGAGGAACCGGTTCGTCGTCGCTGAGACAGTGCCTGGACAGGACTTCCGTTCGTAAGCAGGTTGATATATGGTAACGAGCAGTATTTACGACATGGTTTATGACGAAATGAGAATGGAGCCTCGGGGCAGTGCGATACCAGCCTTTACTATTGATGGACATGGTATGAATAATAAACTTGATTTCTGCCTCTTCACAGTGGGTATCTTTTGTAGGTTGAAAGGAACATCTCCTCTAGAGGCTTTCGTAGTTCAGCTATCCGGCATCATTTGGATAGAAAGAGACAGCATGTATTGCGATGCTTCAATCGTCTTGAACCACTTCTTTGATCTCTTCTCGCCCAGGGGCCATGGCGACAGCTTCACTCTTGTCGCTCACACCTTGGCGATCTGTCGCCCCACCCCCATCTTTGGACCAAAAGTCCACCTCATCAATGATGTCCCAGACAATATCCTCTGCAATTTGGTCAGAATAACGCTCGCTCACAGGGTGCACCCTGTTCAAGCGAGCGTTACCTGACCAGACCTTATCGGGTGCACCTTCGGTCTCGGCTGGAGGAGGATACCAAAAGTCGGGGCCGAAATTGACCTCCACAGCGCCTCCATGGAAGACACTTACGGCAGGGTAATATCCGAGCATGCCGTCGTCAAGGCCTTCGCGACCGCCAACTTGGCCTTGAGGACGCGAAGCTGGTGGAAGGAAGCCAAGGAGGTTCTCGAACGGAGTTCCCATTAAAACACCATTCCTGTATACGCGGATGCAAGAATTGGGAAGCGTGCGGAGACTTGGAAGGGGGTGATTAGGACCAGGTTCTTCTGAAGAGCCACCGCCAGCCCCTGTCGGGTTCATAAGATCTTCCAATTCTTTGGTGGGGGAGTACTCGCTCTTCTCGAAATAAGTATGAGATTTGAAGCGTATGGGATAGCGATCGCGGACAATATTGTGGCCTTCAGCGGTGGGCGCAGGTTCTTCGTCGGTTTGATCAACAACTGGATTATACTGTCCAGACATGATCTTGCGGTGCAGATGTTCTGATGGAAGCTGAATCTCGAGGCCGATGATATCCCCCTCTCGAATGCCTTGCCCGGCAGGAAAGAATTCCTTAGGACGGGACATATGTACCTTTTCTCCCGCGACGTCACGGAGGCCATAACTGTAAGCATCGAACCCCACAGGCGCATCAAGCGATGCCTCTCGTCTTGCCCAGCCCACGCGTACATGCTTGCCTCCTTCTGGCTTGGACTCTTCATCTTTTGGTGGTCGAACTCCTTGTGTGATTTTGCACTCCCAGTACCATCTGCCCTCCCTCACAGCCACGTTCGCCCTTGCCATGCGAAATCCTTTGTCGGTTGTGACGTGACGAGCCGACTTATCAAAATAAACATGCCCTGCTGAGTCCTCGAAGCTCAAGTGGGGGCCATATGGCTCTGGTTCTGTGCTTCGGTAGTAGATCATGGACGGGAAGAGAGGATCGGCGATGCAGGGAGTATACCGGAAGCTCTTCTTATTAGAGACACTTTGACAGTTAGCATGAAGGTATTTATCGGATATAGTCTTAGCTTACTGATCCGATGTGTCAAAGAATTCGACCGTTTGGCCATTAGGGGCCGTGACCTCATGATGTGCCGTCATGACAGGACCTCGAGGAGGGTTGAAGTTGGACAGTTTAGGCTGCCCCAAGTTGTATCGTAATGGGCTCGACTCGCTCTGTTTCTTCTGTGGCTTTGACTTTGGTTTTGGATCAGGTGTCGCACGAACACTATCGCTTCCTTTGGCCTCGCGTTTCTTCAGAGTATCCTTCTTTGCTCGCGCAGACTTAGATCTAGAATTTTGAGCAGCATCTTCGGGTGCCAAAGAGTCGGAAGGCCTGACTTCGGGGTTCAGTGGCGAGGGAACGACAGGACTGTGACGGCCTTCTTCAAGGGAGCGCTTTTGAGGAACCGAGGACAAAGGAAGAGTGGGTGTTGGCTCTCTCTTGGGAGAGCTCCCGAGCTCGGACGCCATGACGAAAGGGAACGACTGAGGCGTTCGCGATATTGCATAGAAGTAGATAAAGGTACGGAATTGATGTCGAGTGACGCGATGCGACGCGACGAGACAACCAAACTACTAATGCTGATCGTTCTTAGAATAAAGCTAGCCAGCTGATCGATAACTAGCCCTGCGTTTGAGCGAGATAAGATAAGATAAAAACGAGAAAGCGAGTTCAAGCCTCGGCTGATAAGAATCGAATGGAGAGAACAAAAAAGAGGGCCCGATCTCGGCCTAGCGTGGATTGGATCTGAGTCGGTCAGGGCACCAGGACGGCGATCCCCTGCGCAAAAATCCGACCAGCGGTGCCAAGAAACGAAGAGGAATTTCTCCGTATTAGCTGAACCAATCAGAGACGACTTAATGTAATCCAACGCATTTCAGGGGCGAAATGGCAAAGTTGACAGAGCCGCGGTGAGGAAGAGGGGCCTACTAGAACGTCCTAATTTAAGGGCCTTTCTCTTGGTTCCTCCACTGTGACGACACGTTGGGAAGGGTCTTTTCTGCAGGTTTTCTGGCGTGACGAGATCTGGAGAGTTTGAGAGTTCAGGTTTGTGAGGCATAGATCTCTCACGTGAAAAATACGAACAGTACTCAGCATCAAATGATATCCATGCAGTCGGAAACGGCACCTTTGGTTCAAGAGCTAAGAAAGACACTAGAAACGAGATGAGAGTGTCTAGATCAATTCGGTTGTTTTAACCCCAACCCACCAGCGGCCGTCGTTCCATGCTGGGGCCCGACTCCCCGTGAAATCGCATCATGTGTCTGTTGAGTCGTCTTGCTTCTGGTTTGTTTTTGCCTTTGCACGTCACTCCCCTCCTGCCTAAGGACGAATTAGACTTGACTGCCACTGAGGGGTACGAGAAGAAGAGAATAGAGAGAACACAGTCAGCGAGTCTCTCTGCTGGGCCCCATTTAGGCTCATGCAATGCAACGCCAGCTCCCGAGACCCGACAACCAGTCTCCAATCCACCATAACTAATACCAAACAATCTGAAGGGTAGAAGGCAAGGCAGAGCAATCAAGAAAGCACAAGCCCAGATCCAATTCCAAGACTAAGCCCCAGCCCCATTGGATAGATCAGGCCTTGTCTGATCATCAATCGCAATCACCTTACCTACCTACTCTGCCCAACTTTCACTGCCATCTCTTTCTGATCTGACCTGCGCCTCAATCTCAAACCAGACGGAATTGTTCGTCCATCTGTTTTGTTGACTGTCATCTCTGAGTTCTCACCTTTGACCTCTACCTTTCCCTTCACCTTAACCCCCCACCTTGTCCTCTCTTGGTCTCGGACACCCTTCCCCCGGGGTCACCGTCCTCTCCTCCACCGCCATCTGCCATCTGCCGTCTCATTGCGTCGCTGGTTATCGATCTACGGTATCTCACGCGCGCGTGCACACACACGCAAACATACACCCTGGTCTCTGGTCTTGGCTCTGCTTGGTCACCAATTCACCTTCCACCGTCCCAGCCTGGTGGTGCCGCAAAACTTGGGAGTCTTACGCCTCAACCCATTGACGAAGTCCTCCCCTGTTATTCGCCAAGCACCACATTCAATTATACCTTGCCTAGGAACGAGACAAGGCGTGTTCCGTCCCGTCCTGTTCTGTCAGTGTGTCCTGCACTTCGCTTTCGGCCGCCTTTTGTTGTCTTACCAACACCTGTCATTGCGTAGTCACAGATTCATCACCCTTGCACATAGTCTACTTTCCCTTCCGCCTTTTTGGTTTGGTTGATAATCTTTGTTATCTCCTGTCCTTGGTTATTCCCTTTGTCTTCTTTACTACACACTCCGCACATCCTTGTCCTCTCCTCTCCTCCCCGCGGCTGTCGACTCCTCAACCTTCTTCTTTGGTCTTCTCGGCCTTGCAGTTGCGCCGGTCCCAAGTATCTGGTAGCTGTCGCGTCACTCTCTGACACCTGTCGTCTGACCAATACATTGCTTCCCGTTCGATCGGACTCGATCCAACCTTCGATTGGTCCTGTTTACTAGGTCAGCTGCCTACGCATCCACGTCCCTTTGTATCCTGGCGACTTGTTCGACTCGTCTGCCCACCAGCAAAACTGGCAACTTGACGATACATATCGCTGGACTGCAGACTGGGCTTTGCACTAGGTACTTCTTCAGCATTCTGACTTACACCTCGCATCGAGCCAAGAAAGTATTGCATTTGTTTGGCTCGCTTCGGTGCCTGCGAACTCTTAGTTGCGGAACCCGGCTCCGGCCTCTCTCCGGATTCGCCTCCTTGCTCGGCCGGTTCGAAACCACTTATCAATCCGCTGCAGCCGATTACGAGTCGTGTGAAGGACTTTCTCTCCCATAATCAAATTTCAATCTTGCTCATCCTCGACCTATACGACAATCAAATCAACCTACCGACCCTCGATATCAACGCCGATGAATGCTATAGACTTCGGTTTGTAACTGACCCGTCGCATTCCAACCCAGACTATTGAAGTACACCCATTCGATTCATCTGAACCATTGTCGTCTTGCTTCCCTCGATACTAGCAGCCCTACCTACGGGCATGAGCCAAGAAACCCAAGAAACGGCGCTGTATAGCCATCAGCGTGAGACGGGTTCGGTGCGAACTGCGCTGCCATCACGACCAATGTCCTCGAAACCAAGTGACAGCTCGACTGTTTCTTCTCAGGAGCGGACCAGACTCCCTACCGGCCAGGACAACCGCGACCACCAACATAGACTAAGTGGGAGTCCGTCTGGCCCTAAGACAAGTTCAGCTCCAGGAAACATGTCAAAGCAACAGAGTCCTGGGTCAGAGCATGGTTCAAAAACAAGTCCGCCACCTAGTGGCAGCCAAGGACAAGTTTGCAGGTAAGTTAACTACCCTTAATTCTACGGTAATCACTCTGCTTATACCGATAATAGTAACTGTGGAACCACCCGGACCCCTTTGTGGAGGAGATCACCTCAAGGTGCTACGATTTGCAACGCCTGTGGCCTCTATCTGAAAGCCAGAAACGCCTCTCGTCCGACTAGTCTCAAGCGACCACCGAATGTTGTCCCTGCAGAACCTCCTCGAACTACCGCACCGAAGCCCTCTGCAGTCACAGGTCCAAAACCTGCGTCAAATGCGACCTACATATCTGCTGATCAAACTGGAGGGACTTGTCCTGGAGGTGGACGTTGTAACGGAACGGGTGGTGCAGAGGGCTGCAATGGATGCCCTGCCTATAACAATCGTGTTTCGAAAAGTGCCAACCTAGGTGGAACGCAGAAACGACAGAGTTGCCAAAGTCGAAGTGAAAGTACCAAACCGGAACCAGTGCCTCTGGATGTCAATGCCCTGCAAAATCAACAAAATTCGAATGCCACGGTTGTGATTGCATGCCAGAACTGTGGCACCACTATTACGCCTCTCTGGAGGCGTGATGAGAGTGGCCACACAATCTGCAACGCTTGTGGTAGGTATTACGCGTTTAACGTTTGTCAAACAGTATTTGTTAACAGCCCTAGGTCTATATTACAAGCTACATGGTGTCCACCGGCCAATGACCATGAAGAAATCGACTATCAAAAGACGAAAACGAATTATCCCAGCTTCGCAGGATGAGGAGATGGAAGATGCAATGGAGCCAGCTGAAATGCAAGGCCAGTATGAACAAAATGCTGAGAAAGGGTCAATAAACGAGGACGGATCTGTCAACCTGGGTCTTCGTCGTCGCCCAGACCATCCGCTCACGATCGAGCCTCAACCGGTTATCCGACCTACAAGTAGAACAATATCGCCACTGCCTTCGACCTCGGATCTAGCTGCGTATCATCAGTCAAATAACCCACGTCAGTATACCGGATCCCTGAACGACGATAATCGACTGGCCCCCATGGCGTCTATGTCATCAAACAACGACAGGAAAACATCGCTATCCCCTGCCTCGTTTCTGTCGCCAACTCGAAAACGATCCTTCTCTACCACTGAAAGTGAAGCATTTGCCTCACAAGAAACTGGACAGGAGAGCTCGAAACGAATCTCCTCAATCAATATCAAATCGATACTGAATCCATCGACGTCAGCCACTACTCCCCCCAATTTAGGAACAGGAAGCGACGACGGCGACTATTCCTTACCTCCCATACGATCACCTGGCAGTACCATAGCGTCAGCACCTAGTCCCAGCACCTTTTCCAACCGGGATAACACGCCAGGTGCTGGCCCGCGTGATTTCGATACTGAGAGAATAAAGGCTGAGCGTCGAGCAGCCTTACAACGCGAAGCGGACAAGATGCGAGAAATGCTTGCCGCAAAAGAGAGAGAATTACAAGAACTTGGACATGATTAATGAGTAGGATCCACGATAAGACATCAACGATTTATGAGGTACCTCTTGGTCAGCAAGGTGTCTTTGGACGCGAAATTTTAGTGAATGGAAGGCGAGTTAGGAACCGGCGCATTTTGGATTTCACAGCACACACGGCCTTCTCGGATGGGTTTCAGCTCATGAAACTGGAGTTATTGCTGTTAAGGAGCATGGTGTTTGACATACGTGTCTGGTTTGCTTTCTTTCTTCTCTTCTAAAAGCTATTGGAAGGATTATACAGAACTACTGGCTTCGGCCAGCGATACCACTCTATCTCTCGAAAAGCACATTGTTTACGCTACGGAAAATGCACATATAGACAGGGTCAGGCTGTATATATCGCAAGATAGTTTACACGAGCCAAAAAAAGAGAATGCGGTGTCGCGTTGAGCGACTGTGAGTTGACAACTTGATCAAGTATCAGCTTTGAGCCTCCTTTCCGCTTCATCTTTGATTTATTCATTGTGATAACGACCTTCGTTAAAAAACAAGATTTTTTGATAGAATTTGCGTAGTTTTCCGAAACACAAAGTCCACTCTATACATGGTTTGCGAAGGTGCTCGCACAGTAAAGCATCTATTGTGTGGACATCATAGCGTAGCACAAAGCCCCGTGCTCACTACGTAGGCGCTCAATGCGTACATAGTCCAAACTTGACAGGCCATGGGGGATAGAATGTAAGTTGCTGCAGTAATGAACTGATCAGAAAACCCGAGCTGTCTTGTGATCACAACGAAATATGATGCCCTCAAGGATCATGAAGTGCAAGCCTTGTTGGTAAGGCTGATCCATACAAATGTAACGCTGCGGAGAGAAAAGCGTCGAACTCGTTTACCACAGACAGTGACATTATCACTTGAGGAAACAAATTCCAAGACTACTTAAGCAATGCAATGGGCTATCAGAGCGGGGAGAAAAAGTTTCTTTAACCATTAGAGAAGATTGAACGACGGGTAAGATAGCAAAAGGTGCCCTCACAGCTCATATTCTTGGAACCAATGTGCTAGATGTATCACCACTAGTATGCCATTCATCTACCGCAGTGCATAGGCAATTCATGATATATCCCTTGCAATCAACCATATAAAACGCCTGACGTGGAGTAGTTGAGCATTGGCCCATGTAATTGCAGCGCTCAGGGAGGGGATAGAGCTTTCGTGAAACTATGGTGGCTAACGTTCATGCATACACTACGTCTTGTAATAAATTTCCTATATTAGAATTGAGATTTACTTGCATCAGTCACGGGTGCCTTATGTTGGCCGTTCATTGCCGCGGGATCAACTGGACTGACTTGATGTGTTCCCTGCTGAGTGTTCAAACAAGGCGGGATATCATCAACATAGCGTATGGAATTATGATTGAACAGTACATAAAAAACAAGTAACCTATTAATAAAACTTTGGCTTGCTGATTTCTGCGTGGCTCGCCTAAGCCCGAGTAAATCGCTGTCAGTCTAGGTGTTCGGGAGGGTTGGATTTGGTCGCTATATGCTATATTCCGGAGGAGGAAAGCCTTGAAGACGTTGCGGTAGTATTACTAATAGACCGATACGCATCGAGTGAGTTGTGTTTGTAAATGATTTCACTCGATATGAGGACTCGACTCCGTTCAAGTAGTCACTGTGCCTTCAGGCTTCGTCCCAAGGTTGTGTGGATGCCCTTCGAAATCTCTGCCAACCTGGACAATACCAGCAACATCAATTCCAAGGAGAAGATTACAAGTTATAAGCGACTGATACTGAGATGAGTTTGATGTCGATGCCTACCTTGATATATGGATATACAGGAAACCCAACAGTTCACTGATAGAACAAAACACCACGAATTAACTTCGATATGAGAAATGAACAAGCTAGATTAAGCATAAACCTAACAGCTGCCTGCAATCTTTTATATTTCAGTAAGGTGGATGATTCTTTTTGCTTGAGGAATAATGGGTTGAGGACCAGTGTTTTGTTTGAGCATATAGCCCAAAGCAAGACGAAAGGTGAACCGGCATCCAATAAAAAACCAAAAAGGTAACCGATCAATCTGTCGAGAGACACTTGGATTCATGTCAACGGGCTAGGGCAGAAAACTGTTCGGCCATGCGAAAGCCAATAGGTCTCTGAACGGCTAAGGTAGGTAGACATGCTGTGATATTGCCCAGCAACATGGTTCGGATCTTGCCGTATATGCATATTGAGCTAATTTAGACTCGCGGCATTTGCGGAGATCTAGATGTTTTGCCTGTCTATCTCCGGTTGAGGATCCGCCCGATCAAGATAATCAGAGGATCTCCAAGCAAACGCAAAGAGCTTTGATATGGTCAGAGTTGTATGCTGAATTGAGCAACAGTTGAACGTCCTGGCGTCGGTTCTTCAGCACCAAAATGTTTTGTATTCTCTTGGAAATGCTGTATACTCACTGCTGCACACCCTCATGGGCTCCTGTTGAGCTCCGTGATGACCGGTGCCGGTGCCGGGGTGGAGCGCCTCCGGAGACTCCGTCCACGGTGAGTCGCAAACCACAGGCAGCTGCTACTGTACCCGTTCTGCCTGCTTTCCGCTGCATTTCCGCTGTGCAGGTAGGCGGGTTCGCCTAAACCAATGGCGCCTTTCTTGCCCCAGGATTTGATCACTCACCTACACCAAATCTTGCTCATTTCAATCGCAGTCCTACATACGCACAGAAAAGACATCATTCAACTTTTCTGCTTACCAATACGTCAGATGCTAAGACACAACGTCGTGTTGGAGCAGGGAAATATCTTGAGTGATCTGCGATTTGTTACCCCAAAGCTAAGGATGCTGTGTGTCGGTGGCTGATTCTAAAATCTCACCGACAAGGCAGACCAGCATGGTCTTTATTTTTTTTTCTCTCCGATAAACCGTTTCTTAGAACGTTCCAGTGCTTTCTGGACAGTCTTGAAGTGATACGAGGCATATCAATCATTCAATTATAGCGGAGAATCAAGCATCTGAGCCTCTGAGGACGTGCTAAACCCCACATAGACACTCCGGGGAAGCGCATGCTCGGACTTTATCAGAGTCACGACTCCGATCCGGTTGACAATGAGCCTCCAAAAGACATCACGGATGATATGTATTGTCATATAAAAGTTCTTATTGCGAGGCCAAAGACCCATGCGAAGGCCGGTCTCGGGTCAAGACTTGGGTCTAACGAGACGCATCCGCATGGATGGCTACGCCTTGCGAACTACGAGAAGCGGAGCCCAGCCTATGTTGACCGTGTCGAGCTCACACTGTACGGGCGAGACAATGATTGGACACCCATATTGTTGGCTCACCATATGCGAAGGAGCTGGAACCATCCTACAGTGTTGGAAGCACCGTCACTCCGCAGCTTGTGTGCGTGGGTCCATTCATCAAAAAGATCCATGTCTGTCAATTGAAGGGCGCACGACATGACAATCTGGCTAGACTCGCTCAGCTGGTTGGTGTGGCTGGCCGGCACTCTGCACTCCAACTCCACCAGACTTTTGGCTTGGTTCACATTCTGGGGGATGGAGACTGCTGACTCTTTCGATGTGTTCCTAGACAGACCGTTACTTGTGCCTAGGTAGTACCTTGGTTGGATTTTCATCTTGAACAAAACTCAGGGACTATCCTCCACTTGGGAGCCTCATTCTTTTCTCTTCACTTTCAGGCTCAACTATCTTGTGTCCTTCTAGCTCTCACTCCAAACGATTCAAGTGGGACCAGGCTGACTGACATCCAAATCTATTCGGTTCATGGCTGTCACCCTTACGCGCGCCTTTCGATTGACCTGAGCCGACATCTCTGCTCCGCATCAGCACTTATCCTTGTGCATCATGTCCAATATGGATGAGATGGAGCAATTTGTCAACTGGGACAAGGCCATTGACGCCTTTCCACAACCCCAGGATGGCAACGCCTTTGCTGGTCTGACAGCTGACAACAACGAGAGCATTGATCTTGTCCTGGAGAATGTCAGTGAAGACGACTTCAGCTTCTGCGCCCTTCAACACTTTTCAGACAACAACTTCCCTCTGCCGGACATGCCCGCCCCAACGATGGACTTCACCACAACCGCTGAAGACATATCTAGTCAATTTCAGTGGGATACACCTCCATCGCCATGCATCAACTGTGCTATGTCTGGCTTCTCATGCAAAAAGATCCGAGAGGGTATGTACAAGGACTATTGCACTACCTGCGTAGCATTGAAGGTCGACTGCAGCTTTGCTGTTGCCCCCGAGTCTATCAACACTTCAGCTGCGCCCTTTGACATCAATCCTTTTCTGCCATCTGGACCTCAGATCTCCAACACTCTCCAGGAGGATAACCAGGACGACTCTTGTCAATCCTCTCGCAATGCCTCTCGCAATGCCTCCGTCAGTGATCTAGGCAACCTGGGAGAAATATTCAACAACAAGGCCGCACCTCCTCCCAAAATTGGAGCACGATTCTCTCGAGAGTCGGTTCGTATTCTCAAGAACTGGCTCTCAACTCATAACCGTCATCCTTATCCTAGTGACGAAGAGAAGGAGATGCTGCAACGCCAAACAGGGTTAAACAAAGTCCAAATCACAAACTGGCTTGCAAATGCTCGTCGACGCGGCAAGGTTCAGCCCCCGCGCTCAACATCACCTCACTACACCAGCTCATGGTCAGGCCCCATGGATATCCCTCAACGCCGAGGAACACCAGCTCTGGAAGCCATGAACCCACTGCAACGTTGGGAGCACTCACCCCCTGAGAACGAACCTGCGTCCGTCAGCGCTATTGCACGGGCCGTCACCGCCTCTTCCTCTGGAATGTCGTCCGGACTCGACAGCCCTTTCAGCTTGAGCTATGCGGACGATGGCTCAAGCAGATCTATCTGCAACCAGTCATCGGTCAGCAGTTTAGGCACCTCTCACTCCAGTAATGGTTCTCACGGATCGGCCTATTCACATGGATCTCGCAACTCATGGGGTTCGTTTGGCTCAGCCCCATTCAATAGCCACGGACGTCGTCGCCGTCGCCGAAGGGCTTCGGCAAAAATTGGCAAAGAGAAGACCAGCCTATCAGCCCCTCTCAAGACCTTCCAGTGTACATTCTGTACCGAAACATTCAGGACTAAGCACGACTGGCAACGACACGAAAAGTCGTTGCACTTGTCTCTTGAGCGGTGGGTGTGTTCTCCTCACGGCGCAAAAGCCGTCAACCCTGATACAGGCATCTTATCCTGTGTCTTTTGTGGCGAGGCCAATCCAGACGATGCCCATATCGAAAGCCACAACCACTCCGCCTGCCAAGAGCGTACCCCAGCAGAACGGACATTCTACCGAAAAGATCATCTTAACCAGCACCTGCGTCTGGTGCATAATATCAAGTTTCAGGATTGGTCTATGAAGTCGTGGAAGGTAGCAACGCCTGAGATTCGGTCCCGATGTGGTTTCTGTGGTATCGTAATGGATACATGGACTATCCGTGTCGATCATTTGGCAGAGCATTTCAAGACGGGTTATTCCATGGCTGACTGGAAGGGTGATTGGGGTTTCGATAACCCTGTACTCGAGATGGTCGAGAACTCCATGCCTCCATGTATGAGACCTCTCCAGTATCCTGTAGACAAGTTGCCAACGTCTAACTTTTGAAATAGATCTTATTCATTATGAGCGCACATCCCCGTTGCCATACGTAGCCACTCACTCCCCGCCAGAGTCACCTCGTAATGCCTACGAGTTGATTAAGTTGGAAATGGCTTTCTTCACACGGAACTATCAGGACCAGCACGGACGACTCCCGAACGACGAAGAGATGATGGTCGAAGGTTGTCGTATCATTTTCGCTAGCGAACTGTTATCTCTACAGGGCATCGCGACGAGGCCATCGTGGCTCCGTGACATTATCATGAGCTCTGACACTCTACAACAAAAGGCTAGATTCGGTCCTTTGCGTGGTGCCGCTGAAAACAGGCTGGCATCCCTCAAAATTAACGGCAAGGACAACTTGTTCGAGGAGTGTCCTATGGAGGTACAGCTCCACGAATTTGTCAAGGCCAAGAGACTACTTGGTTTAACGGCGATGGATGATGAGCTTCAAGAAGAGGCCTGTCGTATCGTGGGTCGAGTGGAAGAAGTCTCTACACACCCGTCAGAGGCCATTGCAAACTGGCTAATTCGCCTCGCAACATCTACTACGAACTGGCTCGCGCCTTTCCGTCGACGTGCACACCTTCCACGAAGCGAAGACGTGGTGGATCACATTTGCCGTTCAACGGATCCTACATCTATCGACTCAACCATCCACAGCTACTCGCGCCTCGAGCGTGAACTGAAAGATTATCTCATCTTACAACGATCGATGGGCATAGAGCCTACTGACGAGGACCTCCAACGACAAGCTCGTATCATTATATACGAATTCGATGACGGTTGGAACCAAACCGCGGCAGATAACGCATCTTGGCTCGAGGGATTCAAGAACCGTCATCCCGCAAGCAGTAACAGCTCGCCTGCATTTTCCCTTCAGCCTAGTGTCAACTCAACTGTCAGCGGAACCGCCACCACTGATGCGACACTTTTTTCCAGTGACTGTCCTGTGCTTCTGGGATTGGGTTGTGATGACATGTTTGATATGGGCAGCGGCCCTAACTGTCCCGGACCATACTTCCTCAATGATGCGAACTGCTATCGACGATTGGCGAAGGAGCTGAAGCGATGGGTTGCTGGCACTATGTCGGCGAACAACCCTAACAGGCATGTGCCTAGTGATGCAGAGCTTCAGCACCAGGCACGCTGGATCCTATATGACGAGTAAGTTTTCTGGGCAGGAAGATTGCCGAATGTGACGAGCTGACAATATTCTAGTGACGATCCTTGGAATCAGACTGCTGCAGATAATGCCGAATGGCTTCAAAGGTTCAAGCGAGACGCCGGTATCCTCAAGACAGACGGTCCTGGGCTCCCAATGAGCGATGGCTGGGCCCTCGAATCTGGTGGTTCGGGATTCGCACCCCCCTATGCTTGCCCCAAGGCATCGCTTGAGCCTTTCCCTGCAGATGCGCAGGTGTCAATGGGCCAGGGTGCCAAGTCACTGCCAGCAGCTATTGCTAACAGCTACATCGAGAAGCTCACATCGCAGGCGGCACGACCTGCTGAGGTTTTTTGCTCGCGAGAGCTGGAGCGTGGTCTTATCAGCTATGTCGAGGATCATGTAGCATGCAAGGGATCCATGCCCACAGACGCCATGCTTCAGACACGAGCGCGTCGGATTCTCGACTCGCAGACCACTCCAGCCGATGATATTGATCTGTTGAGCAAGTTCAAGGATATGGTGGCTAAGAAGGTTCCTCAAGCAGTGGCCGCTCAGGACACCATTGCCAGTGCTCCTGCGATGCCCAGCAATATGGAGCTTAACCTCTCAGATGAGGATGTGAACAATATCCTGCAGGACATGAATTTCGAATTTGATGCTCAAGACTTTGGCGTTGCAATGGAAGGGTTACAAGATACAGGAGGTGTTAGCCTGAATATGGCAGGATTCACGGATTAGGGACCGCTTTATACCATTCACGAAGTGTATTAACGATAATGATTAGACGCATATAACAAAAAGGTGTCAGGTTTTTGAGAGTTTCTAGATACAATATGGGTACGCGGTGGATATTTCAATGGATATCAGTTTGTTTACATAAAATTTGGGAATGGCTCAATAATATCACTACATTATCTTCACTTAGCACCTTGCCTACTAGACCAAGTTTCAGGCTGAGTCAACATACGTGATTGATAACAATAGCAGCGATCGTTCGGGCATAAGCGAGGCAATGTCTCAGCCTGGACTTTGGCCTAGAACAAAACAACCACTACAGTAGATGGAAACAGAACAGTGGCTCAGATGCACTTCAATTGCATGCGGACGGTGAGAGAGCGCCAACCGTTAAAGATGGGTCGATGACTTCCGAAGACGGCACTGGGCTTGATATCTGACGTTAGACAGTACCTGCCCGTACCTTGGACCAACCTTTATCAAGTAATTGAAAGAACCTAGCGCTATTCTGAGTAAAGTACGTTGCGGTAAGATCCAGTAGGCAACGATGCCCAGATAAAGTAAGAAGGCACAGCAGGAACGGAAGCGACGCATGTCAATTCCATTCAGCTCATTCATTCCATGTTTTTCAACTTCAAACAACCACTTTCACGCGTCAACTTCAGTCACTAAAGACGGAGATGTTGGAGGCTTCATAGACTGCTTTATGAAGCTTGCTCAGAAGACACTTCGTCTTCTTGTCTCTCTGTCAAGATAAAGTGACGCTTGAGTGAGGCAATCAATCAATTAACGGATCGCTTACAGCACGCAGCTTCGCTCTCAATTATTGCTGGGCGACCCCTACCCCAATGCCGACTTATCTATGCCACGGATTTCGATGGCATCGCCGCGACATCCGGATTTTTGTCATCCTCAACGACCTTGAAGACGCAGCACCAAACTGGGTTCTTGCACCTGCGTCGTCTTATTGTATCCTCGACCAGCTACACGCCAAATACGACTTCTTACCTGAGCTCTCTCCACCAACAACGCCCACGCAAAAGAGCATCAGCGCCAAAAATGCCAACATCAAAAAGCAATTCGATCATGTTGACGACGACCATGCTCTCCCGACATCACGTGTATCCGATGCCGAAGATGCCGTTCTTATGCACTCATGGTCACCGGTCAAATTGCTGGAGGAATTCGATGTAGACGAAATGGTGACGGCATGCAGACCATATGCTTATGTGGCTGATTATGTGGTACGAGTCGACCTGAGTGTGGACGTGGCAGGTCAGATGGCCAAGTACTATGACAAAATGGCCGGCGAAGATGGGTGGATCATGAAATTAAGGAATGAATTGCAGAAGGGTGAACCCGTGCGGTGGTACGTCGTGGTCTGCGGTGACGATGTGAGAGAAGTCCCTGGCAAGAGTGACGAAGAAGAAAAAGAGGTTGGCTATGAGCAGACAAGGGACGCGGCACAAACGATGGTGCGCAACCGACGAACAATAGACGCTTTGGAGGGGCTTTCTGATTCCCCATCCGAGTACGACGATGACAACGACCGAGACGAAGATGGAGAAGATGCTTTCACCGTCCTAGATGGCATTTTAGGGGGGGCAGATGGTGCTGCAACACCCCGGCCACTTTCGAGGGCATTGCCAGATATCGATATCCCGCTCCAGCCTCAACCTGACCCCAACCGGGCTTCAGTTTTGACAATATCAACAGTTTGGTCCCCGGATGAATCACCTAACGGAGCAGCAAGGCAGGAAACACCGGATATTGATGCACCTCTCCAGCCTCATGAACTCGAGAAGAAAAGGAAACCCGTGTCTACAGCATCATCAGTATGGTCTCGAAAAGAATCTCTAGACAATGGACTAGCACTGGGAACACCAGACGTTGAGATGCTACTTCTCCACCCCGATAATACACGATATTCAGCTTCGACAGCATCAGAGATATATTCTGCATACGGGCAATCTAGAATTGAACCAGAAGAGTTTGCCAAGATACAGTCATCAGTGCAGGATCCCATGAGAGGAGAGATACCGGATGTAAAGCAACCTCTCAAACCAAACGAGCTTCATCCGTCTAGATCTTCAACGCCTCCAACGCCTCCAACGCCAAAACCTTTGCAACGGCAGCTGCCAGCTCCAACGATCTACAGGCCCGAAAGCTTTATACCCCCTTTCTCGCCTGTTTTACCACCTATGGAGGGGTTTGATCAAGAATCTCCGAGGCTCAATACTCCTAGCAGGACAGAGAATGTCAAGCCCCCAGAGACATCTTGGCCCTTATCATCAGACTCGCCACTTGAATCCTC
Source organism: Fusarium odoratissimum NRRL 54006 (assembly GCF_000260195.1). Classification (NCBI taxonomy): domain Eukaryota; kingdom Fungi; phylum Ascomycota; class Sordariomycetes; order Hypocreales; family Nectriaceae; genus Fusarium; species Fusarium odoratissimum. Next base: position 91,407 of record NW_022158694.1, on the reverse strand, counting down.
AGGATCGAGTACATTTCATAATCAAGATACTCCGTATCCATATGTTACATCAATCATAAATCCAAAGGACAGGCCAGGTACCTATCTGAACGTACCCAAAGAGCTTGTTCCTCCTCGAACACCCTCGCCTACATCGGAGTATTCACCACAGCCACAGAATTTTGGATCAAATATGCCCAAGTTTGAGGGGATAGTGCCACACGCTCCACCATTGTTGGTGTCACCGAACCCAGCACGTCTAGAACAACCAAGTTCTGGCATATTGTATGAAGCTGGTGACACAATTTCCAAGCAGCAGCTACCATCAACACCAATGCCAAATGCCAAACAGGTGGCACTGCCGAATTTAGACACGAAAGCAGCAAGAGAGCTGGTTTCGAAGCCATCAGCAAGTGCCACAACCCCAACATCGGCTCATCGAAAAACAATCAATCCTGTCTTGAAAACACCTCCCAGAAATCCAACAACACAGCAAATTACACAAAAGTCGCCGAAGTCTCGCTTACCGAGAAGTGTCCCTAAGAACATTCGAATATCAAATGTACCATTACCGCCAGAACCAGAAATAAAGACGCCTCGTCGCCCGCCTACGCCACCAAAGCCTCGAGGTGCATCGGGAGGAAACTCACAGAAAAGACCACAAACTGCGCCAGAAAAGGGGACGCCATCATCGAAAGCTCATGCCAGAATGTTATCCATGCCGTACCGTTATGAGACACCCAGCTCTCTGCAAGAACTGGAAAGGGAGGAGCCGATACTAGAGCCTACACCATCTCTTGCTTCTGACTACAATGCGGGTGTCAGTTCAAAACCAAGCGCGCCACGAGATTCAGCACGTGGGGTAAGGTTACGTGCACCACAGCCAGCGGTCGCCACAACGCAAAGTCGACAGACTAGTGTATCTACGGAGCATAGTGATGGCCAGGTAAATGAAGACGGAAGGCATCCTAAACAACGAATTGGTCGCAGTCATTCAGTGGCCGAAGGGCTTAAGAAGCTGTTCAGGAAGCCGTCTCATGCTAAGGCAGGCCATCATCATTGAAGGAAACGGAGAGTAAGCATGAATTGCTGGTTTTGAACTTTCATTTCGGGGTTGATCTTGACCGCAATTTGGAGCATTTTATTTTGAAGGGATAGGAATTGCTGTTGACTTATGGAGAAACGTCGAACTTTCAATAAGTCGTAATATTCTATGATGAATCGTCATGATGTTAGAGTAACGGAACGAGATTCTTTGAAATTGTACAGTATTTGAATGCATAGAGGTTTAATTATGCAGTAGGTGATCTGCAATTAGCAATCAGATTTAACATCTAGGTACAGTGAAATTTTCAGGGTGCGAAATGAAATGAGGGTAAAGCTCCTTTACCAGGTAGGTATGGATGGTCATGCAAGGAGTTGATGCGCGTCACGTGTAGGTTAAGCAAGACAGCTTGCGGCTCGAGTAACTCGACTCGATTACCAGCATACTTAGTCAACACCTCCAATTTTCTATCTTACCCTCTTCGATCTGTTTAACAGCCCGCTTACATCAAATAAGGATGCAACTCATGGTATCAGTTGATTGGAGTCCCTGATGGTCTCCAAATAACTCTCCAACCCGAGACCGTTGTGCCCACCGAACCCCGACAATATTAAACCTCGAGGCCCGTGTCCGAGTCCGAGTCCAATCTAGCCTCCGGTCATTGTCTCCTTACCCATCGCCTTCGGTTCTTTGAATCCGCCTCATATAAAATGGCCCTATCGCGGCCCGAGCCTGGCCCCAATGCGTCGGTCGAAGCGTTTGCGCAAACCGGCGCTGAGCCCTCGCTCGATGATAGCGACGACGAAGATCTTCGGTCGGCCGTTGGCAGTGGAAGCGATGTTTACGAGCTGCATGAGAGAAATACGAGTAGTGGTAGACACGGCAGCGCGATATGGGATGCCGAAGCTGCAGAGGATGGAGATGTAGACCATCCTCTCGTAGGAGAGCGCTCGCGAAGTCCTGGTTCTATGGCGAGTTTCCAGCTCTATACCCCTGATGAAGAACAAGCCGTGCGGAGGAAGTTCGATCGCAAGCTTGTCTTATTCGTCGCTCTCCTTTACATGTTGAGCTTCGTCGACAGATCTAGTACGACCCCTTTATCTTTTTGCGATCGACAACAATGTACTAACAAATCCAGATATCGGCAATGCTCGTATAGCTGGTATGGACGAAGATCTCCAGTCTGACCCGCCCCGCGATGAATGGTACCAATGGGCCCTCACGGCGTTTTACATTACTTACATTGCCTTTGAATGGATGTCGCTTCTGTGGAAGCTCATTCCGGCGCATGTATTTGTGTCAATGGTGGTCCTGACATGGGGTCTCATGGCGTCCCTTCAGGCTGTCGCGACGTCTTATCCCATGTTGATTGCGCTGCGCGCTGTCCTTGGAATAGGAGAGGCTGGCTTCACGGGGATTCCATTTTACTTGAGTTTCTTCTTCAAACGAGAGGAGCTTGCATTCCGGACTGCTATTTTCATATCTGGTATGTAATCCCCTGTTGGGATGTCAAAGAAGAAAAGCTTACAGCTGTCGCAGCGGCACCCTTGGCTACGACGTTTGCTTCAACGCTCGCCTGGCTCATTGTTAAGTTTGCTGAGTTTGGCCCTATTGCTCCCTGGCGTCTTCTCTTTATCATTGAGGGGTTCCCATCCGTCATCGCGTCTGTAGTAGCCTGGAACGTCATCCCTGACTCTCCACAGACAGCTCCTTACTTGACCAAGCGTGAGAAAAAGGTTGCCCATCTACGCCTTCGCAGCGAGCAGTCGACGGCCACAAACAATAAGCCTTCGTCTGGTCTCAAAGGTCGCGATGTTCTAGCAATATTTCGTGACCCTGTTGCGTGGATCACTGCAACCATGTTCTTCCTCACCAACATGGCGTACTCCTCTCTCCCCGTCTTCCTCCCCAAGATACTCACTGAGATGGGTCACGATACTCTCACCTCTCAAGCTCTCAGTGCTCCCCCATACTTGGCGGCTTTTGTCATCGTCCTCTTCACAGCGCACATGTCTGATCGTCTGCGCACACGCACCGTACCTCTAATATTCCATGCCCTCGCTTCATCAAGTGGCTACGCCATTCTGGCTTTGGCTAAACCCCTTAATCTTCCTAATTTCATCCGTTATATGGCCGTATATCCTGCCGCTATAGGCTTTTTCAATGTCGTCACTCTCATCATTACTTGGAGCATCAACAACCAAGCCAGCCAGAGCCGTCAAGGCGGTGGCTTTGCTCTCCTCCAACTCGTTGGCCAGTGCGGACCGCTCGTGGGTACCAGGTTGTATCCGGATCGAGATGCTCCCTATTATGCGCCTGGGATGAGCACATGTGCAATCGCTATGCTTCTGGTCTCCATACTAGCGTATGCTCTTCGCTTTTATCTCAAGTATCAAAATCGTAAATTTGACCGGGCTGAGAGTGAGCGTCGGCAGGGAGGTGACGAGGTTGAGGAAGAAGGCCTCGTTGGCCCTGGGAGACGCAAATCAGCGGCTGTTGTTTTTCGATATATGTTATAAGGCAATTTTAATAACCACTGTTTCAAACTCGCAGCTCCTAAAAATTTATTGTTCACGGAATGATCGCTACCGAGGTAAACTTGATTGTTAGACCATGTACACTTTCTTCTTCTTCTTGCTGCTAGCTAACACCTCGTGATGCTAAACTAATACCGTTTGTAACTTGATTTTCTCAAACGATTTGCCATGTAAGTTATTTATAATCTATTTCCCAAAGCGCATCCACTTAGGGGCGTGATACTTCTCTACGCCGGCTTTCCACCAAGAGTCAGTTCCACGCCCGCCTTGCTCGATCGAGAAAGACGCAGATTCTTTCTCATGTTTAGGCTTGCTGGCATCCTCAGGTCTAAGTTTGCGGCGCAGTGTCTTCCAGGCCGAGTGGTGTTTTCTCTGCTCTTTATGTTGACGCCTGACACTCTGATAGGCATGGCGAAGTTTATTGCAGCTGTTATGACAAATATTGTGTGCCAGTTTCTCAACTCCGGCTCGAGACCGTTTCACTCCCTCTGTCAAGCTTCGAAGAGACATGACAGAAGATTTTCTCTTGCTTCTTCTTTCCACCTGTGGCGGTTTGATTGGCGGACTAGGACTGTCTGAGTGCCGGTTTTCTGTTGGGCTATCAATTTGGGTCTGGATTCGGGCCTTCATCCGTGTCAGGGGGTAAGTCCCTTCAAGCCCGATAGTGTCTTCCAATGAAGGCTGTCTCGCCATGGTCTCCTGAGGAGGCGTCACATTTGACTGTAGGTCTTCCGAACTTGATACAATCTCAAAGTAGTGGTAGGACTGGATGGGTAGTCGTTGCAGGTGCCCGAAAGCAGCTGCCTCATCGACTCCTGTCCTGTGGGTGCTTCCTTGTCTCATAACTCTCGCAGCAACAGAAGAGCTTGATGAAGATCTCAGACCGGATAGCCGGTCGTTGAAGCGACTATATTTCATCAAATCGCCCAAGTCCAAACTTGGCATGCGAGTGTCTGATGCCGGTGATGGCACATCACTAAATCCAATACCTTGGTCATGGTATGATGAAGATGTGCTCCTTGGAGCTCTATGTACGGACTCTGGAGAGGGCGCTTGCGATCTCATAGGTCTCAGGTTATCTCTTACCATTTGTAGGATAGAGAACTGGTCTGAAATAACATCAGTCGTTGATGGTTTGCGGATTTGGTCATCGGGTGCATCGTTCAGCTGTGCTTCTTCACGAAAGTGATCGCGGTGGGTAAGTGGTAGTAAAGCTCCATTCTGAAGAAATGCATCTTGTCTGGAGGTCGTTCGACTGGTCGGGTTTGTATGTGCCTCAGCCTCGGGGAAAGGCCGCCCATTTGACCGGAAATCTCTCTAGGATGCTGCTGGCCTGATGTTTTCCAGATCCTCGAGTTTCTTCCGGGTAACAGGTGCTCTTTTTTGTACATTAAGTTCGCTCAGCTGTGTGCCTGGAATGGTGTTATTGCTGTAGGAGTCTGGTGCATCCCCTAACTTGAGGCCTAGAGGGCGGGACCGGACTGGAAGTGTAAAGGTGTCATTCATGGTGAGGATGTATGTATCACTAATAAAAGCAGCTGATGGGTGGTGAATCTCAAATGGTGATGAGTTGTTGAAGATGGGAAAAGAAAACGAAGTGTAAAAGTTGAGAGTTTGGTTTATAACACTGAACTAAATCTAGTCGAGTAGGTGAAACAATGGTTAGACCATCACAGGGTTGCTCCTACCTCTGTGCGGCAGATGAGAAATATAAAATAAGGCAAGTACATAAGTATAGGTAACTAACAGAGGAGCTGCAATCGTGAATGTTGTTTTCTGCTTGCCTTTTAAGAAAGCCTTGACCGAAAGTGATATAGAGAAACACCAAAAAGATATCACTGTCTCGTGGTAACTAACAACCTAAAATAGATACTTAGAGACAGCAAAAAACCGAACCGGAGGGCACTGGGATTGCTCCCGCCAGGGCTTGAACCTGAGACCTTCGCATTACCGGACACTCGGAATGAAGTATTAGTACGACGCTCTAACCAACTGAGCTACGGAAGCCTTCCAATTCGATAGAATGGTTGACATTATTTTGCAATATGTTGAGCTCCAATTACTCCCAGTCCATCGAGTAAGGACAATATGCATCACAAGCATTCAGTGGAGGCAACCACAATAGACCAGCTTCAATGAGTAGACTGAGGACAATGACTGCTGGTTCGTGGGCTCAGAAGTGCTCTAACTAGAGCTTATTAATTTGATAACCCTTGTTCAAGCTTGATATGCCCGGGACGACATCTATCCCTCCTCAAACTTCCATTTCATCCATCAATCACCCATATTCCGCCTGTCTTATCCAGATTTCTCAACGCAGTTGGTACACTCAGCGCATGTGAAATGTGTTGTTGCAGCTCCGAGCTTCATAGCTCCTCCTGGGGCATTCTGATGGAATAGGTCAGGCCAGCCGTATTGGGTCTCGGGCCAGGCAAATATTTTGATCGGGGCACATCGATCATTGTTGAATCTTGCTTTGTTAGTAGTATACGGACATATGAGTAAGTATAGCATACCCAGCTAGACGGCAGATCATACCAGGATCAATGAAAACAGATCCGATATGTCCCTTTAGCTCAGGGCCTAGCTCATTGCATGTATATTCAAGTTCAGGACGATAGGCGAAACATGGAGCTCCCCAGTTCTCCTCACGGCAGAAGTAAACCTGAGATGTGTTTAGTAAATGTATTCTGCTGGGAACAATTCAATCATACCATGCCAGACTCTCGACCCCCTTCACTGTTCTCGTCAGGAGTAGTACCAAGGCGAGCCTTGATAACTTCAGGCTCGATGGCTTCGTACTTGAGTGCAGCTCGCTCCTTGAGAGGTGAAGACCACATGTCAACTGAGACAGCGAGACAGTGCGTATAGAAGAGCGACAAGACGGCAAGTGCAAAAGATGTCTTCATTCTGATGATTGGGTGAGAGTAAGTGTTGATAGGAATGAAGATGGAAGAGGGTAATCAGAAGTTTTAGTTCTCGATAATCCGAATTGCTTATTGAGCACTGACAGCAGCTGACGTCTGGGTTACAGCCTTTTATGTATCAGAGTTTGCTACGGCAAGCCATTGATGATTTTTTGGTTTCATTCTTTACGACAAAGCTACGTATGACACGCAAAGCCTCGTGATGACACTGGCTCATGCGATACAGCTGCAGCTTCAACCCGAGCCTACTCATTCAATTGTACCAGGTTCTCACCCGTTGCCGACCGTATTGATTGCTTGTGTTGTGTTGATCAAGATACTCGGTCAACTCGTCAGCTCATAAACAAGCTCCCAGTCAAAGACCTTCGGGAGTCATCGGTCATCCCGTGATACAAATTCGGCCCATCGGGCGTCCAAAAAATGCTGTCAACTTGCAGGTGGCTTGCATCACTAGTAAACAAACAACCGGGCCTAGATGGGAGCCGCGGCTGATCTCCTAGACGATTGTGTCAACGGTATTACCGGCCTCGGGAAGCTTGTGCAACTCTCGTGTCTGCTGCTCAACCGTTTGCCTGGAATTGTCAGAATAGCGGTCTCGCCTCAGTCTCCCACGTTGCGCATTGCATCACGGGATATGAGCAACTCGCACCAAGTACCGGTTTTGGCTTGCCAAAGACATATTCCACGTTATCTAATTTGTTCTCATGCAAGAATTTGCCGTATGCCGGTAACATCCACCGCGTGAAAGCCGCTGGATCGCCCAACGTGCATCGCTGATCGGCCGTCCCTGACGTAGATGGCAGGGAAAACGAGTCGGCACAGCTTAGTATCAAGCTTCGATTTCATTTGATCATTGTGAAACTCAATCTTTCGTATAGCCGTGTTAAAATAGAAGCATACTTACGTTTATGCATATTCATCATCCAACATGATCGGCCTTGGAGCAGAGGCCCGGAGCCGGCAACGGAGACGGACGGAACAGACTCCACAATGATTGCCTGTTTAGGCAATATCTGTCACAGCGGACTCCGGCACCTCATCCCGTGTACACGAGTGTTCTTATGCCTGGTAGCATATACGGGCAACAGTGTGATACGGTCTCTCTCTCACGACGGAGGATTTGGCTTGAAACTGCCCGTTGCGCTACACTTCTCACCCAGCACATCCTTGGCTTCGGAGGAAATGCAAGAAAAGGCGGATCCGGTCAGCCAAGTAGGTTTCTTCGAGTCAATACCGATCTTGGTACGAAAAGAGACTCTGTTAGGATACACAGCATCATTCGATGCAGCCGTCCGTCGCAACTCCTGGCCGATAGCCACTCCACCTAGCAGCTATCTCTGGCGTTGCCGGTTGCACGGCATCAGCTTCAACCACTCTGCGTACATCAAGGCCACTGCCGTGGCCCCCAATTCGGATTTTAAGGAGCAAGATGGTACCTTACATCGTCATGTGCCTCAGTCGATCCTCAAGATTCTTGGGTTGTCCTAAGAAGGCAGACAGATACGAGATAGTGCAACTATAAAGCAAGCTTGCACGCAATTCAACTAGGCAATCAATGTCTCTGTAGCAACACTGCATTGGACAATTGTAAGGAACCACAGAGAACCATTGTACCTTTGGTAACCCGAGTTCGGAGGCGGTGAAGTTGGGTCGCCCATCAGCCAACATCTTCCATGCCGCAAAAGAGCGAACGATGATGACAATAACAAAATAGATTCTTGGTACAACATGTTTATTCTAGTATTTCAGAACCAAAATGATGGCATTTTTATACGCAATAATTACTTACGGGTTTTCATAAATCAAGATTAGAGATTGCCTAAGTATTTCTGTAGACTTAGCCATGTTCATGAGCTGGGCGTAGGGTATTCTTCTTCTCTGTTTAATGGCAGGACATGACTGAGAGAACTCCAAGTCTTTCAAAACAGCAGTTTCTTATTGTCATATCGTGACTGCTCTGATAGAATTTCTCTTGGTGAAATTGCTTATTTAGATAACACAGTTACTATTGATTCAATCGACATTTTCAAGCGCTTTTACGTTATGTTTCTAGGTTATGCTACAGTGGGTTTCAAGCAAACCGAAATGTACAAAAAGGGCGATTCCCCTTTTGATACTCTGTCTAACTTCAAAGATTAACAAGCAAGCCGAAACCTAAGAAACACTGGGCGCTTTCTCTGCCAAGTGTAAAAGTATGCCTTCCACTCACGCAATGTTCTCGAATCGACTACTCACTTATCTAATGGACAGATAATGACTTTTTAAGGTAGAGTATCCGTGACAGACTTCTCAAACACCAGAGCTGATGGAAAGAAAAGAAGACAGTCCGAAATTATAAAGAGCAAAGAGTTGGTATGGAATCAGGTACATATCATGGACTGAGCATGAAGTCGGACCAACATTAGGGATTATTACACAGTGTTCAGTGCACAGTAGTCACCAGATGTTGAGCTCGGCTGTGATGGGATATACCGAATAGTCGCTAGGCTTTAGCCGGGGCTAGAGGTTTCTGTTATCCGTTATGCTAAGACAGTGCATAGGCTAGCTTATTCCTACGCGTTATGCTTGGTGGAGATCACAAACACCATCGGTTATGACTTGAAAAGCAACATGCTTCTACCACTTCTTGACCAAGAAACTTTTCCATTATTCTCTTAGCTGACAGGCTCTATTACTGAAATCTGCTTCAACTAACATACATAAGCTCCAAGAATACAAAGCTGAATGAGAGAACCAACCGCAATGTTGACGAATCGCCCTCGGACACGGCAACGAGCGTATAAGAAGCCACCTGCTCTTGATGTTCCCAACATTGATGAAGATGCCGCGGAGAGGAAACGAGTTTTGAATGTTCTAGCACAGAGAAGATATCGTGAGTCCTCATTTTCCTGCAACCAAGTAAGCTTGAGATCTGACAGGCATATAGGTGAAAAGAAACGGCTAGATCGTCTTAAGACCAAGTCAGCTGGTAGCAATGGGTCTCAAAACTCCGAACCTCAGGATGAAACAGCTCCAAACTCCGAATACAGAGTATCAAAAGACGATATCTATGAAATCCCGACTCTGCAGAGCAATTTGGAACCCACAATTCCAGAATCCAACCTGTCAATCCCTCCCACGACAGATGCTGACATCTTGGCTGGGTTTGATCTCAATCTGACATCTTGGAACCCCCTCGGAGACCCCCTCCAAGATTTGACATTTGCGTCTATTCTTCCAGACCCAAATACAGTACCCGAATACTTATCCGAAGACAATACCAGGGACGATTCAGTAACAAATACTCATCAGGACTTGTCTGCAGATTTTGGCGGAACCGATATGACCATGTTTATTGATTCTTCATCACTCAGCTCTTCACCCTCGTCATCGGAAGGGCAGACGCTTCCTGATAGTTATCAACTACCTCTACTACAGCTTACACTTCTCAAGGCTGTTATGCGTATAGCAGACCGTCTGAACCTGAAGCCAGATCTTTGGGACTTGGCGGGCAACTCGGCATTCAACACAGGGACCGCAACTCCAGCATCTCTACTACCTCCATCATGGCAGCCCACTCCATCACAAGTTGCGATACCGCACCATCCAGTGTTTGACCTGCTGCCCTGGCCAGGTGTCAGAGAGCGCGCCATCTTCATCTTGTCATTGCCCGACGAGTTACGGCCACCACGAGCCCAGGGTGCACTGGCGATCGTCAACTTTGCCTATGATGTTGAGGATACGGCCGAGGGAGTTAGAATTTATGGTGACGATCCATATGATCCAGGTAACTGGGAGCTTGGGCAGGTTATGTTTGAAAGGTGGTGGTTTTTGTTTGACAATAGCATCATCAGCACGAGTAACCGCTGGCGAAGGGCAAGGGGAGCACCGCCGCTGCTATTAAAATGTGGAAGTGCTGGTTCGAGCCCGACTGCAAGTACATCATCTGCTACAACTGGAGGATCATGATGGGGCCACTGAAGTTGTTGTTGAGTACCTTAGTAGGTAGGAGGGCCATACAGCCATGTTATGAAACTCTCATGAGACTTGTAAAATATAGAATAGCGATGCATATGAATTTGATGACGTTAAAGTCAATTGAGCAAGAACGAACGGTGAACATATAAACGCAAGGCTAAACCGAGATTTCTATCCGCATAGACCCAATACTCTTCTCGATAAGCCTCACAAGTTATCATCCGAGCCCCTTGATTAACCCGAAGAATAATTGACATCGAGGTGGAGGTTTGATGCTTAAATCAGTCATTGTCAAAGTAAGTCTTTGGACCTTTCACTCACCGGTCTGACAGTGACACCACTAGTAGCTCAGCATCATGACGGAGGGGTTATAAAGGTCCTCGGGTGATGATTCGTCCATTTGCTGGACCCTTGCTCCGCAGCAGGGGACCCTCGACGTTGACGTTGGGGGAGAGAGGAGACATAGAGATCATTGGCAGGGCCTCTCGGAAGATGGCTGCAAACCGCAAGCTGCAAGCCGAAGCAGAGTGGGATGTCGTGAACTGCTTCAGCCAAACAGAATCCATCAAGTCCACAGTTTCCAGGCTCATTGCAGATGTTACCGCACGCTCCATTGTCCTGGGTTTCTCACCGATCAAAAGAGGCGCAGCCGAGTACAACCAATTCAACGGCCACTCTATCAAGTGGAGGTGAGCATCGATTTATGACTCTGAGTTCTTGAGCTTAAAAAATTTCATCCGTTTGTCTTAGCTGCAACGTTTGGAAGCTCACTTCGTTAGCCTGGGGCAGCTTTAGGGGCATCCTCACTGGTTCGATGCCCTGAGCTCCCCTGAGCCTCTCGGCTTCCGATGCCCGGGAACGGCGCTGAGTTCAAATGAACGCATCTGCATCCGCCAATGAGCAGACACGATTCATGCATCGGAGGTAAAAACGGAACCCCACTGGGGAGTTTCTGGAGGAAGGAGGGGCATCTAAGAGGCCGTCGGCGGGGGAGAGGAGAAATTTCCTGGACAGTTAGAAGGAAGGAACGACGTGGAACGCTTTTCTGTCGGTACTCGGTTTCTTTCTTCTCTCTTTCTTCTCTTTCTCTTTTCTACCCGTCATCTATCACTCAATATATAACCTCCTCTTCGTTCTTCTAATAGAATTGACTGTCATTTGTCAAGTTGGATCCTGGTAGTACGTGAACTATTGCCCCCTGCTGCTGCTTCTCGTTCAACGGATTGAGAGAGGGAAATCGAAAGGTCAATACAGATCATCGTTTCCACCGCCTCGTCTGGAGTTGCAGCGCAAAACCTCAGAACCGGGCTTCAAACAATACAATAAACGTTAGTTTATACCAGCATCGCCGCAATACCTCTCTTATCTGTAATTGAAATTGCTAACATAGGATTCCTTGTCAGTCGTCGTTACAGTTCCCCTCCCCCACAATCTCCCCATACTCCAGCTCTCCGATCCAAGCTTCGACCCGCCACGACCATCACGCCCATCTCTTCCTTTGTAACGAATCAACATTGTTCTCTGGTCAAATACAAATACAAGCTCGTCATAAACCACACAATCCAACAAATCCTCGTCAACCGATTTCACCATGCATATCAAGGACATGCTCAACGACGCCGAGAGGAGCGGCCAGCCCTCCTTCTCTTTCGAGTACTTCCCTCCCAAGACCGCCCAAGGCGTTCAGAACCTTTACGACCGTATGGATCGCATGTATAACCTAGGTCCTAAGTTCATCGACATCACATGGGGTGCTGGTGGTAGAATTGCCGAGCTCACTTGCGAGATGGTACTCCAGGCTCAAGCTGTCTACGGCCTCGAAACTTGCATGCATCTGACCTGTACTGACATGGGTGTTGAGAAGGTCAATGATGCCCTTCTTAAAGCGTACAAAGCTGGGTGCACCAACATCCTGGCCCTACGTGGTGACCCCCCCCGAGCTCAAGACAAGTGGACCGCTGCCGATGGAGGCTTCCAGTATGCCCGTGATCTTGTCAAACACATCCGCGATACCTACGGCAACCACTTCGACATCGGTGTTGCTGGTTATCCTGAGGGTTCCGACGACAACAAGAACGAGGACGAACTACTTGACCATCTCAAGGAGAAGGTTGACATGGGCGCCAGTTTCATCGTCACACAGATGTTCTATGATGCTGATAACTTCATTCGCTGGGTGAAGCGTGTTCGTGAGCGTGGCATCACTATCCCTATCCTCCCCGGTATCATGCCCATCGCTACATATGCCAGCTTCCTTCGACGAGCAAACCACATGCAGGCCAAGATCCCTCAAGAATGGCTCGATGCACTTGAGCCTGTTAAGAACGACGATGTTGCTGTCAGAAACATCGGAAAGACCCTGGTTGCCAACATGTGCCGAAAGTTGCTCGCCAACGGGATTCATCACCTTCACTTCTATACTATGAACCTTGCCCAGGCTACACGCATGTTACTTGAGGAGCTCCAATGGGCTCCTTGCGCTGAGCGTCCTCTTCAACAGGCTCTCCCTTGGAAACAGTCCAAAGGACTTGGCCGCCGCGAGGAGGATGTTCGGCCCATCTTTTGGAGAAACCGCAACAAGTCTTATGTCATTCGCACACAGGATTGGGATGAGTTCCCTAACGGTCGATGGGGTGATTCTCGCTCTCCTGCTTTCGGAGAGTTGGATGCTTACGGCATTGGTTTGACTGGTACTAACGAGGCCAATCGCAAGAAATGGGGCGAGCCCAAGACCATTCAGGATATTGCTCAACTTTTCGTCCGATATCTCCAAAATGAGATCGAATCTCTGCCATGGAGTGAGGCACCTCTTACCACCGAGGCTGACGAGATTCGAGAGGAGCTTATTGAGCTGAACAAACGAGGATTGTTGACTGTGAACTCCCAGCCTGCTGTCAATGGTGTCAAGTCTTCTCACCCTGTCCACGGCTGGGGCCCTGACAACGGTTATGTCTACCAGAAGTCATACCTTGAGTTACTGGTGCACCCTGATGTCTTCGACAAGATGATCACTCGCATTGAGAACCACCCTGATCTGACCTACTACGCTGTGACTAAGGACGGCGAGCTCCGATCTAATGTGACATCTGATGGCCCCAACGCAGTGACATGGGGTGTCTTCCCTGGAAAGGAGATTGTGCAACCAACCATTGTCGAGAGCATCAGTTTCCTTGCATGGAAGGACGAGGCATTCCGACTGGGTGTCGATTGGGCTCACTGTTATGACATGAGCTCGCCTAGCCGAGCTCTGCTTGAGGGTGTCATGAATGACTGGTACCTCGTCAACATCGGTGAGTAAATAAGTTCCAAACCGACTCTGAAAGCGTGCTAACAATGGTAGTGAACAACGATTTCCACGACAACAAAACCATCTTCGAGCTTCTGAAGGGCCTCGAGGTCAAGGACCTCACCACTCCTGCGACTCCTTTGACTGAGTCTGTAGGTAATGGCGCCGTAGATACCGAACCTATTGCCAACGGTACTGCAGCCACTGCAGTTGCGAACTAGATGTTCTCGCGCAGTGGTACCCGATGCGATGGTTTACCAAGATGCCCAGCATCTTGCCCAAAGTAAATCTCTGTTATGATTGCAGAGCGATTGCAAGTATGCATCATCGGGGCGTTGCTGTGCACTTCCTCTAACTTTAACGACCACTGCTTTTTTCTTCCTTTGATTTCTTTTTTTGATTTTCGGGTTTGGGTATAATAGCATCACCAAGGTGTCTTTTTCAACAAAAAGTTACCAGGGATACGGGGGCAGCATTTTAAAAAGGCGCAAGATACGAAAAATCACTCGGCGGGCGCAGACGACTTTATGTTTTGGGGGCTTGCTTTGCTTGTTCTATATCTCAACGATACCCCGCCAGCAAGGCCTTATGGATGGACGAATGCATGACTGAATTTGATTTCTTCCTTCTATGCTTTTTACTTTTTTTTTCTTTCCCGACGAACGGGAAGAAAGTATACAGAGTGGATGATGGGGACGTGGAAAAGATTTAAAGGCAAAGTTTGGCTATCATGATGGACTCAAGCAACAGCTAGACATTGCTGATGCTCGGAACCAGCAATTGACTTGATATCTAGTCCCGATATTGGGCTACGATGATACTTTACGCTCTCCCATACCGACCCTTTGAGTGACTTGAGTGAAATGTCCAAAGTCCATCGTTATCCTTTCTTCTACCCAGGCTGGAATTGTGTTGTACACGATAAAAAATATTACCGTCAAATGGGCTACGAATTAAATTCCTCCGCTCTCACCATGCATCTTCCTCAGCCACTTCATAATCCATATTCACCGCCCTCTCTTCCCGCTGTGGTTCTGCGCTCTTCTCCCGTCTAGGCTGATCATCGAAGTCCGCCATAGCATCGTCCTCTACACCATGCCGTGGCGCATCATCATTGCCAAGGGTCTTGACAGGCGGCAGAGGTGTATTCACCCACGCAAGCTCAAGACGTCCCTCAATGCCAGGCAGTTCCTTGCCATTCAGACTATAGTAGAACTTCTCTGCTGTTTTACGGTCTTGGAAAGAGACGTGTGTGGTTTCAGGAGCTGTATCGACAGACTCAAACTCGCCGAGGTTCTGTTTAGTATGTCAGTGATATGAGACCTGAAAAGGAGAGAATTTAAACGTACCAGGAGGAAATGACGTAGCATCTCATCCTTATCAGGTGCTGTAAAGTCAACACCTGTAATGGCGAGCTTTTTAGGCCGGTTGTCAATCGAGTATTGCGCATAAGCTGCGTGCATGTTTCCTCCTCCACGACCCCTGAAGCTTCCTCTTCCTCGTCCACGAGCGCGAAAGCTGCCTCGACCTCGATACCCACCTCGAGGAGCCCATGATGAGTTTGATTCTTCCCCGGCATCGGGATCTAGACCGAGCATCTTTGCCTCTTGTTCGAGGGCCGCAAGCTTCGCGCGCAGCATACTTGTACCCGACGAATTGGCGTCTCCGTCCTCGCCTCTCTGACTGGCGAGTTTTGCCTGCAGCTTCTCGTTTTCCTCTCGGTGGCGGGCGAGGAGTTCTTGATGTTTCTTCACTACCTCCTGGCGCTCTTGCTCTATCTTGGCGCGCTGAGCCTCGCGCTCTTGGTGCTTCTTTTGTTCTTCTTCTTGCTTTCGCTGGAACTCTTCCATATCTATTTCTGGTTGGACCTCGTCATCTTCTGCAGCCATCGGGTCGCCCGACCAATTGCCCCCTTGCAAAGGAGCCGATGCTGGTAGTGTGTCGATCTTGTCTTTGTACCAAAATACCTTGACGAATCTGTTGTCGAATATCACTTTAGGTGACTGATATGCTGCATTTGCCGAACCCCATTTATCGTACTTAACAATCGCGAGGTGCTTGTATGGCTGCATTGATACCTCCTGGATATTGCCAAATTGTGAGAAGAACTCCCGCACTTGCTCCTCGCTGAAGGACTCTTCTGGGATGTTTTCGACAACGATGGTACTCTTTGTACGGTCATAGTTAGGCCCTTCAGCGGAGAAAGGAGCTCTCGAACCGCCCTTCTTAGCGCCACGGTTCCGACGACCCCCTCGACCACCTCGGCCCCCATCGGGTGGGAAAGTCCAAGGGTTCATGCTATTTGGGGCGTTTGCTAACATGGCAAATGGATCACTTGGGTCGTACTCTATCAAGGCTCGTATTAGACGAGCAAACAAAACAAGTGAGTGATACCAAACTTACCGGCGTCGGTACCTGGGGGCACGAATATCGACTCGTTGCCATGGTCATACGGGCATGTGCTCCCACGCGAACAGAAGCCCTTGGTGTCAAAATCACGACATCGACCTCTTCTCCGGGGTTGACCCCTACCACCTCCAAAGCCTTGTTGCGGGAAGTTTGGCATGCCGGGATATGGCATCCCCATGGAACCCATCTGCAGAAATGCCTCCATGACTTTCGGATCGAAAAGCATGTCGGGTCGCGGAGGAAGATTATACGTGGGTGCACCAGGCCGTCCTCCCCTCATGTCGTCGCCTCGGCCTCCACGCCCACCTCGACGGGGTTGCTTCTGCACGCGCCCATCACGGTTGAAACTTTCGTATCCATCTTGCGGATCGTATTCTTCGCGATCGTAGAAACCTCTCTTTCTTGAGCTATTTGGCGTCGTGCTGTCGGTCAAAGGTTGCTGTACTGGTTCAACTCCGATCTTTGGGGCTGGAGGAGCCCCTGGGAGGTAGGATCTGTACGCGATTGCTTGGAAGACGTCGTCGAGGAAAGCTTTGGGGTCTGCAGAATGGATTTGCGGTCAGTTTCTGCGGACAATCGTCCTAAAAGTGAGAGCAGTAATGCGCACCTTCGCTTAAAAAGTCAGGAATCTCCTGTTCGCATAGCTTCCGTACCGCGTCTGCGTCGCCATCGTGCTTGAGAAGGGCAATGACATACTCGGCTAGGACATCGGCGTCGGCGTCAGAGCTATTCTGTATGTTAGCGGGGTCTTTAAAATGCGAGCTGTTCCAGCGTCGCATGGGGAAAATGAGGCTACGGACGTATCCTCGATGCGCTTGACTATCCACGCCTTAAGCAGGGGCGCATCTTCTTCAGAGAACAGCATTGTTCGAACAACGCGACCGCTCCGTTGATAGTAGCCGTCAGAATGCGCCCGAGACAAAGAGCAAGGATAGATCAGGTACGTAGGTATGTTTGGTTGATGTTCTGAGGTTGGAGGCTGATTTTTTTGGGTCTTGGGCCGTTGGGGCCTTTCGTTGTATTGTAACAGGCCAAGCAGTAAGATCCCAGGTATCAATTTGATATATAACAAGTCTCAATACGATCAAACAAAAAGGATTTTTAAGATGCTGGGCAAATGTCAGGAAAGGTAGTGCTCATGTGAATATTTTAATCAATTATCAAAAATTCGGTAGCTCTGATATGACATAGTTACAGGGAGTCTGGTGTCAAAATAGAGCTCCATATCATCCATTCGCTCCACTTTTCAATGAGACCAACGTCGAACTCACTCACTTAGCTTTAAAATTACCGGTAGTAACTCATATTCCTCGCGTCTTCAATGTCAACAGAATTTCAAGTCAATTTTGACCATCCCATATAGCAAGTAATTCTCGGGGTTCGCCGCTGAACTTCTACAATTTCCTGCTAATCTAAGTCATCTTACACCTTGGTCTTGACTTCACAACAAGCAAAGAGCTTCATATGAACTTCAATCTAACGTGTTTCAACTCATCAGATACGACATAACTACATAAAAGCCGAATTGAGCTTCTCCTTGACATTCAGCTTCAACCCAGCCACTCGACTTTTCTTTTGGTTTCCGCTTAGCATGCCGCTCCTGAGATCATCAAGGAGCTCCTCCGTGGAATTTGACATGCGTCCCAAATCTTCGTTATCAGCCGATTAATCTTGCGTGTCCAATTCGGCACGCTTCGTGGTTCGTTCGGCGCATTAAAAAAAAGCCGTTTACAGCTTGTCGTAGTACTATCATGATATGTTAGCATATCTCCTAGGTCATCGGACTCGGATGTTAGACTTACGTTCTCGACACCAGGAACGAGCTCCTTGACACCCTTGCGCTTTCGCATGGTGGTGACAATTTGTCCGACCTTGGTGGTGGAATCGAGGGGAGAGCCACCGGGGAGGATCTGCCAGTGGTCGAAGACGGACTGGGGGAAAGCCTGTCCGGAGGTGGCCTGTCGGAGATCTCCGTTGAAGCCGAAAGACTCGAGAATGGGGAGGTAAGCCTTGATGTTGAACAGAGGAGTACCAGGTCGCTGCTCCTCGCTGAAGACGTGACCACGTCGTCGGGTAAGGACACCGTAGACACCACCCATGGCCTGCTCAGGGACCTGAATCTCGACAAGGTACACGGGCTCGAGAAGAGCGGGCTCGGCGAGAAGAGAGGCGGCGTACAGGACACGACGGGCAGTGGGAATGATCTGACCACCACCACGGTGAATAGCATCAGCGTGGAGGGTAACATCGAGGATGTTGAAGCGACAAGATCGCATGGGCTCCTCAGCAACGGGACCCTCACGGGTGGCCCATTGGAAACCGGAGACAACGGAATCCTTGATTTCGTTGAGGTACTGAACGGCCTTGGTCTGGTCGACCAACAGGTTAGCACCAGTGCCGTCAGGGCCGAAGGTCCAGATCTTTCGGGCGTCGGTGACATCCCAGCCGAAGTCGTCAGCAAGGACACGGGCACGGGCCTTGAAATCGTCACGGGCGCTGACCTTGCCAGCCTCGATGGCAAGAGAGAGCTCCTCCTCGATAGGCTCAGCAACCATGTACAGACGGTTGTGCTTGTTGGGAGACTTGGACAGAGCAGTAATGCTGGACTTGGCAGTAACGGTCTCACGGTACTGGACGACGGGGTCGGAGATGATCAGGGGAACACCGGCGTGATCCTCCTCAAGATCCTTGAGGCAAATCTCGAGATGCAGCTCACCGGCACCGGCGACAACGTGCTCACCAGACTCGGAGGTCATGGTCAACACACAAGGATCGGACTTGGAGAGACGCTTGAGACCCTCAACAAGCTTGGGGAGATCCTGAGCGTTCTTGACCTGGACGGAACGCTGGACGACGGGGGAGACGGAGAACTTCATGACCTTGAGGTTGTGGGCGGTCTCGCTGGTGGTGAGGGTACCAGACTTGAGAAGGAACTGATCGATACCGACCAGACCGACAATGTTACCGGCAGGCATGTCGTCGATGGGCTCGACCTTGCCACCCATCATCAGGACAGTACGCTGGATAGCCTTGATGAAGAGATCCTCCTTCTTGCCAGGGACGTAGTTGGGACCCTGGATGCGGACCTTGAGACCGGATCGGACGGTACCGGAGAAGACACGACCGAAGGCGTAGAATCGACCCTTATCGGAGGTGGGCACCATCTTAGAGACGTAAAGCATGAGAGGACCCTTGGGGTCACAGTCACGGATACCAATGGCGGCCTCGTCATCGGGGGGACCCTCGTACAGAGTCTCAGCACGGTACTTCTGGGCGGTGGCGGGAGAAGGAAGGTGGAGAATCATCATCTCGAGGAGAGAGTCGGCAGCGGGAAGGAAGGTTCGCATGACAGCCTTGAGGAGCTGCTTGCCCTCCTTCTCACGGTCCTCAGCGGGAAGCTTAAGGTTGAGCTTCTCGAGGAGAGTGGCGGTCTCCTCCTTCTTGAAGTTCATAACAGCGGAGAAGATCTTGAAGATGGGGTCGAGGATGAACTGGTTGAAGGCACGCTCGAGCTGCTTACCCTCGTAGGTGCCGTTCTTGGTCCACTTCTTGGTCTTAGGGTTGAAGTAGTTGTCGCCCCAGAGACGCTCCATCATCTTGTTCTTATCAACACCGAACTTCTTGGCGTATCGGACAGCGAACTGTCGGACGGTGAAAGCCCAGCCGTGCAGACCGGAACCGAAGGCAACGGTACCCTTGTCGGGGTAGACCTGGATGTCACCAATGGACTTGTCAAGGTAGGTAGAAATGATGACGTTGACGGACTCGATGGTTCGGGAGAAGGACTGGTACAGATCCTCCTTGGAGACCTGAAGCTCGAGAAGAGCACGGTCGACCTTGTTGATGATGATGACGGGCTTGATGCGCTCACCAAGGGCCTGTCGGAGGACAGTCTCAGTCTGGACACAGACACCCTCGACGGTGTCGACGACAACAAGAGCACCATCAGTGACACGGAGAGCAGCGGTAACCTCAGAAGAGAAATCAACGTGACCGGGAGAATCAATGAGGTTGATCAAGAAGTCCTTTCCGTCGGTCTTTTGGCCAACAATGTCGGCAACGTCGTCGTCCTCACCAAGCTGACCATACAGAGAGATGGCAGTAGATTTGATGGTGATACCACGTTCCTGTTCGTCGGCACGAGTATCTGTGGCTCGGGCATCACCAGCCTTGGCGGTGGAAATGATACCGGCCTTGGCGAGAAGAGAGTCGGTCAGGGTAGACTTGCCGTGGTCGACGTGGGCAATAACGGACATGTTACGGACATTGGTAGGCTTGTCCATAAGCTGCCGAATCTCGTCGATCGTGAAGCTATTGTGAGTGAAGGCATCGCGGTTAGCTCATGGTCGTAGAAGGACGGATGGCTTAAGTCCGAGCGGGGTATAGTGCAGCTGGAGGGGTATGCCATCATGGAAGATGGTGTAGGACAAGATAGTGATGAGGCCGACGACGAAAGGTGATGCCGGCGACAGGTCGACGATGATAGATTCGATGCTACTTACTTAACCATCTTGGCGGTATTGTCTGGATGACCTGACTATGTGTATGTCAAAAGTCGAAGTTGTGGATGTGGGAACAGAGCGGGGTTGAAGTTTTCACCCCGCGATCTGAGCCGCAGAAAAAGGGAAGAAGCAAGAAGCGATTGCCGTCAAAGAGAAAGAAGGCAACGATTCAAGTGACGATGGAAGAGAGACAGTTCCGGAGGAGAACCACTGTCACTCTTTATGCGTCCCTTTTGGCGAGAGAAGGTTTGGAGGAGGAGAAAGAGGGAGGGAAGAAAGGGAAGAGTTTTGAGCGGGGAGGAGTAAGGTAAGGTAGGTTTGGGCACCTCAAGATTCATTCGGCGAGAAGCCTACGGGCAGCAAGGTTGGACCACCCAGTCCACCACTTAGCGGAGGGCATCCCCACTAAAGCACGAAAGAAAAAAAATTTGGACAGTGGGCTTTTCACATTTTTGGTGGGGCAGCAACCGCTCAGCAGGACCCCGCTACACAGTTGTTTTCTGCCACCCGCTGAAGGAATAGGCGCTCCAGGCCCTCATGGAGGGGTTGGGCTCGGTCACGATAGGCCGCTAAAATTCTGTCTGCTGAGCGGGCATCTTGTCCTTCCATGTCCATTGACGGGAGCTTGAGATAATTACCCACCTTAGCTCTCGGCTGCCAGGCAAGGTATGGATCAATTGCCACAGTCACGGCCGCACAAGATGGGAAATTGGGTTGATCGTAGAGGGCACCAACCCTGGCACGATTCTTTGCCCATGGGACAGGCTTAGTCACCACCGAAAACCCTGGAGCTTGCCCCTCCCCCTCCCTCCTCTTCCTCAAGAGCTCACTCATGATGGCAGGGGATTTATTTGCCTTTTTTTTTTTTTCACTGTCTTACCGAATGATTCATCGTATAGAGTTACTGTTGTTTCCAGGTAATCTACAATGCTACAACTGTGAGAATACATGGATGTCTTGTCAATTGCATAAGCTCACGCATAATCACCCATGCTAACCAAACTATGAGACAACCTGATGGAGGGGGATTATCCGTGGGGCCCAGCTTGAAACCGACTCTCCCCTCCTCTGCTCGAGTCGGTTACGAGTGACTCTCTATGACGTGCATGCCCTGCACTTTGCTACTGTAAGTCAGTGCTACAGTGGCTTATAGTCACCAGATACGGTACTTTCGTCGTTACGAGATATCAACTTTGTGATTTATCACTTATGAACCCTTTTTGGCGTTTGTTGACTCTTGTTCTTTTCATCGCCGCAAAGGGTTACAAATATCCGAAGTGGGCTGTAGCTTGAGCTGAAGAGAAAGGAACCTAGAGAGAGCTCTAACGTTACGCCTCCCACACAATTGATCCCGTCCATACCTTTACGGGAAAACCCCTCTTCGCCCACTGGTAGGTACTGTACAACCCACAGCCTTTGTGAACTTGTATTTTCTTGGTGGAGATTCCCTGAGACGATACATGCGCAGTTGGTGGTTTGCCGTACCTCTGTCAATCATCGCCTCACATCCTCAGACCACCGTAGAAAAGCTGATTCCTCGTAAGAGCTTCCAGGTAAGCTCTCATTGGGGGATTCCACAAGCTCTCCCGGGCGTGAGCCCGTTAGACCCGCCCTTGCAACCCAGAAGGCTAGACCGGAGCCCGTAGGGTCACCTGGTGACGCCGCAGTGAAGATCTGATATTACTGGATTTCCCTGAAGAAAAGATCGGATCAGTACATATCAAATGATTTTTATACATTATCTACTCCATAAAAGAGGACAAAAATACCGCAGTATTGTTGACAATCATACAACTATTACATCGTGCTTGGCATGAGGTTGACCGTTCAATTTATCTTTCCTTTTGCATGCATCGAATTTTCCATCCTTCCTACGCCCTCAGGTGCACTATTGGTGATGTTCGACCGCTGATAAATGCGTCAATTTTTTGAGGTAATGAAAGATCCAAAGCAGTACAATATCTAAATGTATCCAAATGCATTATGTCCATTTATGTGTAATCAACTCAAACATGAACTTGACGAACCGAATCCCTTTCTGACATTGTCCAATGACTCCCGTAACGCCTCGCTTGCTCATCATGCTGCTTACTATTACCGAATGACTCACTCGCCGCCCAGTAATTCAAATATCATCCTTTGCCATCACCGTGGTAGATCTCACGATGAGCCCAAGATGCGGGCGTATGCGTCCTCGACCTCGCCGGCCAACTCAAGAAGTGACACAATGACAATCTGATGTGTCAAGTTTGGTAATCGATCGCGATGCAGGCCAATCCATTCCAGGGGCGGTGTTGCCTCACCCATATCGCGAAGCTGCGGCGTCTCAATAATGGGCGGCTCCAGTGCCACGTAGTCGTACTTCGACATTGGTACATCGATCTCTGCTGTGATCTTTTGCTGTTCTCCATCTGTCTCTTCCGCTCCTGGCACTCCTCTGATCTTGACTGCGGTAAGAGGTATCTCCTTGCCCCAGACTTGCTCGAGCGCCTTTGCATGGTTTGCAAACATCCCTCGGATGTAGCTCACACGCGAGAAATTCCAGCCCACTTCCACTTTTCCTTCGAATGCACTCTTGAAGATATAGCTAATCTCGTTCGACCTGGGCTTCTGCCATGTCTCCATCACTGCTGATACTTGGGGAACGTTAAGAATGGTTCCTCCTCTGGATCCCGTTGCACGTTGAACAACATCTTCAACGGAGATCTCGCTCAAAGTCTTTGGGGCCTCAACA
Source organism: Fusarium odoratissimum NRRL 54006 (assembly GCF_000260195.1). Classification (NCBI taxonomy): domain Eukaryota; kingdom Fungi; phylum Ascomycota; class Sordariomycetes; order Hypocreales; family Nectriaceae; genus Fusarium; species Fusarium odoratissimum. Next base: position 68,031 of record NW_022158694.1, on the reverse strand, counting down.
TTGCGAACTCCAGCCAGGCCGATCCGAAGCTGACCCAACATCATCCTCAGGATACTATGGATGCGTCTTTGCTCCATGCTTGCAGCAAAGCGGGCGTATGCATTGAGCGCCTCCACCTTGAACACTTGGTGGTCTGAAAACGTGCTGGGGAACACGCCGAGGTTTAGTGCCTTGAGTGTCACCACAACATCTGTGTCGAGAGATATAGGTGACTTTGAAAGTGTGTCCTCCTCCTTTAGCTTCGGTGTTTGTTCGACTTGATGGATCGTGCTTCGAGACGTCGACATTGATCTCCTCTTCATAAACTTCTCAATCTCCTTCAGCGAGCCCTGGAAGCTCTCTTTCCTTTCTTGGACAAGTTTCTGAACGGCCTGCCACAGTGCAATGCCCTGAGCCGCCGAAGTTGTTGTTCCAAAGATTTGAACAGAGTCACCATCAAAAATCGCGACCAATCTATCTCCACTTCCGGCCAGGCTCTCACGGACATTGTACATGAGGAACTCGAGCGATGTAATGTCAGCAACCAAGAAAGCTTGGTAATCAAAGGCCGCTTTAACTCGGAATGCGTTGAAGCTTATAGAAGCTTGAATCATGGGCGTCTCGTTCAGAGCTTCTTCTCGTTTTGGCCATTGAATGGAAGTGCGCAAGCGGAAATCTTGAAGAGCTACAAAGCCGCTCAAACGTCCAGTACAGTCAACTCCAATCTTGTCAAACCCGAGACATAGGTTTTGTTCCCAATCGGACGTTTTCTTGGACGATACCCAGAACTTCTTGATTGCAAAGGCAGATTTACCTATGGCCTGCCCAAGATCAATGGTGACATCTAAGGCTGCAATCGAAATGGTTGCAGTCCAGGGGAATGCAGCGGTTGCTGCGACCTGCTGATATCGTTGCACAAGATGTCCACTCTGGGATGTCTCGGGGCTCATCTTAGCTACAGGTGCTGTAGTGGCAGAGCGTAACTCGCTCGGGTACCAGATCTCACGGAACAGCAAGAAATCCTGTGCTTGTTTGGCGTTGATAGACACAGCCATGGGACTCACGTTGATGATGGCAGATACTCCGCTGGTTCCGCTTACATGCTTACTGTTCATGAACGATAGTGTAATGGAATCAAGCTCGAAACTTGCGGTTGATTCGCGTGAGTACACATGTTGCACCGAAGCATGCAGTTTCGTAAAGTCTCCTGAAATGGCAAAGAAGTTTCCCTGCTCCAGAGACCTGACTGTGTTGACTGTAAAGTAAATATTGTCGAAGCAAGCTGTGGCGGCAACACGAGCTATGGGTTGACAGCTCAGAGAGAATTCTTGTCGGCAAATTCTCAGGCCCAGGTTAAGCTTGAGGCGACCCAGAACAGCACTTGGGTCCGCAGTGATGATATTATCAGCGTCTCCAGACTTGTTAGGGGGTGGTTTGGACTCTGCTTGTTCGCTGGGCTGTTCAGTGTCCTCGTCATCCTTGACAACCTGCTTCACGCTTGACAACATGTCCATAACTAGTGGCACAACCGAAGGGTACAGAATGTTGCTCGAGGCGTCAACCTTGATCTCTCCATACAGAGACGGATCGTCTTGAGCGTCGTCGCGGTACTCAATCTTCCAGGCCAAACCCGGACTGCGCAGGACTGTTCCACTGCCAGAATCGTCTGTATTAAATTGGCCGTATTTTCCTGCGGGTGAAGGGCGTCCCAGAGTCTTGGCTGAATTGTCCAACGATCTTTTACTGGCGATGTAGACGACTGCACCGGCGAAATCTGCGTCAATGAGAAGGCTTTCTAACCTCTTATTGCCGAAGATGCTACGTTGTGGCTGCCGCTTGGGTGCTTCGTCTGGCTTCTTCTCATTTGTGACTGCAGTGTTCCACTGTGTTGACGCTTGTGCGACATTGTTCAACGAGAGCGTAATCGATTCGGCCAAGTGGGCAGCCGGAACAATGAAGGCGGATGTCAGCCGGAGATCGAGAGATTCGCCAACAGCCTGGAACGCCATCCGTCGTGCAGACGCAGTCGACATGTAGGCGATGTTGAAGGTCACTACAGGTAGTAATGCTGAGTGAAGTGATCGAATAGTCAGGTCTTGGCCCAGGGGCACCATCTGGATCTGGAAGTTCTCAATCGAGAGACGTGCTGATCGCCTGGTTCTTGTACCAAATTCGAATAGTTTGACTGACAAGACAAGATCCTCCTTGGTACTTGACTCGTCATCAACATTATCCGCAACGCTCCACCGGACACGAATATTTCTGAGTTCGAACTGGTATTGCACTGATGCAAGAACTGAGTCGATGATATCGACCTCTTCTGTCTCATCGTCCCCATTAATAGTGATCTTGGGCTTTGACTGTCTCAGTTTCCTCAGGTAATCCAATTCCCGAGAAGTATCAAGATCCTTGATCTTCTCACCCATGTAACCAAGGACGTCGACGACGGTCGAAATGGTTTCCGGGGCCAGGTTACACTCAAAATCGTCACTTGCGAAGTTAAACGCCCAGTCCTCTTTGCCATCATCGCTCAGGGTTGAGCTAGCGGAAACTTCTACACCAACGCCAAGATTTCCACAAGATCTCATGGAGTCTTCGGGGCCTCTGCGGATGTCAAGGCCGATGTGACTCAAATTGAGATGGATCTCTGGATATTTGAGAATAGGGCCGTGTGCTTCATGCCGATTTGACGCATGCAAATGGGCTCTGTTTAACGAAAACAGTACTTGAGCCATTGGCTCAACCTCTGATTTTAGGGAGGTCTTGGCAAAAACCTGAAGGCCAGCCAGAGTCAGGTGGACATTATATACGACCTTAAGGCTATGATGCTCTGGCTGAACAGACTCGGGTACCGGTTTAGGAACCTCGCCCTCATCGGAGCCAAAGATCTCGGCAATGCGATCCTGGATAATCTTGGTTTGCTGCTGTAATTCTTGGACAGCACTCGATATTTGAGGTCTGTTCAGGGCTGTCAGAAGACTGTAAACAGCAGAAGCATCCAGTTGAACTATCTCCAGAGATGAGAGGACATTGATTTGATGTTCTGTCTGGCCCATATGGCTCGTGATACGACCATTGGTTGGGGGGATCTGGAGGAGTGAAATACTGCGAGGTTTGTTTCTGACATTGATCTGCATCTCATGATAGTTCTCCTTGATATCAAAGTCGAAAATAATCTCCTTTCCGAAATTTGCTGCCGCTGCCGCTCGTGCTACAGTTCCCGTGATCTTATAGGTGAGAGACTGGAGAAAGGGAATAGTAATGCTGTACTCGTCCAAGAACATAGCAAGATTGAACTTGACGCTTGAAAGGCGATCCGCGATCTTCTTCTGTGCGTCCCTTGGCTTAGGCTTCGACAAGCTAGCAAGCTGGTTCTTCAGGCCATACACTGTCTGTATCTCATCTCCTAAAAGACGATCAAGTACCTCCATAAGTCCAATCGGGTCTTCCTTGACTGCAAATGTCAAGTTTCGACTTCCAGCGCTGGCTTTGATTGTGTGGCTTGACGTGTTGTCGGTATTTTGAAGTTCATGGGACACAAAGATGCTTGGATTCTTCAGCTGCATCATGGCCAGGGAATGTGAGTTGCTATGAATTGATGAAGTGATGGCGTTGCAATTGAGCATCAGACTCATGGCACTAGAGGCATTGGGGCTGGACTGATGGAGCAAAGACATTTTTAATCCATGGCTCAACGTCCTAGCCTTGAGATTAATAGTCTCTAATTCAATTGCGCCTTTTGTCACCTCCACCACTACATGGACAGGAGGCCAAGCAGCAGGATCGGGTTTGGTTGGGCGCTTGGGTTTCGGCATAATTGGTGTTGGCTGGACCTGACTCTGGCTCTTGCTGTATAGTTGTACCACTTCTTCAGCTAATTCGCAAAGTTCCCAGTTCAAGTTGATGCCTGCTTCGGCACAAGATATGTTCAAAGTCGTGAAAGGAGCTCCAGGGGCTTCGCCGGCAACTGCAGCTTCATGCATTTGCTGATCAATTCTCGCAGCCAGATCAATGAAACCGATCTTGTTCTGCTTTGGCCCGGGATCGAGTACGAGCTGAAGCTCAGCAAGCCTACAAGCACCGAGAAGAGGAAGTCGGTCACCTTGAACCATGTCTGCCTCCCTGAGTTGTCCAAAAATATTGGTAAGGATAATGGCACTTGGCAAGTCCCCCATGTCCCAGCCACGCCATTTCTCCAACACAGTCAGTACATAATTTGCAGCATCTTCTGGTATTTCGGGAGTGGCATGGAAGCATTTCTGGATTATTTGAGATTTACAATGGGAGTCCATGGCAGTCCAGATCTGACGAAGTCGCATCGCGAGTTTCCAAGAGTCAGAGGTACGAAGATGATCAGCTGCAGATCGCAGTACCGCAGAAGGTCGAACCAGAAAAGAGGGATCGTTGGTTGATTTGCCCTGGTCAAGAAGCAGATACGTGAAAAGCCTGTGCCGGTTTTCGTGTTTCGTCATCGTTTCAGAGAAAATGTGTCCAAGATCGGAAGCAATAAGTGAAGTGCGGTGAATAAGGGAGGCTAGGTATTCGATCTTGCCCGAAGCAGTACTTCCAACCACTGACCCAATATCTGCGTCAATGAAGCGAACATCTTTTTCGCCTATAGACACAACTACATCCTCGATTTGTGCCATGACTGCAGGCTGGGGTTCTTGGAAGGATGGGCTACGTTCAGATGCAGATACCTCTGCAGATCCCAAGCGCAGTTGAAGCGATGTTCTCGAGTGCCGCGTCTCATCCCTGAAGGGGTCTTCCCAGGTGTTCGTCAATCGCGTAATCAAAGCCACCTTCGAGATTGAGAGGTCGTATTGATCTTGCTCTTCCTGTGAATAGCCGGGGGAATCCTCTGTAGTCGAACTGAGAAGCCTAAATGAAGCGTTCGGTATCCGGACCATAAAGTCCTTGATCTGGCCTTTCGTTTCTCGTTCCTTCTGCCGATCAAAGATCTTGGTCATGGCATCAACTTGAAAGGTATCCAATAAGGTTTCTGGTTCGTTTGGCTGCAGAGCATCAAGAAGAGATGCAGCATAACGCAAGGCCGATGGATTAACGAAAGCTGACATGCCAGATGGAAATTCGACAATTACACTGAGATAAGGGTGATCCTCACCCAGACCGTTGGGGTCGATGTCATCCAATCCTATGCTCATCGTGTCAAATCCGTCGTCGTCATCGCCTTCCTCGATGCTCTGGAAAGGCAATTCCTGCGTGCTTGGTCGTAGGCCATGCAACGGAAATTGAGGCGAAACATATTGGCTTGAGAAGGCGACTGAAGAGTGTGCAACATCGTCTTTCGCGACATAGTCCTTGGCTGAGCGATGTGAGCCAAACGAGCCTCTAGCTCTTAGGGATTGTCGGTTGTCTGCTGATGAAGGCCTAACCGCCAGAAAATCATCCTGTTTAGATCTGGACCGAGCTCTGTATTGACTATGTGCAAGCACAACGCTTCCATTGCTAGATTCGGCGAGAGAGAGGAATGAGGACTTATGAGTCAACCCTCGGGAATGCCGTGAGGTTATGGTCCTTCGCGAAACATCATCCCTCTCACCCTCGAGGGACACAGCTGGATGAGGAGGGGGAGGTGCACATTGAGCTGGAGGGTCAATCACCTCTGGGACAAATTCGTCCAGATATTCCGGCAAGAGGAGAAATTCAGCTCGATGTGTGCGCTGGTCCTCTCTCTGAACCAACTCCTGCTGGATCCTTCTTTCTTCGCTGAATTTGAATTTGCGTCCAATGACAGCAAGGCGAACGGTCGTTCGGAAGTGGGCATCTGTTTCCACAGGATGGTGGTATCTAGATTTTTGTCTTCCCGCTAACTCTGCATTGAGACATGAGATTTGAATGTTTGGCACGATAATATCTGCACGCTTAGAATAATGAGATCTGGCCCAGTCGTTGAAGCATACATCGATAGCATCAGTCGACACCAAGAAAGCAGCTTCGTCCACATGCAACCAAACTTGAATAGACTCCACGGCAGCTCGAGCAAATGTTATATCATAGAAGACAAGTGATGAGTATGGCACAAGGGCGTTCTCCACATCATCGAAGCAAAAGGCAAGGGACTTGCCACCCTTTGCTACTGCAACCAGGAATTCAGATGTACACTCTCCGGTAATCCCGCCGACATTGACATCCCAGTTGCAGACGTATGCTGGTTCCGACGGCGGCAGTCCAAAGAGCTTGTGTCCGAATAGTCGAACGCCATCGATGAAGAGTTGGGTATTGGACGATGACATGCCAGGGGAGTCCAGAGTGCCTTCGCTACATCCTAGCGCAAGACTGATAGGACTAACCTCGACCTCGACTTCCATGAAATAATTGGTGAAGCGCAAATCGACAGAGATGCTAGCCAGCTCGCCCTCTATGTAGCGGTCAGCAGAATAGAGGTTCGTTGGTAGCATGACCTTGAGGTCCTCAATTCTGACACCTAGAACGACATCCATGTCGTTGGACTTTTTGGGAGGAGGTTGTGTTACAGCTTCCGCGTCAGGATTCTTTTTCTTCGTCTGAAGCTGATTCTGATATTCGTCTAGCGTTCGGAAGTGAACAAATTCTCCAAAGTAGTTATCTTTCAAGAGTATGACGTATCGGATCAGAAACCCATACAAGTACACATAAGGTGACTGACCGCGGAAATTGAGAATAAGTGTGTCCGTGTTTGCTGACGACGTCGTGGCATTGTAGTTGTAACTTCCATCTACCGCAAGGCCTTCAATATGGCCCAGTTGCTTCGAAGAAAGGAACGCGGCCTGTGTGTTCCATTGAGGAACTTGAAGCGCCATGTCCAACTGGTCAGCACGAACATCAAAGGAGATGGCATTCTTGCTTGGCCGGAAGGATTCGGCCGGGATGCAAGACTCAGCAATCAAGCAAGGGCTCGAAAGTATAAGATAAGTGTTGTCTTCAATGACCGTTGCTTTGTCGATGATGTTGGCTTCGTTGACGTTGAGATAGAGCTGCAATGAGTTCAAGGTAAGATTGAGATGATATTTGAAGGGCACGAAAACAAGATAGTCAGCAGGCGGGCCAGCTGTCCAGTCGTCAACCAGATCTGTAAGTAGAAAGATATGGTCCCTCAGCATGAAAAGCTCCATCTTCGAGCTGATTATGTTAAAGTGCCAGTTCCTGAGCGAATTCCAGGCTAGCGGGTTTGAGAGGTCACAGGATATTATTTGAGCACCAGATCGCCACAAGAGATCATGGTTTACACTGCTCCATAGCTCAGAACTTGGCAAGTCAACATCGAGTTTTGTGGTATAGCCTGTTGGACTAGCCAGCATATCCATGTTGAACTTAACTGAGGAATTCGCGGGGAGCTTCACCTCCAACCATCCTGCAGGCCGAATTTCCGTTGCGTCGGTTTTGCTGTTCTTCTTGGTCCGGTTCCTCTGCTTTCGTTTGGTGGGAGATTTGGCATGTCGCATGGGCGGTTCTTTGCCACGCCAGCGCCAATTTTTGGACTCTTCTCTAATGGGAACTCGCAGCGTGACTGCGTCGTCCATTTCGATGTAGAGTTGGAACGTTGTAGCAACTCTCCAATCCCCTGGTTTTAGCGGTTTGGCAGGCATGGCATCTTTACATAGTGATGGGAAAAAGAAGCGCTGCAAGTCTGCTCTCTGACGATCTGCCCAGGGGCCATAGTTCATTGTGCCTCCTTTAATTGAAAAGTTCATACCCCAAGCAGGGGGCACGTCTCCGTTGATGCTGAATGGGAAGGTCTTTACGCCTCCATAGCGACTCTGATCAGGTACCTTTCCAACAGCATCCCAGAATACTGTTAATACAGCCTCAGGGCTGTCGAGAATCGTCGTCACAGCTGCGTACTCTACGGATGCCCAACGAGCTCTATCATCTCGGTCGCGGTCATCGAGATAGCGGGTCAGTCCTTGCCATTGATTTGCCCCTGGCACTTGCGAAGTAGCGGTAGTCATGGCAGTCCGTGAGTCTGTTGAGAAGGATTCTACAGACCGCCGCCAGTACGGAACTAAATTCCGCAGCGAATTAACGGCTTTTCGGCGATGGTGGCGGAAGAAAGATCGCTTAGATATTGCCTCCTGAGTCTGGGTATTGTCACGGTCTCGGGTCGCCCGAGTGACCTGATCCTCCTTGAAGTCCTCGTTCTCCTTGATTTCGATAATTGGGTGTTGGAATTGAACCTTGAAGGTTTGTCGATATGGATCAGGTGTAGTTGTTTCCGAAGCATCTACTTCCACATCTAACGAATCCGCTTTGGCGATAAGGATGGCTTTCGTGTTTTCATTGCCTATGACCGCAGCCGCTTTCTGGCACCGAATATGCACAGGGAACAGTCGAAGCATGAACGGAAGCTCGGGTTCATCATCCCTGGTCTGTTCATCATCCTCGCCGCTTCCAAAGCCCGTGGTCGTGCGTCGGAACATACTCTTGGCTCGTTCGCTGAACTCCTGCTTCACATCCGTCTCTTTTTCATTGCCAGCCACGGACCCGCCCTCCTTCTTGTGGCTCCGTGATCGTGTAGTAGTCTCGTCCTTCTCTGATATTCCGCTTGAACGAGCTTCCGGGTCGTAGGTCTGGGTAAGACCAGCAAGTATACCATCATAGGCTGGGCTACGATTATACACAAACCATTCCAATCCAGTCAGATCCACCTGGATACGACAAGGAAGCTCCGGGTTCTTGGCATCGCTTGTAGGCACAGCATCGCCGGAGGTGAGCTTCGATCGTCGAGTGCCGATTATATCCGCGTCTCGAACTCGTCGTAGCCAGTATCGCCATGTTATGTAGCCATGCTGGATCATAAACGTCTCGTTCTCGCCATGGTATCGTAAACCTGTAAAGAAGACTCGGCCACCAAGAAGGGATATTTGTATAGCCTTGACATCTATGTAGACTCGATAGTGGTGCCATGTATAAGCTCGGAGGGCGTAGGATACGATCGACGCGAAGAGTCGATTGAAGTATAGGACAAAGAAGATCGCCAGGAAACAGCACAAGGCCATAAAAATAAGGAATTCACTATTGTACGTGAGCAGTAGTTCAACGGGCTCTTCAATGATCGGAAGCATACTAGTTGAACCGGGGATTTCCTTCAGCGGCCCTGGCTACAACAATCGCATTGTTGAGGCCAGGCATGGTGATATTCATGTTGAATATACTCGAAGAAGCTCACGGGGCTCCACTAAAGGATCGGGAGATGAGTCGCATTATACTATTAGGTTTTATTAATTTGTGGTTACAGAGCTGAGGTGTTTGCGCAAAAGTCTGTAAGTGAGTCAGCCATAGCAAGTTTGGCTTGCTAGGGGATGTTGGAGTCGGTCAAGACCTATATGGGCTGTCAGGTCACAATGGAAGAAACCAATTCGCGACGGGACAGGACAACGGCAGCACGGTTGTCGAAGTAAGGTAGGCCTCTGCCCCTGTCACTCAGCGGATGCAGGGTAGTGGAGCCACTGGACATCGCTTGGCTTCAGTGGTCGAGCTGGAGATTCTAGCGTCCGGCTCCCCAAAGTGTTTAGCGTCCACTTCATCCCGTCCCGCAATTGCATCAGTGGACAGACAACCTAAGGTAAGCTTCTTATAAGTACCACGGCTCAGTATGAGGCTGGCTGCATGTCACCACATTCAGTTTATGGCACCAACCTGGAGGGGGAGAGGGCGATCATTTTCCTTCGTTTTGAAACTTCTCTACAGTTTGACTAACTACTAATGCAACAAACTCCTCAGTCACTAGAGCAAATAGACTATTTCTGCTAATTACGAAGCTTGGTCGGCTAGTCTCAATATGGATCTTCAATATCGGGCAGGCATGCGGGCGCATGAACAATAAGCCGCCCCCCGGAGCTATCATTCCTCAGACACTGTTACGTACCACACTCAAGGCAGCAAATACATCATCTGCCCCAACATCCAAGCTTCAACTGTGACTACATGGCCAAGCAACACACGGCTCCTACGAAAGCTTGAAAGCGTGGTCATCGACGGGATCCAAGTATCCTCGACACATTTGCATACTCCGTCTCTTGTTACGTATTGTCAGCGACATCTATAGTTCACCAAAATACTTTTGGAAAACTGGCCGTCATGTGTTAGGACAATTCAGCCATTGCCCTTTCTCATATCAGACCCGCCGAACTACAAAGTTCAAGTAGAAATGGAAGAATACGTCGGGATCACGGCGGATGGCGGTACTGGCCAGAAGCTCACCTATGCCACAACCGTGGTCGCGGGCGTCGCTTCTGTGGTTGCGACAATACTCTCTGTTATGTATGGACTCGTCGCGTCACGCATGATAATGCACATAGCTAACCTCAGCCTCCAGCTCGATAATGTTGCAGGCTAAAAACTACCGTAAACCCCTACTACAAAGATACGTCGTTAGAATCCTTCTCATGGTTCCTATATACTCGATAGCATCATGGACAAGCATGGTCTCGTTGAAAGCCGCTGCGTTTCTTGATCCGGTCCGCGATATCTACGAAGCCTTCACGATATATACTTTCTTCCAGCTCCTCATCAATTACCTTGGTGGTGAGCGGTCTCTCATCATTATGACACATGGTCGAGCTCCAGTACACCACCTCTGGCCCCTCAACCACGTTCTTCCCAAGGTCGACATCTCGGATCCCCACACGTTTTTGTCCATCAAGCGCGGCATTCTCCAGTATGCCTGGCTCAAGCCTATTCTTGCTCTATCTGCTATCATCATGAAAGCGACTGGTACATATCAAGAGGGCTATATTGGTCTGAGCTCGGGATACCTTTGGAGTGGCATCATTTACAACATCAGTGTCACCGTCAGTTTATATGCTCTTGGTCTCTTCTGGGTCTGCATGAATCATGACTTGAAGCCGTTCAGGCCTGTGCCCAAGTTCCTATGTATTAAGCTCATCATCTTTGCTTCTTACTGGCAGGGCTTTTTTCTGTCAATTCTGGTTTTCTTGGGTGCAATCCCTGATAATGTTGAGGGTTACACCTCCGACAACTTGGCAGCGGCTATCCAGGACGCTCTTATTTGCGTGGAAATGCCTATCTTTGCTGTTGCCCATTGGTACGCTTTCTCATGGCACGACTTTGCTGATAACAGCATTCTATCCGCGCGCATGCCCTTGCGCCATGCTTTCAAAGATGCTTTTGGAGTGAGAGATCTTATCGAAGATTCGAAGTTGACTTTCCGAGGAGATACGTACGGCTACAGAATCTTTGATTCTGGTGACAAGGTCATGGCTCATGAAGACTCCAAGTCTCGTCTTGCAAGACTCAAGGAAGGTATGCGATACGAGCGTGGTGGAAAGGGGAAATACTGGCTTCCAAAGCCTGGGGAGGTAAATTCAACAACGCCTCTTCTCCGCGGGAATGGGGAATCAAGCGACAACAGACCCGATCAGATCAACGAAAACATACACGGCACCTTCGAGGAACCCGAGATAGATGCTGATGAGGATCGACTGTACGAGCAAGCACGCCAATTGGAGTATGGCGATTGGAATGTAAGCGTGATTGGTCACCATGCAATTATGCCGCTAATATGAGACAGTACCCAGTCATTACCGCCAGTGAACCGCTGAGGGAACGATACCGTTCTCCTGGCAGCTTTGGTACGAGGTCTTCAGCTTATGCCAGCCCGTCCGTGAGGTCGCCGGCAACAGAGTATCCTCCCGCAACAAACAAAGGGAAGCAAAGGAGTAGAGGACATGGACGTGATTCCCAGCCCCAGCTGGAGCCTCAACCTGAAGCTGTTGTCCCGATTAAGAAGAAAAAGAAACCAAGGAAAGTTGTCAAGCATGCCGAACCAGACCCAGGCGAACTGGGCCTGAACAAGGGGCCTCCCGCTCCTGCAGAAACCGCTCAAGTTGGTGGGCACGATGGACACGAGAGTCCCAAAAATGAAGAATCTAGAGCCTGGAGCGACGATCGAAATCAGCAAGAAACCCACGCAGCATCCAATTACCAATCCGATTATGGAATAGACCAGGACGAATTCCGCAATGTTTGGGGAAGGGATGAAGAATCTAGATAAAGGGCTGCTTTTTATATCAAATACCCCTTATGTCCGCTTGGGTTATATGAAACTTGAGGGCATAGCATGGAGTTATGGCTGTCAGTGTACGTTACATTCATACCTGCTCTATTCGTAGCACGGCATTGCATCTTAACTGGTCCTGGCGAAACATGAAACGTTGTTTGAATAGCACACTTTGCTTTTTGACACCTTGATTTATAGTTCTGCGTAACCTTACACCTCACCCCGCTTTCAATCGTTAGCCATAACTCAAGCCCACGTCAAACTGAATACCTCAGCTCCATGTCGCGAGATACCAACTTCAGTCTTGCTGTCCGCACTCTTGATGCTAGTGGGGATCTTGTCACCCTTGCGCTCTAGGATAATCTTCTTACCAGAGGTATCGGGTAACTTATAGAAGCGACGTCCGTTACGACTGAGGAAGTTCTCGAGTATCTCTTGTGTCACATCAGCTTCCGAGATGACGCCACGCTCGATAGCTTCCTCGAGACCAAGGAGGACAAGTTGCACGACGTAGGGCTGAGTGAAAACGCCAGCAGGCGCCTTACCCTGCTCAGCAGAGGTCTTGGACTGCAGGGGGTGGGGAGCGCTGTCGCTACCGCTATCGGAGAATTAGTACCAAAACAAGAACTCAGCTTCAACTTGAGCCCGAGACTTACAAAAAGAACTTGGAGTTGCCACTGACAATAGCCTTGATCAGGGCATCTCTGTCGGTTGGTTTCTTAGGAATGGGTTTGCAGAAGGCGAAAGGATCGCAACAGGCCTCGTGAGAAGTGAGGTAGAGGTGATGAGCGGTGATGGTAGCTATGAAACTGGTCAGGGTTGAGCATCATCAGCGTCAGTTACTTGACACCATACCGCCTACAGTTGGGCCACAGGCCTTGACAGCCTCCACAGCAGCGGAGGTAGTGCAGTGCTCAAGCTAAAACAGGTGTTAACAATCACTATCCTGATCGTGAGGAGGGCGGACATACCACGATGCGTAGCTGAGGGAATCGGTCATGGAGCTGCTTTAGGGTTGGGAGGAAAGCCTCCTCGAGGGTTGTGTCGGCCGGCGCAAGAGACTCGAGGACTTCTCCGTGTATGTTCAGGACTAGCACAGAACAACGGTCAGTTTGGCCTGGGATAGGATTTTCTAGGGTTCTTACCAATTCCATGCTTTTCCATTGCGGCAAAGGTATCATAGAAGGCTGTGATATCCGAAACACCACTCTCAGAGTTGGTGGTTACACCTGCGCGGACGGTGTAAGTGATTACAGTTATAGAGCTGGGCAGGATTACGCACCCTGAGGGTACAACTTGACACCGGTTACACCAGCCTCGGCAGCTTTGGCTATCACTTCAGGAGTGACTGAAGGGTGAAGCTCATACGAGTTAGGGACTGGTAGTATAGGGTGGGTTGAAACTCACATAGAGTGACATGAGGAAGTTGACATCTTGGGAGATGGCAGTGAGCTTGGCCTTGTACTCGAGAACCTACAGGTATAACAGTCAGGCTTGATCTTGCAGAAGTCTACTAAGGCCGTTTTATGAATACGTACCTGCTCGACGGCAGTAAGAGGAGGCAACTATGCGTGGCATGGGTCAGCTGTCATGTATACAAACCATTGGACAATTATGAGTTTTTAACAGTATCACTACAAGACACGACATACGAGATTAGGCATACTATTATATTATATTAGCTTTTAATATCCATTCTGTTATAGTCCAGAGTCCATACACGAATACCGTATCGACTCCTCCTTGGCGAACCGTTGGAACAACCAAGTCCATCATATCGCCCTGACGTAAATGGACATGCATGTCAGCCGCAGCCGGCAGTTCGAGACGCTGAATGTTCTTCATTTTGAGAGCAGTATCAGACGTAGCTGTATCTTGTTAGTGGCAATTGAAAACCTGGTATATCCGTAGACAACGCCTGATATTAGATGATAGCTGAAGCGCGGGGTTCACTTTTTTTCGATGCCCCACGGTCTCAGACAGAGAATGACTAAGAATGCTACCAGGCTTCGGAAATTTTCTGCCAATAAGACAAGCTCTTGACTTGACCGGACAAACCACAAATCCGCGCCTACAGGCGGTGTGAGAAATTTGTCGGTCTGTCAAGGCAGAATCGCAGCAACGGCACAATTCTATCATCAAACTCCAGCCCTACGTTATCAATCCTGCAGCCATTCTGAAGCCCCTTGGACTTACGGCACTGGCCTCTGGTGGAAACGGCGTATCAGACGCCTTGACGGTTCAGGTTGCGGGCGACGCGCTTGCAACGACTCCCCAGAGCGCGCAATGGGCCGCAAGCCCAATCCCCTCATTCTCGAGTACTTCGTCCGGGGACCTAAGCTCAACGACAACAGTAACCGATATCCGCATACGTGCAAGCAATGCGGTGAGAACTTTCCAAAGGGAAGGATCGATAGCTTGACAACGCATATCACCAAGAAATGTCCCGCCATCTCCGAGTCGGATCGTATGCGAGCATGCCTCGAACTTCATGGTATCACCAATGCACGAGCACCTGTCGATCGACCGCCTCCTGAAGCGCAGCCGAACGGACAGCCAGTTGATGTCCCAAATCTCCCCCAAGGGTGGAGCGCCCTCGAGACACTCGCCGAAGCCTCACGACAGGTTGATTTAAACGAGAACAATCGTGCTCAGAGCGTACAGGCAGGCGTGGTTGACCCCGCTGACCCCGCCAACACCCAGCATGTTCCAGATCGCTTTGAGCTCCATGAGCAATTCACTCTAGATAATCCTCCTGTGAGCTACGAGAACCGGTCGCAGCAGGGTAACAGAGGTAATGGCCCCTCAGAGCTTGACTTGCAAGGCGCGCTTCTCACAACAAATGTGTTAGGTGCAATTCAGCAACCACTCCCAGGAACCGAGTTATCACCCGAGGAACGACTTCAAGCATTGCTTCCTAATAGCGTTGCTTCCCCAGACGTCTCGAACATATCGGTCGCCGTTGCTGCTACAGCCAGGCTAAACCCGTCGCTTCTTGACCCCCAGCTCGTTCACGAGACTGGTACCTCGACTACACCGCCGTCTATGGACATTCCGACCCCGATAGAAGCCTCGCCCAGTGCCGTAACAGCTCCCGACAGTGGAATCTCGCAACCATGGGGCGAAATGACATACTTGGCGACTGCCTCGCCTGTTCCTTTACTTCACGAACATCCACCCACACCTATCCAAATGAGCAGGGGTGGTGTTCGAATGGACACAAGCGATGGTCAACTTAATGGGAGACCTCGACACGCGCGATCCCGCTTTACTGCTGCGCGGCGAAAGGAGGTGCAAGAAGTACGGAAAATAGGTGCATGCATTAGATGCAGAATCCTTCGAAAAAATTGCGGCAAAGGAACACCATGCGACACGTGCAGGAAGGTTTTGGCACCGAGGGTGTGGAGGACTGGTTGTGTGCGAACGAGGCTCCAGGAGCAGCTCGATTTGTACTCGGCGGGTGTCCAGGTTGTCCTGTCCCAAAATCGCATCAACCTTTTGAAGAACCAGCTGAATATGACCCATGATGGTACCATGATAGAGGTTTCGCACTTTCCTGAAACTGGCAAAGTCATACTCCTCGAAGCTTTGGTCGCACTGCTAGAGCCAAGTGAGTCGCTAGCAGAATCCAGAGGCAGCAAGGATTCATTCTTCCAGGTTATTATGATCGATCAGGACAAGGAAGATGTTCCTGGCAAGGTTGAGGCCTATATGCGCGATGTCTTTCAACTTTTTATCGACCGAGAGCCCTCCAAGTTCATGCGTGTCACTCTTAGTCTTGCTCTTCAGCAATTGCAAGAGTCAGAGGATGATCTACTTCGAAGGTCCTTAGAGCTATGGGGTTTGGTGGAGAGCATCGATCGCGAGAGGCAGTGGAACGTTATTGAAAGACCAGCCAATAAGAATGAAGAGCCCAGACGCATCCAAGAAGCCAAAAGCGAGAACGATGCTGACATCTATACGACCCTTTGCATGCAGCTGAACGCGGCAGCTGAGAGAAAGGCCAACAACACTTCAAAGGCACTGCTCAGCGGAATGCATCGCGTGCTTCAGGACAGCAAGGTCAAGGTGAACTTTAAGATGTATCTAACGGCTATCATCTTCCTCAACTGTCTTGAGAAATCGACTTGGGCTTTCAAGGCTTGGGAGCAAGATCATCTCCGCCCTGGATGGCCCCTAGAACGAGACCCGGGTGTCTTCACACAGCAGGGTGGTAATCTAGCAGGGCTGCTGAAGATGCTTTTGGCGATCCGCAAAGCCCTGCCACAAACACTTCGCAGTGAGGCAGGCAAGTTGATCACCTCGGAACAAGACCCTGTTATAGGGACTTACTTCCAAAGCATCGATCTGGACTGTGAGTACCCTTTGTTCTAATCCGTTTGTAATGCTCGGCTAATCACTGTGACAGACGATACAATCCTTGCCCGCCAAGATGGCTCTCCCTTCTCTCCAGCAGACTCTCGATCCCTCGAGATGATTCTCTGCTCTCACCTTCTCATTACGAACACTCCTTGAAGGATTCTTCACAGGCCGATGCTTATGACACTTGCAAACGTTGCGAACGGAGTATATTGGCATAAATCATGCACGGAGGGAAGACGTATTTGATTTGAACCGTTTAATGGCTAATGACTGGACGGAAAAGAATATGAATTTTGATACCACACGATATATACTATACATATGTATGACTAGGCACGGTGCCTTTGGCCCAACGTGTTATGAGGGGAGCAGGAAAAGTCAACGAAAACAGAATAGAAATCAGGGGTTGTGGTTCAACTCTGGCGTTCACGGCATAGACAAAAAAAACAAGAAACAATATACCTCGGGGTTTCTTTGATGAAGGTTTCGGCGATGGAACGGGCTTGCAGAAGTGAAGAAAGTTGATCATGATTCACTTCGCTTATGCTCTAGAGTACTACGTATTCTTAAATACACAGACCTCCCCACCGAGCCCGCTCTAACCTGTAGAGTCCATATCCGTTGTGTAACTATCATCCTCCCGCTCTTGGTTGTTTGATATGCTGGAAATATGCGGATCCAGAGCCTTCTAGGTTGAGATACCGGACAGACCGCTATTATTCCTGCTAGGGCCGTGGCCAGGCCTTTTTGGCTTCTTGAAGCAAGCAAACTCGTTTTTGCTCGCTTCTCTAAGGCGTTTGAGAACGTTGCGCATTTCGGACAATTCGCCTTGGAGACGTGCGCGGGCCTCGTTGTCCGTACGCGCATCGAGCTCTTGATAGATTTGGCTCTGAAGCTCTGAAGCACGCTCCGAAGTGTAGTGGCTGAGGGTCTGGGCGACGAATTCCACGTCGAGGGTTGCCTGCATGAGTGCCTCTAGAGTATAGTGTGGCCGACGTCGGAAGGCTTCTAGGAGCTGGGTGGACGTCTGTTCGAGGAGGAAGGACAAGACTTCGACTGTGAGAGCCGGCGCAGTAGTAGAAACCTGAGAATGGACAAGTACAAGGGTAAGAAGCGCCTCGTACACGTACGGTTTAGCTGCCTGAGTACGTTGCCCTTGACCAGGAGCCCAGTCAGGGGCTGAGATGCCTGATTGAATGACATCGCGAAGCCTCTCGATTGACTGCTTTGTGTAGGACTGGAAAAGTCGTTCGTGGATCTGTCCAAGAACTTCGCGAATCTTTTTGGACTCGTCAGTCAACTTGACGGAGAAGGCATTCTCGAACTGCAAGTTGAGACTCGGCACTACTTGCGACCGCAATGATGACAGGTTGCTCAGGGTCATGAGCATGCGAATGTTCTAAATAAAATTGTCAGTACAGTGAAGTCGTTCGAAGTGGGTGGTGGAAAGCCTACCCTGTCCCCTGAGTCCAATGCCCCTTTGCCTGCCATGCTCGGCGCCACAGCCAATGCAAGCGATCTCTCGCTATCAATTAACCAGTCGTCCTCCGTCTTCTTCAAAGATCGCTCGGCATTTTCTACCATGCCACTCAATGCCTTGTACAGGGTGGTAACATATTGGCTGCGGACCATCTGGAGAAGTTTGGTCGGAGGTGGCAAGACAATATCTCCCGAGCCTGACCTGGACATGGCATCAGGGATGTAGAGAATTTTCTGCATGCCTGATAGGACTGCTCCTTCGAAGGCAGCGAAGCTGGCTGGCATTCGTGTCACGTCCCCCATCTCAACCGAGCGCTGCCAGTCCTCAACATACTTAATATTCTCAGCATCTCTGTTCCAGGCGGCGCACAATGCTGTCACGCATCGCTCTCGGGAACCTCCAACAAGACTTCTGAGGCGATCGATCACCTGGCCTTCTCCGGACTCAATTGGCTCAATGCACGCTAAATCACCAGCTCCAGCGCCAACCAAAGTCAGCATCTTGGACAGATAGTGAACGCCGCTGATAGAATTAGACCACGGAGGCCAGAATGCCAGCTTTTCCCAGACTTCACCCCTCTTGGGCGACGGAGGAGGCATGTTGTTTGGGTCAAAATTGAAGCGAGGATCTCTGGGAGATGACAATGTGGCGGATCCAGGCGTTGTCGGGGCCGGCGTATTGGGGATTGGCGAGAAAAGCAGGGATACATCTTCGGGGGGCATATCCACGAAGAATGAATAAGCGTGTTCTCGGAGCAAGTCCACTAGTTCCACAGCTCCTTTTCGTAATTCGCCAACGCTCTGCGGTGATAGTTCATGGTGATGCCGAGACTCGCCGCGATATCCAACCGGAAGGGCAGCTTGAGCAGACCCATTAATGAACCCTTGCACTGTCTGCCAGAACTCTATCACCTCACCCAAAATACCTTCACTTGACAGGAGACTGTTAAGGAACGATAACATCTTCTCCCAGAGCTCAATTACTTCAGGTGAGTCGAATGTCAAAGGCTTGTCCTCAATCACCGGCCGTCCTAGGGATCGTAGATGCGCAGCGATAATATTGGGGTTCGGTTTATCGTTACTGGCCAGCCGGCGACGAAGCACCTCGATCTCAACTTTTGAGCGGTCTGCTGTCGATTGAATTTTGCCCTTCAAATGATCGTATCGACTCAAAAGCCATACCCAGATGGGATTGTCGTCGGCGCCAAGCTCAAGAAGTAGTCCGATGAGTTCCATATGTTGATCTTGAATACGGCCAGTTGTGCCATCCGTCCTGGATGAGGTGTGAAGAGTAACCAGCCTCTTCCAGATATCACGTTTGAAGGCGCGTATCTGCTGGTCAACATCATACCACATGCGTCCCGCTATCAACAACTGGTAAAGCTGGGGCTCTGTCGGTGTCTCGTCCCCTATTTCCTCTGTCAATCGTCGAGCTTCGTCTGCAATTTTTCTTGCCCTGCTGAACTCGTCGACTAATGATTCATAGTCCTTGCGTTTGATGCTGTCTGCTATCGACGTGCTCAGCTCAACATAATCCTTGAATCTGGTCAGATGATTTGAAACAGTTTTGAGGTTTTCCTCCTTCTCCCTTCCTCCTAAAGCAGGTCCCCATACGTCCTCAGCCTTTGCAGAAACTTCCAGGAGAGGGCCCTTTATTCCCAACACACCGTACTCGCTCTCTTTTGTCAGTGCATTCTTCTTACGCGTGTCAATATTGGGAGATGTCAGGGGATTGTTGATTCCTAACCCAGCACCGCCCGCCACACTATTGCGATAACTGCGACGCTGGGCTGCATTAGAGTGCGCATTATTGGCGTCAGGTGGTTCCATTCCGCGGTATTTCATCTCCTTATAGACATTATCTATTGTTGCTTTGGCTTTGACGAATCTTTCGAAGTTGGTCTCAACGAGGACCTTGAGGGACGCTGACTTTTGATCGATGGATTGTGATAGAACATCGAGACCAGTAAGGAGACTCCGAGTGTCGGCAGTAGCATGCATCTGGGAGAGGAAGAGAGCTGGTGAAAATGTTGTTGAGGAGAGTAGGAATCGATTGCCTGATGTAGTCACACGCCGTCAATCTATTATATCCGTGAAGCGTACAGTCATGGCACGGGAGCATACGTAGTCGGTGGTCATCTTGTAGGGGCAGACCAAGATGCTTCAGCGTTCTGACGACGCTATCGGTAGTCCCTAGCGGATCCGGCTCGTCTTTTTGAACAATATTTCCAACACCTCCTTGATCGTCTTCTCTGGGAATGTTGCTCCTTCGTTGGCTCACAGCTCTCTCGAGCGCCTGATAACGTGACTGTCTTCGTTTTATAGCAGCATTTTTCTCGCCTTCATCATCATCGTCCAAGTCTTCCAGGTCCTTTTCAGCTGGCCATTCTGTAGGATACAGAGTAGGAATCTGGTAAAAATCGAGGATCGTACGCTCGGTATCGGCCATGGTGATTCTGATGATGGTCTTGAGTTAGAACTCAGGGGTGGCGTCGCATACTCGATAGGGTCGGACTGTGTTGCGCCGGGTCGGCGCAGTTATCTTTGCGAATTATTCTCTAGTCTGGAGAGCGAATCTAATAACGAATGTCACACGCGCAATGTTGCACGGGTCTATTATATCACAGGTGGTGTTGCTGTGAATAGGTGCTTGGAGATATAGTGTTACGATGAGCTAGAAGCTACCTATCCTGGGTACACGGGAGCAGGCACTACGGTAGGTGTATGTGGCTGGACAATGGCCAGGTGATGGTACCTTATATTGGGCTGTGGGGTTCAAGTGTGGCAGTCCAGCTGTGGCGTCACTTATTGCTGTGACGTGCATTTCTGTGGTTTCTTTGTGAAACATCAGGTGAACTACGGATGCCCACCGGCCCCTCGTTGCTCGGAGAAGGCTTCTGGATTGTGGACGATCCCGTGGAAGGACGGGAAGAAAAAAAAATATATCAACCTAGCAATGGAGCGGAAGTCCGCGCGGGATACGAGGCTGTAGCCGAAAGGGAACCTTGAAACCACTGTAAAAGGCGCGAAAAAGTGGAGGGTAGTGGAGCTGGGCGCCGCAAATGCCTTGGCCTACCGTTGTTTTCAGTGGCTAGTGGCCCTGTGCAGACTGTCAACCTGTGGCTATACTGGCATGAAAGCAGCATTGGCCATTCGGATTTGGTCTGGTTTGGGGTGTGGTTGTGTTTGTGGTTGGGCTGGGCAGGTTGTTTTCTTCCATTGACCTGAGTTAATCTTTCCTCTTTTCTATTTCTTGATCTTCTTGTCACGCTCTTCCCATTATACCCTCTCCTCTCTTCCAATCCTCGCCTTACATTGCCTCTTCTTTCTCAAGCTGTGCCTAGCTAGTCTCTCTGCTCGCTCCTCTTCATAATGCTGGCCATTCGAGCTCTCCGAACTCCCGCCTCCAGGCAAGCCCTGCGCGCTGCTACTCCCCGCGCCGCCATCTTCTACGTATGAGATCACCACCAAAACTACCCCAAATTTATTCAAAGATGCAATTTGGGCACAACATGGGCACTCACTTACACCCTCTCTACAGAACCGATGCTACTCAACCTCTGGCGAACGAGTTGCTAAGTACAACGGTACCAAGGATGCCAATGTACGTTTTGCGCTCCCTCATAAAACACCTTTTGGATGATCCTAGCGCTCGGCTGGGCCGAGCAAGGTGCCGAGATAAAATAACTCAGTCTCGATCGACACAATGCTTGGCTTCAGTCAATTGAAGAGATATTTTGCTAACTCATCGCGCAGGGTAACTTCCTGGTCAGCTTGATCGAGGGTGACGGTATTGGCCCCGAGATCTCTCAGTCCGTCAAGGACATCTTCGCCGCCGCCAAGGTTCGTCATGACAACTCGCCCACCCGTATAAGTCGCACCAAAAAAGAAAACAATTATGCTGACACAACATCTTCAAGACCCCCATTGCTTGGGAGCCTGTCGACGTTACCCCCATTATCAAGGACGGCAAGACTGCCATCCCCGATGCTGCCATTGAGAACATTCAGAAGAACAAGATCGCCCTCAAGGGTCCCCTCGCTGTACGTCACCATGAACCAAATTTGTCACAGTCTGCGTCTCTCTCGTGGCCCAATGGCTAACATCTCTCTCAAGACCCCCGTTGGCAAGGGACATGTCTCCCTGAACCTTACTCTCCGACGAACATTCAACCTCTTCGCTAATTTGCGACCCTGCCGATCCGTCGCTGGCTACGAGACCCCTTATGACAATGTCGACACCGTCCTGATCCGAGAGAACACCGAGGGTGAATACTCTGGTATTGAACATGTTGTCGTCGATGGTGTCGTTCAGAGCATCAAGCTTATCACCCGTGAGGCTTCCGAGCGTGTCCTGCGATTCGCCTTCCAGCACGCCGAGTCCATTGGCCGCAAGAAGGTCCGCGTTGTCCACAAGGCTACCATCATGAAGCTCTCAGATGGTCTCTTCCTTAAGGTTGCCCAAGAGGTTGCCAAGGACTTCCCCGGTATTGAATTCGACGCTGAGCTCCTCGACAACAGCTGCCTCAAGATGGTCACTGACCCCACTCCTTACAACGACAAGGTCCTTGTCATGCCCAACCTCTACGGTGACATTCTGTCCGATATGTGCGCCGGTCTCATCGGTGGCCTTGGTCTTACCCCCTCCGGAAACATTGGTGATGAGTGCTCCATCTTCGAGGCTGTCCACGGTTCCGCTCCCGATATTGCTGGCAAGAACCTTGCCAACCCTACTGCCCTCCTCCTCAGTTCTATCATGATGCTGCGACACATGGGTCTCACCGAGCACGCTTCTCGCATTGAGACCGCTATCTTCGATACTCTTGCCGAAGGCAAGGCCCTCACTGGTGATCTTGGCGGCAAGGCCAAGACCAACGAGTACGCCGCTGCCATCATCTCCAGGCTGTAAATATACATCCTTTAGTTTAGATACCTGCCTCCTCACCCGAGGGTTTATACGCGATTTTCTTTTTTTTTAAGGGTAGTGTACTTATTGAGTGTACCAGACCTAGAATCAGGCACGGCGAAATGATTAAGTTACGGAGTTGCTCTTGATGATGCGGACCAATAAAAATAGTGTATGAGATGAGAACCAGTGCAAGATAATGCCTGAGATATGCGATATAGTATTGGTAACAACATAGTCAAAATTCAAAATTTATCACTCTCGTGTCGCTCTCATAACAACAGTTACTTCTAGCCCGAGGTAAAACTCCTTCCATATCTCGCCACAATTTTGCATGATGCTCATTCATCATGAGTTTCAGATACCTTTTTTGAGTGGTGACCAAATTTCTGCGCTAGGTAGGCATTGGCTACCCTACAGTTCATCACACCAATTTCGGGTTCATTGGAGACTTTGTACCCTTGTGCTGATTCCCTTTTGCGTTATGCCCTACACGTTGCTTTATATAAGTTTGAAAAGGATGGCATTTGTATCCAGTGGGATTGTTGAAGAGATGTAGTATCTCGCATGTGAAACAAGACTACTTGCGGTGGGAAGATTCATAAAGAAAAGCGGCCAACAACATTCATTCAGCTAGATCAAGGTGACGAGAGCAAAGAAAAGATATGACTTGACTGAACGTGCCAAACCACATTCTGTCCCATCTTATTACGCTTCTAGTTCAACGCTGCCCCAGTCACCACTAATAAGTTGTAGATGCCTGATGCAAAGTGTAATAAGCGACGCTCCGTAAGTTACATGCAGGTCCAGATTCACCAACCCCCCTTGTGCATCGTCTTTGTCCCATCCAGTTTACCCTGATCCAAAAACCCAAAGCATTGCCGTTGAGCCGTTTGCGCCGCCTTGCCATCGCACCCTGGGTAGCATTTGTCACCAAAAGCAACTCCACATTTGGAAGCTGTCTCTTGACCTCATAGTCGACCAGATCGAATTTCCTTATCAAAAATTTTGACGCCCCAAACCTCATAAAACTGCAGGACTCCAACGGTCTTGAGTCGAAGCCTCTTTCCACAATTCGAGGCATCATCATCGTCCTCCTCACTTTCGCTATCCGAACCCCAGGATGGTAGCACAGGCAGATTGCTGCTGTTGTGATGTGGATGAACCGTAGCCTTTTCCTTGCCCTTGCCTCTTCTCTTCTCCCCTTCTTCAATTGCGTCCGTAGGGCGAATGACCCTGTCGAGACGATCGTCCTCCATAGCGATCCACTCCAGCTTCAGCTCGGGATGGTGAGAGAGATTATCCACGATGAAGTTCAGAATCTCCCGCATGACCCATATACATGTGTCATTATTCCTGAATCGAAGAATGTTTATAGCACGAAGGTTGACTAGTCCAGCGAAATACTGCATGAAGGCGTGCTAATATTCGTGTTAGTGACTGATCGGACTTCTGATAATGCCAACTTACCACTGCGTGGATATTCATGCTGAGAGCCAGCTCCTCGAGCTGCACACCACGGTTACAAATAAGTATCATTGCCTTCTGATTCGCATCCCAGCTGCTGCTGTTTGATTCGTCCTTGATCATGAGTCTCTTGAGTGTGTGCATGTGCTTCCTGAGGACGAGCCGACGGATCTGGTCGATCGTGACGGTAGTTCGTGGTGCGAAACTCTCAGGCTTATGTTTAGCGCTTCGCTCCAACAAGAACAAGTCGTGCAATTCTTCAAGCTGGGACATGCAGTTGAGGAATGCGGTCGAAACATTGTCGGTAAAGACACTCCGTAAGGCCAATGGCGAGACCTTGTTCTCTTTGGAGAGCAACGTCCAGATTGGGCCCTGATTACCAACATTTAGTAGGGTCAGGTTCTTAATGCACTTCAGGTCAATAGCCCTCGACAGAACGGATGCCTTGACAGGGATGAGATGAATGCTCAGTGTTTCTAGCGCAATGCCACGAGTGTCTCGTAGGTATTCGTCAATCGAGCGTCGTGACTTTTCGCCGTCGTTATTTTGAGCTTTTCCGAAGACTTGATCCTCGATATGTTTGATCTCGAGATGAGTCGTTTTGATCGCGCCTCTGATATGTTCAGCTTCCTGACTTAGTTCTCTTAGTTGTGTCACTGAGTCCTTGAACTGTTCCAACTCAGCGACAGTACCCTGCACACGAATCGCCTTGATTTTCTGGATGAAAGCATCGTTTTCGTCCTGCAACTGCTGTAGATTTGACAGTAGGGACTCATAATTCACCCGCTGCGCATCCAAGTTTGTGTGTACTTTGTTCAGCCCTGGGGTCGCAGATGGGTCTGCGTTAGCATCCGGTGTCTTCGAAGGTAATCCAGAGGGATCAGCAACTGCCTCTGGTGTTTCTGATTCTTTAACTCCAACTTCCTTCTCCCCAATGTCCTTGGTCTGTTGTTCGTCCGAATCCACTTCCAACTCATCTATGGTATCCAGATGTTCAATTTCGATATCGTCTGGTGATGCATCATTGTTTGAGTCGTTATTCTTAGACAGTGGGGTCAAACTTGATTCCGTTGTCGTCGGCTTCGATCCGCCACTCTCATCACTCTGTTGCTCCTCATCATTCTTAGGTGTCGCTGAGGTGCTACCGGACGGTTCATTGTTTGACTGAGAAGAGAGCTCACATGAATCCACATATTTTCTTGCTGCCTTTTCAATCACGTCCAAAATATCCTGCTGGGCTGTCGAGAAGTCACGAGTGCCATTTATATGTGACATAAGTCTTGTTGAAACACTGCGGATAGATGACACAAATTCTTCCCGAGGATCTTCTGAATTGTCGTTGGTGCCGGCTTCTTGATCATCCTCTTGGCTGGTCGCTGCCTCGCGAGGACTCTGGATAAGCGCAGGCTTCTTGGTAATAAAAGGTTCGACATCAAATATTCTTCCCAGGATGCCCTCTTGAAGTTTACGCTCTTCCTGGGAGCGAAATGTCTTCGCAGGGCCGCTCGCGTCGAAGCTGGTGCTCTGGGAAACAGGAACCACTTGAAACTCATCATCGACATCAGAATCGTCCGGATCTGAGTCGGGTGGCGGTCGTCTAGCTTGCAGGCCCAGACTATCAGAAAGAGAAAGCTGCAGTTCGGTAAGTGTGGCGGAAGAATTTCGAACGCAAGTCTTGAGCTCCGTTACCAATTCGAGATTGTCGATATCGAGAACGGAAAGACTTTTCAGTTTTTTGAAACCCGAGAGCGTTGGGGGCTCCTGTGTCACAGAGTCACGCTTATTTCCCTTTGCCTTGGAGGATTGCTTGGGCGGTGGCAACAGAGGAGGTGGTGAAGTGATGACTGGCAGAGATGCCATAGCACCAGCCAGTGGGGCTGAAAACACTCCCGGGGGAGGCCCAGGCGGAGGAGGAGGAATATCTGGCCAGTGAGTTGAAGCGGGAGGTAGAGCGTCAATGCTAAGAGGGAGAGGAGGGGGTGTGATGTAGTATGTATCCCCGGCTTGGAGGCGAATGTGGAATTTTGTCAAAGTATTGATCTTGTGAAGCTCACGAAAGACCGGTCTGCTTAACTCAACGCGAATGTTCCACCTGGCCAGAAAATTAGTGATCAAGAACTTTCCAAGAAACCAGATACAGCCTGCTGTGGAACACACCTAAAAGATTCGAGTGACTTGGCTTTCTTCAGAGTGAGATAGAGTAAAGTATTAAGGAACTTGCCACAACTGGCACTATACAGATACGGCTTGTAGGCATGCTCGGCTTTCACGCCAGTGCTCACTGTATCCATAGACAGTTCTCTCAGGTGCTTCGCGTAGTTGTAATCACTCGTAGTGAAGGTGTCGAGGCCACCCGCAAGGCCATCGATTGGGGATTCGAACCTCACATCATCGTCATCGGGAAAGAGGATGTTGAAGCTACGATAGAGCTGCGCGGATGCCAATTCATGAAAGTGCCGAGATACAAGAGCGCAACATATCAACTCAGACTGGGAGCACTATGGGGTCGTCAGCAATGTCGTACGAGGTACAGGATTGTGAATCTAGTCACGAACATGCGACAAGATGTCCTGCTGGGTCTCAGCTGGGAGATCGAGAAAGGTGAGTCTGCGCTTGGGCGGGGTGGCAGCCTCGTTGCCGGTGGCCTCCGCAGCCATGATGATTGAGCGGGGGCAGCGTGGCAACTAGGCTGACTCAAAGGCGAGGAGAGAACAATGAAGCAGATAGATCGAAGAGTAGAAGGACAAGGTCCTCAGTGGAACGGCCTCAGTCTCAACAGGCGATGCGACGGATGGATGGATATTTCGCGATGCGACTGGGGTAATGCGATGCGATGCGCTGGGCATGCAGATGCGCCGATGTAGGATGTGCTCGAATGGATAGCGTCGATCAGCAGGAGCTAAAGAGGAGGCTATAAACTGGGGCCTAAGAGATGAGAGAGATGCCGAAGCGACGATTGGGATGGGGAGACGTGCATGAAGATAGAATCATTCGGTTGAGTAAGGAATGAAACAAAAAAACGAAGCAAGGATGGAGGAGAAGCAAATCCAAGCAAGTCCCAGTCAAATCAGTCGCGAGCCGCTTTGGGGTCGTAGTCGCAAGTCTCAAGTTCTGGGTTAACGTTAGCTGAAGTTGAATTGTTGATCGTTGGTTGGCTGTGAATGGCGGCTAGTGCGGGGCGGATCAACGATGACCAGCTAGGATCTTCTGACCCAGTGCGCATTGCTCCGTAACTCAGTGGAGAAACATACTCTAGGTAAGGTACCTGTAGTGTGGCAGCTCTTGCTGACTGCCTGCACCTCAAGTTTGGCTTTGCTGCACTGAATAACCTATCTGGAGGATAGGTACCTATCTTCCTAGATTCGAGTAGCCTATAGTGCCTCTCTTAGCAGTGGAGGCGTTGCAGTTAGCTGCTGAAGTTTGACGATATCTGAATCTTTTCAACCTCTAAAGTGCCTGCATGCTTAATTTGTCTTTACCGGTCAAATGATGTTGTGTAACAGTGCATATTAACGGCACCCACGGTTTTATACAGAATCACGAAACTAGAGCATCCTGATTCTAGCAGCCATCCTTTCTTATGATAAATTGCCTTTACCAGGGATGATCGCGCTCAGACACTTCATCTGGGCACCTACATATATCTTGTGCCAGGTGTCACTGCTACAAATATGGATAAATAGACTAACTCTATATGAGTCACAAACAGAGACAGCTAATCTTTGTTACTGACGTTGAAGAGGCTGAATATTTATATAAACTCTTCACTGACTTCATCCTACACACGTGGCAACATTAGACTTGCTATGCATTTTTTTCAGCAACTTGATTAACAAAGCCAACAGTGGCAGGGCACAGAGTATGACTCCCACCGAGTGTTGATCCTTGAAGTTGACATGACATCAACTTCATGACGATTCTGTTCTGGCAAATAATCCAGTGTACTTTACTAGTAAGATATCTACCTTACCAAGTTTTGATCTTTGTGAGTATGTGCGGTAAAGGCATACTGACCAAGACGACACATAATTGGGGCCCGGGTGGAAATGAATATGATTTTCATGGTTTATTTAAAGTGATGCTATATGCCCCTCAACTATTAGATACCTGCTTGTCAGCCCTCAAGTTATCATGATCACTACATGAAACACCACATCTCCAAATCCGCATCCTGGTTTCTTAAGTGCAACTAATGACTAACGTTGCCTTAGATCTCCCGTCCAGGCATGCACTAGCCGTCTGATATTGGAAGCTACCTTAGGTAGGTTCTAGTTAGTGTATATCTACGGCGTCCGAAAAACGCCCCCCACCGTTAGCCTGACATAGTGTCTTGTTTCATGTTTTGAATGTTTCTGTTTCTCCGTAAGTTGTGGGATGGGGTTTTATAAAATCAAAGGTATTGATCAAGAGAACACCTATTTGCTGGATATTGTCATTTCCAGCCAGACTGAGTCCCTTTGATTCTGTTTTGAGCCACGGTGTTCTGAATACTGCAATTGTTCTCTGCATGGATCACTTCTAACTAGGGCTTACTTTGCGAGAGAACGGCGTGAATATTGAGCGCTGATATTGTAGTCTATGTAATTATAATCACAACATTGTGTTGACTGGTCTTATATGGAAGAATATTCATTGATTTTTGCCTTTGATTACGCGGCAGAGCAAGAAAAGGGGGAGATATCTCGATTACTTGCGATCATCACAAGTGTCTGGGTCTAGGCACATAATTGCCGAGAGCCAAGTCATCAAACGGTTGGAGGGCAGACTGTTGTGTGGAACGACGAGTACAACAGCCAGTTAAACAATTCAACGCTTGTGTACGCTCGTATAAGATGACGCTCGTATATTGTTACGGTCAGTGCAATCATGACCAACAGCTCTCCAAGTCTAACGCAAAGCGAACGTTGGCTCTAAGAACATCATGAAACTATAGTTGGTGGACCTGGTGCTCTATCATTCTTCCCCGCCCTCTAAACTGCGGCCCTCAGGTTCCACCTGCAGGGCTGTGTGGCTATGTTCGATCCCTCTGGACCCCTTGAATCAACGCTTGGGTCAACTCAGGCACCCGTCAGTCATCCGTTTCATCGTCTGTCGTATTTCTTCCATCCTCACTCTCACTCTGACTGTCATTCTTGTTTATTGAAACCGAATTGACATCTTCCACGTCTGTCGCTATCATCTTTGTTACAGACACTACTCGAGTCTTTGTAATCGCATTCACAGCTAAAGATATTATATTATCGTACCTTCATCACCACCTTCATCCTCCTGTCTAAATATACATCGTGAATACGAAAACGTTGAAACTTTCCTTTCGAATTAGAGTATCAAAATGGCCGACACAGAGGAGCCCCAGTTCAACACTCTAGCTGAGCGCATTGCTGCTCTCAACAAACAAAAGAGTTTCACAGGTGCCCCAAGCCAAAGTCCCGGACCAGTTCGCAAACGACCGCCGCCTCCTCCCCCTCCTGGCCGCCCAGCAATTGAATCTAGAAGCCAGACGGTACCAGCTATTTCGACCACTTCAACACCGTCGCAGAGTAATCCAGCGATTCCTCCTCGCCCTACGCGAAAAGCGTCGACACCACAATTAACAGCGCCGAATGGTCAACATGATGTCCAACAACGAGCCCCGCCTCCGCTCCCAAGTCGGACCCCAACTATGCAGTCCGCTCCGTCTTTACCACCAAGGCGACCCTCAACGCAGTCTAGTCTAACAGTGCGGCGGAACTCTGGCTCGTCAGAAAGATCACAGAACTCGGCGATATCTTCGTTATCTACGGGCAGGCCTCCATCATCAGTGACGAGTGTCAACTCTGATGGAGCCGGCTATAAGTTGCCACCTGCTTATGATCCCGCAAGTCTCCCCAAACTTCCTCCATCAAGAAGAGAAAAAGAAGCGGCCGTCAAGGAGGCAGCGAAACCCAATCGTGCTCCGCCGTCACCGCAGCCTCCACGGGCTATTGAGCCTGCGCCTCCAGCTCGACCTAGTCTGCCACCTAGGCTGCCTTCACGCCCAGCAAAACCACAAGCGGATGCTACACCTGAACCACAAGCGGCGTCGCAACCCAGAAAGTTACCCCCAAGGCCATTGGTGAACTCAAAAGCGAAGACACCGGTGATTCTTGGGTTTTCAAACAAGGACAAACCCAAAGACTCCCAGCCAGCACTACCCACACGGCCTCCGATCCCAGGCCGCTCACAATCGGGAGATGAACCACCGCCGGTGCCGCTCTCTTCTCGACCCTCAGTCGCCCAGATTGAAGCGTTCGAGACGCGGGCTCTTACTCCATCTGCCCCAGTATATGGATGCCTAATATGCCGGGACTGGAGCGATCCAGATGCTGTAGCTGCGCAGTATCCTCGAGATACTGTGCCGAGGGATGACCCGGTGGGTTATCTGGCTCAGGTTCTTTGTGGCCCATTTCCCTCATACACGGACAAAGCGCGAGCGATCTTTACTTGGTTCCATCACAACATTAGTTATGATACCGCTGCATTCTTTGGCAATAATGTAAGGCATATGACGGCGGAAGATACAATTTTCACTGGTAGAGCCGTATGCGCAGGATATGCAGAAACATACAAAGCGATCGCTAACAGAGCTGGCCTTGAGTGTGTAGTTGTCACCGGTCACGGGAAGGGCTTTGGATACACTCCGCTCAAGAAGGGCGAGCGCCCACCAAGAGCAGATCCAACCGGACATGCTTGGAACGCAGTGCGAATCGATGGCGGTGACTGGAAGTTACTGGACGCATGCTGGGGTGCCGGACATGTAAATGGGCAAAATTACGAGCCCAAATTCTCTCCTCTACAATTTACCAACGCCAATGAGAACTTTGGCCTCAGACATTTCCCGTCCGAATCACGATATCAATTCAGGGCGGACGGCCAACCAGTCACGTGGGAAAACTACTACACTGGAGGAATTGATGGCGAGCCCCATGGAATGTGCTCAACTACAGGTGAAGAGGGCATCGCCGAGTCCAGTGTAGAGCCGAAGCAGCGGCATATACCTATTGACAGCGGTGAGGTTGTGCGATTCCAATACTCAAAGGTTTGCGAACACTGGTCAGAGAAGATGTGTGGCGGTAAAGAGCGGCTGGTGCTCCTCTGCCTTCCCCGAGGCGATGGTCAGAAGGAAGAGATGATACCCATGGAAACGAACGGATACTGGTATTGGCTTGACGTTAATGCAAGCGATCTCGGGCCTCGGGGCAAGTCGGTACGGCTGCTTGTTCTCACAAAGTTCGGAGACCGCGAAGATGCAAGGGGAGTCACAGGCAAAGAATTCCTCGCCAAGTTCGGTAGATGCGCAATGGGCTGGTCGTACCTTGTTACATGGGACTTGGTTTGAGGCCTCTTATCTGATAGTCACATACTTGGCGTCTCCTGATGGTACTATATATCTGCATGTTGCAGTCTGGAAAGACTTGGCGAATACACGCCTCATCATAAAATCTCCGTCCCGCACCTCGGTGCATGAACTAGACACCTGACGACCACTCCCTCAGGAAAATGATATGGACCATCTTTTAGTGCAGATGGTGAGTTTATGCACTGGAAACTCGATGCTTAACAGGAACAGGGGCGTATCATCAGTTCCTGAATGCTACGTTCCAAGTTGCCTCTTTCGGCATTTTGATGAATGTAATACGAGAGGGTAGCAGAAAGTCGGTACCCATGTTCCCAATGAGATATATGATGATGTTTGCTAGGTGGTATTGTCATTGACCGGGTTCTATAAAGCACCATAGTACTGAGGATCGACAGGCAGCTCCTCCCGTCGAACTTGACTTCTTACCGCGAGGGGTATAGTGGATCTTCAGGGTAGAACCGAACGACGAGAATTGGTGCCGAGACATCTTTTAGATGCATCTTTTTCTTGGACCTCATCTTGGCAATCCCCATGACGCACACAGGGGCTGTGCACCTGTTGATGATATCAGAAATGGCATCGTGTACAGATTTAAGTTTATCACAGGTACTTCAGTTTTGCTTATGGTGCAATTTGGGGATGGCCATTTGTGCATTAGTAGGTAGGGCACTATGTACTATATAGGAGCTTAAGAGAACTCATGAGAGCGAAAGGTAAGGTATCATGAGTAATCGGCTTTTACAAGCTAGAAGAGTGACCAAAGACGGAATACTACCCCAGCAGCCTATCTATCCACGAGTATCAAATGCGAAAGACTATAAAACGAGTTACATAATTCATCATAGTATGATCATCTATATTGTAATAACTGTTATGCTGAGTTTGGTCTAAGTCTTAGTATGATAGATTGCCAATCGACTCTGATAAGCAATTCAGAATGCCTCTATTGGAAAGGCCAGCGACTGAGTACCTAGATACAACCTTATCCGTAGACAGCCGTCATGCAAGTGCCTCTTTTCTCCGCATCTGTGGGTTCTTGAGGTAGCAGCCAGCCTTTGTGGTTACCTAAGGTCCTACCAGAGCAGGGTATCAAGAACGGCGATCGTGACTTTGAGGTAATCACGAACTCCGATTTTTGGTGCAACTGGCCTTGAGAGGAAGGGCACTCTTCATACCACACCCACTTATCACACAAGTCAGTTTCAGACTCGTAGCATTGGTATCGGCCTCTTTATTGCACATGGTGATGCTGGGGAAGGCTTCGTAATGTGCAAATGCATCATTACAGTATTGCCTGATACAAGACAGGATAGAGTCTTGGCCCAGCATGAGAGAACCGGAATCACACAATTTAACGTAAGACTTCCAGGACTTCAAAACCTCTCAAGTTGTCACGTGGGGCACTGGCTAAAGCTGATAAACTGACAAGTACTTTTAGCAGGGGTTTTGCTATGCATGACACCACACAACCAAATACAACCAAAAGCTGACTCGAGCGTCATACGGAAAGACTCGGTAAGACCATTCACTTGATCTCGGACGACCGATGAAGGACCCTTTTACGAAAGCATATGCAATAAATAAGCAGCCAAGACTCTTCGCAAAGAGCAGAGAAACCCAAGTGTCTTGGCGCTTCGGGTTTCTGACTACGAATGCAACGCGCTACCATCTCCAAAGGCCCATGGGGCAATCATCGCCCCCAGTTCGACTACCCCCGCACTTCTTAACGCTTAGATTGGAGGATGTCAGGGTGACCTGGATGGATGTAGGCATGTCATTGGACTGACTCAAAGTGACTACCAGGGAGCGCTCCCCCCTTGACAGTTTCTCGAATCTTTTGACTCGAGTGTGAGCAGCATTTCGGCGACATCGTGGGTATAGCCGTCTGCAAGTGAGGGGAAAATTGGGTCCTTGACATGCACACAGCCTCAAGCCTGCATATGGTTGCATCTCCTCAGCACGCAGATAGAACGGACCATCAAACCCTTCTTGAGCTTCGGTGGAGAGGCTCAAGACATGATGGTTTATCCGAGTACGCCTGGGCCTATCAGCACCACCGACACTTGCCAATGGACGTCTTGGCAGTCAAGATGTTCACCGTCCACAAGAATTTGTGGCTGTTGGCAGAGTGGACCAGGAAGCCAGTTTCGCCTAGGCATGGCGTTCTAATCTAGGATTAGGCTCGCCATTATCCACCACCATCCTAGTCAGAACATGGCCGAGTATATAAGCATGAGCCCCAGGTTTTAGTCCCTTTGCCTTTGCCTTTGGCCTTTGGACCCAGCGTCACCAAGTGACCTTGCCGACTCCAGATCGAAATGATCTCCTACAATGCCCGCAACCAGAGAATAGAAGCCTGGGTCAACGCGGCTGCCGAAGAAAGCGAGGATGCCGCCCCCACAGATCCCGAAGCCCGCGACCTGCATGACCAGGAAAAGGCCCAGCGAATCGAGCACGAGGATTTGTGTCGCGACAAGAAGCAGGTAGGTCCTAGCTCCATGGAAATAAATGTGCGACGTTATGAATGAAGGTCTGACTTTCTCGTTCCGAAAAGACGTATAAGGGTGCGGTCTTATTATGGCTCGCCTGGCAAACTACCGGTGTTGTGTATGGCGACATTGGCACCAGTCCCCTTTATGTTTTCAGCTCGACTTTTAGCGAACAGCCGTCATGGCACGACCTCGTGGGAGCTCTGTCGATAATCATCTGGTCCCTCACCATCATCGTAACACTTAAATATTGTTTCATTGTCCTGTCAGCCGACGACGATGGACAAGGAGGAACCTTTGCTCTCTACTCTCTCCTTGCTCGATATGCCAACATTGCCCGCGTCGATCCCAGTGGCCCGGAAAGAATTGTTGTGCGCCTGGATCGTGAGACGGGCGCCGAACTCGCACCCGCTGGGAGAATGGCCCGGGATTTTCTGGAACGTAGTCGGGTTGCACAGAGCGTCCTCAAGATTGTTGGCGTTTTGGGCGTTTCCATGGTTGTGGCCGACAGCATTCTGACACCAGCCCAGTCCGTCTTGGGCGCCGTCCAAGGGATTCAGGTTATCAGACCTGATCTGGGAAGACCGGCTATTGTGGGGACCTCGTGTGCGATCCTCATTGCGCTTTTCTTGCTGCAGTTCATTGGCACGTCCAAAATTGGCACCTCTTTCGCTCCCGTCGTTGTTGTC
The DNA here is from genome assembly GCF_000260195.1 of Fusarium odoratissimum NRRL 54006. NCBI lineage: Eukaryota > Fungi > Ascomycota > Sordariomycetes > Hypocreales > Nectriaceae > Fusarium > Fusarium odoratissimum. Next base: position 33,261 of record NW_022158694.1, on the reverse strand, counting down.
TGGCTCCTCTACAACTTCTCCATCAGCATATACAATCTTGTCTTGTACGATCATACCGTACTCAAGGCATTCAGCCCACATTATGCGTTCAAATACCTAATACGAAACGATTCTGATGGATGGAAGTCTCTTGGTGGATTGCTTCTCGCTTTCACCGGCGTTGAATCACTCTTTGCAGATCTGGGTGCTTTTGGACAGCGAGCCATACAGCTTTCATGGTTGTTCCTGGCATTCCCATGCTTGTTGATCACATATTGTGGTCAAGCTGCTTATATTTCTCAGGATGAAACTGGGTTGGCTTTTACCAACCCATTCTTTCGCACTGTTCCCGAAAGCACACTGTACTTCAGTATCATTATCGCCGCACTCGCTGCTGTTGTTGCCAGCCAGGCCGTGATCACCAGCTCTTTCCAACTCATTTCTCAGTTGATGAGGCTCAGCTACTTTCCTCACATCAAGACTGTTCACACCAGCCGTCGATTCCATGACCAGATTTATATGCCACTGGCAAATTGGCTACTCATGACCGGTACTGTTGTGGTTACGGCCGTTTATAACAATGTAAGTTACCCGGCCTCATTGTGTCACTTTGGAACGGACTCGTCTGACATGACTTGAACTAGACAACGAGCTTGGGTCATGCTTATGGCGCATGTGTCATTATCGTTAGCTTTATTACAACGTGCATGGTGTCGCTAGTGGCACTCATCATCTGGCGTATCTCATCAATCGTTGTTCTCATCGGGTTCCTCATCTTCATCCTTCTCGACAGCATTTATCTTAGTGCAGCAATGAACAAGGTGCCTGACGGTGGTTGGTTTGCGCTGGTCCTGTCCGCCATCCTTAGTTCGTTCGTCATGCTTTGGCGATGGGGAAAGGAACAGCAGTGGGAAGCAGAGCAAAGGGACATGGTGGACCCGGCAGAGTTCCTCATGTCCTCTCGGAGTACCTCAAGAAACAACTCAATAGCAAGGGGAATTCAAGGTGAAGGTTCTCTGCGCTCGACGAGGCTGAGGCTTTCACCTGAGTTTGGAGGTGGACAAGTAATGGTCGCTCCAGGGCTCGGAATATTCTTCGACAAAGTGGGCGGGAGTGGTGATCACATCCCGAAGGTATTCTCGCAGTTCGTTCGGAAGTTCCAGACGAGGCCACAGGTGATCGTTTTCTTCCACATGCGCCCCCTTTCTCAGCCTACGGTTCCATCTGACCAACGGTTCGTCATTGCGCGTGTTACAACAAAAATTCCTTCATGCTATCGTATTGTTCTGCGACATGGTTACATGGATGACGTTCTCACACCGAACTTGGCGCCTACGATTGTTAACGAGTTGATGACCTTTATTACCCGAGGTCCTTTCCCACCTGATGAGAATGACATGCCACCAGAGTTTCGAGAAGAGCTTGAAGCGCTGCGGGCCGCCGAAGAAGCACAAACCGTTTATCTTATGGGCAAACAGACTATGCGGGTGCAGAGGCCAGAAAAGAGGAGTATTTCCAGTATCCTACGCCGGGTAGCACTTGAAGCATTCTTGTGGATTCGAGAGAATTCACGAACCAAGCTGGCCAATCTGGATATTGACCCCGATAGTCTGGTAGAGGTGGGCTTTGTGAAGGAAATTTAAAAACGACAACAATATTGAACACGAGATACCCGACACATGCGCAAAAAGAGTAAGGGACGATTGGGTACCAAAAGTTAGATGGACTACTATACGATTTTCGGACACAGGCGCTTTGGATTTTGGGTTCAGCTGTGAGTTTAACTGATGATGGGCTTAGTAGATGCCTCAGCTTTGCTTTGTTTTACTATACTGGGTGGGATGGGAACTCTCCGCTTACCTTAGATTTGATCATTTGCTTGTACATGGTTTCAAGGTGGAAGCGATATCGATATACCCTTAAGAGCGAATGAATCGATGATTATGTTGCATATGTTCTAGGCTAAAGACCTTAGTGATGGGCGAGATTCTATTGACTGAACTAATTTCAGAAGCATGAATCTTAACGAGAGAAGTTTAGAGACTGATAACCCCTGGTGTTGATCTTCCTATCAATCTCTGTCGTGTATTTTGCACGTGTTTCCGCGTAATTCATATGCCACTCCACACCCCGGCTGTGTTCCGCAGTGTAACAACGTGTCACCAAGCTTCACCTCAACAATACCTAGAGACCTCGCTTTGCTCTAATAGGAAGCGGAGCGCATTGTGTTGGACAATCCATAGCAGCCGCATTTCTGCTGGTAATTCTCCCAGTATCGTCTTCCATGATGCTCTCTTAACCCTCAATACGCACCGCCCAACCCATCATCGCGCACCTATCTCAAACTACTACAACGCCAGAAGCCGCCCATCATGACTACAACCATGATGACCTCACTCTCTCGCTCTGAAACACTTACACTCTCGACCGTCTCTGCAGCTGCTTTCGCGGTCCTCGCAAACACCCTCCATGGCGATGGCGAGCCTCTCATGGCATCTCTGGCCCTGTCAGTCCTCGCCTTTGCGCTCTGCTTCGCCATGATCCGCTGGCTGGGCCCTACCTTCATGCGTGCTGGCTTTCAAGGCCGCGACATGAGCAAGGCGAACCGCGCCGAGATCCCCGAGTGCATGGGCGCTGTGTGCGCTGCGGTCTATCTCCTCAGCGTCATCGTCTTCATCCCATTCCCGTTCTACAAGGACATCGTTGCGGCGACTAGTGGTGGTGGAAACCGTGATGTCGTCGTTGAGCTTCAGCACGTCAACCAGGGCCGTTTTCTACATCGCTTCCCACACAACAAGGTGCGCAGAACCCAAAGATGCATGTCATGTCTGGTGCTTTACTGACCTCGTTAGCTTGCGTCATTCCTGGGCGCCATCATCTCTCTTCAAACAATTGCACTTCTTGGTATTGGTGATGATCTCTTCGATATTCGCTGGCGGCACAAGTGGTGGATCCCCGGCCTGGCTTCGATCCCTCTTCTTGTCGTTTACTTTGTAGACTTCGACGTCACTTCTATTGTCCTACCTCTTCAGCTTCAGCCGTATCTCGGCGAGCTCGTCGATCTCGGGTTTCTCTACTATGTTTACATGGCGTGCGTTGCCATGTTCTGCCCTCAGAGCATCAACATGCTGGCAGGCATAAACGGCATTGAAGTCTCGCAATGCATCGTCATCGCTTTTCTCCTCGTCTTCAACGATTGCCTGTACCTCTTTACGCCATATCCTCACCCTGCTACCGACTCGCACTTGTTCTCACTCTACTTCCTCCTCCCGTGGATCGGCGTCTCGTTCGCCTTGCTCCTCCACAACTGGTATCCTGCCAAGGTGTTTGTTGGTGATACCTACTGCTACTTCTCGGGTATGGTTTTTGCTGTCGTCGGTATCCTCGGCCACTTTTCAAAGACTCTCGGGCTCCTCCTTGTCCCTCAAATATTTAACTTCCTCTACTCATGCCCTCAGGTCTTCGGTCTGATTCCCTGCCCACGCCACCGACTTCCTCACTTCAACGCCCGGTCTGGCCTCATGGAGCCGTCTGTGACTCCTTGGTCACCCGAGCGTCAACCCCACCCCTTGGTCGCCCAAGGCCTGCACTTTCTCAACAGACTACGCCTGGTAAAGGTGACAACCGATGAAAAGGGTCAATTTGTCGAGACAAGCAACTTTACCATCCTCAACCTCTGGCTTGTCTGGCGTGGACCACTCCGCGAAGATCGATTGGCCTTTGAGATTACTATGCTTCAGCTTGTTGCTGGTTTCTTTGGACTGTTTGTGAGACATCGTCTCGCACTGTTGGTCTTTAAGGAAGATAACTGGGGGACTGCTGCGCAATATTAACAGAGAGAAAGGGTTTGCGCCTTTCTCAGAGCCACAACCGTACCGCCTATCCAGATAGAATATCATTCCACTGGTTGGAAAGTTTATGATTTAGAATAATACCCCGATGTCACGGAATGAATGTCGCCTACTGTGAAAATCATCTTGTCCTTTGGTTCACCATGTTATAAGAGATTGCAGTTCAAGATGGCCGTTGAATCTTTCAAGGGGTGTATTTCCCATCATTCAGGGCAATGCGACATGACTATGGTGAGTACGTGCAAGTAGGGTTGACGCCTATAATTACATACAACGATTCCTTCAGCATCTTTCCGTAAGAGATTTACTCCATCCTACTCTTCACTTGTTTTGTTTCATGGCCAACCCTCTTCAACTGGACATCAATCAAAAAACATCCCGAAAAAGGACCACATAACATCTCTGCTTTTTCTCCCTCAGGAGAAATCCCATTGACCCGTAGGCACCAAACCTGGTGCGCCGTTCCCATATTTAGATGCCAGGGTTCAATTGACAGAACCCTTCAATCCCAGCATCCGTAATCCCACAACCTCCCCAAACGCCAAATCAAAGGGGTAATCATCTGACGTACCAGCCAGTGTATATAAAGGAAAGAACTCCAGGCTTTTGATCCCGTCATCCCCAATCCCAAACAAAACAACAAAGAAAATCTTGAAACGGTTGACACATTAAACGTACAGACACTTCATCCTTTTATGAAGACCCATTGGCAGCGGCTACGGGAGCCATGATCACAGTCTCCGCCGGCTTCTCAATCGATGGGGAATCGACGATGATATCAACCTTGGTGTCCTCAGGGCTCGAGATAGAAGGCTTGAGAACGGCATGCCCTCCAGCTGTTCTCCCGGCAGCCTTGTTCATCCGGCTTTTGGTGTAGTCGCTGAGACTCAGCTTCTTCTTTACAGGACTAGGGTGGGTACCAATGCCGTTGACAGCCGGCGGAGCGAATGGACTTGGCAATGGACCTGAAAGGGGGGAGTGACCGACACCGCCAGACTTTGGCGTTGTTGCGTTGTGAATCCCTAGTCCTGTACTGTCGAACGCTGGCACAGGAGGTAGTTGCACGCGTAGGTCGGGAGTCTTTGTCTTGGTCGATGTGTCACTCGCAGCCGATCCTAGTACAGGAGTCGTTATTAGTGAAGAGGCATCTGCCATATGTGTATCTCCCGGTGCAGAAAATAAAGGTGGTAATTCTGAATCCGATCGCTTGATGACTACCTCGTGCTCCAGAGGCGAGTCAACTTCCATGATGGTACCATTGGATACCTGGCTGACAGATGATCGCCTGCGCAGATCCTCTCCTTCAGTTCGGACTTGATGGCGGCTATTTAGTAGTCGCTTCGAGAGCGAAATGATCCGCTTCTTGGGACGAGGTGATTGATTTGGTCCACTAAACCAGGCGCCCTCGACAGGGTCCGTCTGTATCGCTGCATCACAGTATACTCCCCTGGGAGAAGCCGATGATTGGCGTGATGGAGTCGCCGCGGAGTCTTGATTGGAGATTGACAGCCTTTGTTGGATATGCGGAGAAGAGCTAGCAGGGGATCCTGAGTGGCTTCTGCAAGTCCCAGCATCGACGTAGTTGCCATGAGACGCAACTGAGCCATTGCGATGCTTCGACTTCGAGGATGTTGAGCCAGTACCATCCGATACTCGCTTCTTCTTCCGTGACGGTTGTTGCTGCTCCATTCGACGGAATGAATCCTCAACCATGGCAACCTTCCGCTTGTCTCGATCCGTTGGCTCAGTCAGTATGCCTAATTGGTCGAAAGATCCTTGGCGAAGAGGTGTAAGGTCACGACTCGGTGGTTTGCTTCGCGTAGACTCAGATTGGGATCTATTGTCGTGATCCCCAGCATCGTCAACATGGCCTTCACTCGTGGCTCGACTGGTGGCAGTCTGCCCCGTGTTTGTTGGGGAGATGGCTTGTGTTTTCGGCTTTCTTGGCTTCTTTTTTGCTGGCGCGCGTCCTTGGGGTTTGCCGAAGAGATACTGACGGTGAAATCGTGCGAATGCACAGTTGTTATCCAGATCGCACGCGCACCCGCCGTATTCGGAGAGAATTCGATCTATCCAATTCGATATTGCCATGTATTCTGTCCCATCTACCGGAGTTTCCGTATTGTTGGTCGAGTCATCGTCACTTAGGCCAAGAAGATGAAGCCATCGCGTATCCACACTCTTCTCCAGCCGGAAATCCCAGGGCAAAGTGATTTGCTCGTTGGCGGAGATATATCTGTCGCTAACGATCCAGAAATGGTATTCGCTTTCATCGGAAAGATACGTATCAAGCTGAGCATTGGGCTTGCAACTCCTGCGGACATAACGAGCAAGAGAGCCCTCTTGCCTTGTATCGATGTACAAAGGTAGGACAGGGTGAAAAAAGACAAACGGGAGAGGGGAAGATAAATCTGCCCAGAGGTTGACAGGGTCAGCACAGTAGTCCTTTTGAAACCCAATTTCACCATTCAGCTCAACAAGAGGTACATCCTTCTCGATTGGTGTACTTGATTTGAGAAACCTCCACCTGAGAGCTTTGCCATCGTCCAGTGTTCGTGTTGCATCACTGACTTCAAGCTTAGGCTTGTTGGCTTCCAGGTTTGAGGGTGCCTTCTGGAATACTTCCGAATGGCGTCTGCCAACTTCACTCCGCATCGTATTGGGTTCGCGAAGCCAGCGAGATAGCGCAGTGGGAATAGCAAGACTGGCAAAAGCATTGTTCCGTGACTCGGGGACATCCCTGGCATTATATAAGTCGTAGAACTTTTCAGAGTAATGATGGATTTGAAAATCATCAGGAAGGTCGGGAGGGGTAGTTGCAGGGCTGGGAGGGTGGGCAGTATTTGATCGGCCATTTCCGTATGAAGGGCTCCGTTTGGGAGCCTGAGAACTGACAGACTGTGATGAGCGATGCTTCGCCTTTTTGGGAGGATGATGATGATCTCCGGAATGACCATGTTTTCCATTTTCCTGTGGACTCGTATGGCCATTTATTGGTAGCTCGGTAGGTCTCGATCTCTTCTTATGGCTTTTGGAAGGTGGTCTTTTTGTTCTTTTATCGGTACGCTCGTCCGTCGTTCCATTTATTAAGCGTAGTGTACGATCAAAAGCCTTTTGACGATCGAGAGGGCGCGGTTTGCATTCTGCACACGAGTGTGCAAAATCTTCGCGCACAGCTTCCTCTCGATTGTCAGGGTAAAAGCAGTCGATGTGCTGCCACGAATCACATGACTCGCAATAAATCGTGTTTCCATCATCGACAGAGAAGGTACATATACACTTGATAGTATATGGCTCTTCTTCCGCTCCCTCAGTCAGTTGGGCAACTTCGTCTTTGGGCGTTGCGCCCGGAAGAGCAAGAGGGGCGATCTGACTAGGAGTCGCAGACTGCGTGGACAGCGGCGCTGGTCTGTCGGTCATAATCTGTGCTAGAGATAATGTAGTGAACACCTGAGGGGAGTATGTGTCTAATCTACTGTCGCGGTCTTTGGAGCATGACGACGCCGTTCAGATGGCGCGTCGGGGAGACCGTAAGAAGGAGTCGAAAACCAGAGTGGTTTAAGGAAGTCTCATTCGGCAGGACAAGGGTGGATCGTATTCCGACCGCAGAAATCGCAATCGTCTAACAAGAGACTCGAGGCAGGTCGAGACGTCGACACAAAGGGTGGAGGGTCAGCGGCGCGACAACGGGAAAAACAAAGTCAACAGTCGTGATCAAGTCGACAAGAAGATGTCGAATATGAAGCGTAGACGCGAGTCGGAGGCGTGTTGGGGACACGGTCGGTCGGTTTGTGTTTTCGCAAAACTCGTTGTGATCGGTCACGGCAGGGTTGAGACGAGTTGAGGTCGAGGTGTCGAGCGCGGACAAGACGAAGATTAAATGTGTAGGTGGCGAAATTCGATGGGGAAATCAAGAGAAATAAGATTTGAGACTACTCAAACACAATCCATACACAAGGAGCGCTTGAAGCAGAATGGAGATAACGAGAGGTGAGGATTGAAGATCGTGGACTGCACGAAGAAGGGTGGGTGATGGGAAGAAAGAGGATGGGGAGGAGCGACAAGCCCGGGAGTGCTTCAAGACAAGTGCGGTACTGGTGCTGGTGCTCACTGGTGGTAGGCTGGGCTGGTACTGGTACTGAGGTACCGGCCTGGGACCTGCCTGGGGTTCCATTTCCAGTTGGCTAAGAGGGGGAGGAGAGCACCTCAGGTAATGGAAGGGCAGAAGACAAGAGTACGTACCTCTGGTATCTTCACCTCATCAGCGGCTCACGCTTCCCGTCTCATTCTCTTGATGGCTCCCACTCAATCTCAGCGCGCAGAAGCAGCAGCGATAGCATAAGAGGGTGCCAAAAATTGAATGGGCCACTGGGCCGTTTTTGGTATCCTCTCCTGGTGCTTCTGGGCTGGATTGGGCAGAAGTTCCTGAGAAGGAAGTGTGCGAGTGAGGGAACGGGGACACTCCCACTCCAGCGACAGTGGCCCCCCAAAGAAAAGACAAGACAGAGAGACATGGAAGAGAAGAGACGAGACAATAACCAAAATTTGGCGCTAGACCAAACCTTGACTGGCGGTGGATAAGGAGAACTCTTAGTGCAGGAAACAGGGCACGCAGGGCGCATTGTTGGCCTGAGGCACTAACAATAAATATTGTCCCGCTGCCGCTGCGCCTGAGCACAGGGCTAAGGAGGGGGGAAGGAAACTCAAGAGAGCGGAGGGGAGAGGGTTTCTGCTGGAAATTGCGTACGGCGAGTTTTTGTTGGCGTTGGCGTAGCCAGCCAGGGGCTTGTTTGTCACTGAGTGAGTCCGTTGAGACTCGAGTATCGTTTGAGATAGCATGTGTGAGGGGAACGGGGATGGAAACAAGACAAAGACAAGAAAGCCATGTCTCTCGAGTCTATCGAGTCTGCTTTGCTATGCTTTCTGCTTTGCTTTTGGTGATGGGCCGACACTAGGAGTTGAGCACTTCGGTATGAACGGGAAGCGAAGGAGTCGGGAGGGGCTTCATCAGATTTTCAAAGGCAAAATGACGACGGCCACTTTCAGGGAATCAGGCACGTAACCTGAGCACCTCTCAGAGCCAGTCGAAGGCAATAAACAACAGATGACAGCTGAAGCTGGGTTAGCTAGCCCCAAGAAATGGCTGTGGTTGGCGGGCTTGCAGTGGAGATGAGTGGGGTATCTGAAATTTGGCACCCGCCACAAATAACCTGCGCTTGGTGAAACGAGACACCATTCATTCTAAGTTAGTGTTAAGCTAACCTGAGGCCGCCGAGGTAAGTCCCAGGAAGGGGAGGGAAATACCGTGTGCCTAGGTTGTATTTTTTATTTAATGTGAGTGTTGTTCGCCGCGTAGAGATTTGCTTGAGATGAGAAGAATGAGATAGATCAGTAGAAGAAGCTTGGCCACTCGATGCGAGTGCAATACATCATGATCTTAGCCACGAAATTCACTACCAAATCTTGATGAACAATATCGAAATCTGGACCAGACTGCTTTAACGAAGATGTAATCAAATGGAAAGAGTCTAGCTTACTAGCACAGTGCGGTATACCAGATATTTAATTCGCACTGTATGCGAGGACAGTGCTCGACAAGGACGACATATCCTTGTTGCTTCGACTGGCTTGTTTCGCAGGGAGCAGGCTTGGTACCAATCGGGCTTTCTACCTCCAAACCAATCAATGCGGGCTGTTCCAAGTTCATTACTACATTCTGCATGCGAATCTGTGTTAGGAGCCTGTGAAAGATTCCATGATAAACAGAAGTGTGGTGCAAGCTGACTGCGTGATAATGATGATACTCGTCGCGTCATCACCATCGTGCAAATTGCTTGGTGCAAGGAGCGACGATTGCGTTGCATTTTGTAAAAGGTAACATTTAAACAGGAAGCCCGAGATGCAAAAAGACTCCTTACAATCAATGAAGGGCGTGAACAAGAGAGTATCTGTTTTAATCACACTAAACTTGTCTGAAAACACCTATCGAGAACCCATGAGTTTTATGCCTTCTTACAATCCTCTAGAGCACCTCAACAGGAACCAAACACGTACATTCAAAGACGGGCCTTCCCAGAGACGCCGACGTCCTCGTCCCACGGTCTGTTCAGGATATCTACGGATATGTGCAACAAGTTTCCATCACTATCGTGTCGTGTCTGTCTCGCGATGCTGCCCGTATTCGCACCCATGCTTGGCTGACCAGGGCATGGAAATGGCCTGTGTATGTATAAGATCCGAGTGCAACGCTGAACTGCTGCAAATACAAATATCCGTTTTACAGAGCGCCGCCTAGGTAGGTATCTTCCATTTTCCTGTGACCGTTTTCTTCGAACTCGACAGCTCGAGTCTTTGGTAAATGGTGGCATTCAACGCGAAGCATGCACCGACAGCCAAAGGTGACTTCCTTCCTCTGAACTGGCAGACCCTCGCTGCCCCCCTGGCCCCGTCGTGACGAAACCTTAGCCTCAAAGACTCGCACCTATGGAAGTGGGGAAAGTTGCACCAGAGGTAACACAACATCAGGGAGCAAGAAAACTTCAAGCCTTGACCTGTGATGCCAAAATTCACCAATCCAAAGACTCGTTTAAGCCTCTGCTAAATTGGCCTAATATATTTGTCACCCATGGTATACGTCCCGAGTTTTCTTGTGTTCCCTCGGCATGGTACACACAGTGTGATATCAAGTGACGAATATCGACTCGCGGGCAGGGGTTGACCTATCGGCAAAGGCCAGCATGAAAATACGCATTGTCCAAACATGGAAATGCCATTGAAGCTCCTGCTGAGCTATACATACGCCAAAAACCAATAGCAACACCAGGCGACCAACCCAGAACCGGTGCGTCTCACCGTGACCCAACTGGTGAGGTCCTTCTTGTGGTATGTCGCTGTGACATACCATAATGATTCTGACACCCTTCCTAATTCCCAACAGGAACCAGCCAGCAAGCGCGGTAGATGTCAGATGCAAGAGCAACCGCATTTACAATTTCATAGCAAATTTCACATATTCCTTCTTCATGCCCGCCGCAAGCAGCAGATCACAATGAAAGATGGTGATAAATCAAAAATTCCGCCCCCTATGGTCCCGAAGGACAATAGAGAGTAGAGTGACTCCGCGGGTGTGCAATGCAGGCCCTCCACACTAGAAAGGCCAATTCTTGAGCTGGCTTTCCTGAGGCAAGGTAAGTATGAAGAGTTCAAAACAGGTTGGAAGAAAAGCACGATTATATACCAAGGTCCGAGCATGGCCCGTGCACGAGGCTTCGACTTTTGTGCCTCAGGTTGAATGTCGGTCAGCAGCGCTAAGTTTGAATGGCTCCATGTGATTGGAAAGTGAGGAGGCTGGGCTTGCAAGTCGACATGATGAATGTTCCACCTCCGCAAACTTGAGACAGGAACCTGCATGAGAATGAGCATGAGGCAGGTAGGTAGCTTTTGACTCTCATGATATTGCAAAATGATTGTTAACTCAAAGCCAATAATTTATACGCTTTCTTTGGCTGCCATACAAACTCATTTCGTCAATTATAATAATGGCTTTCATGCTCGAGGCTTGATTCAATCATTTGGTTCTAGACTCTTGGCTCCATGATAAGGTAAGGTACGTAGCTTCTTGGTGCACTCGGATGCCGCCCGCGATCATCTGCAAGGCGGTAAGGCATCAATTCCCAGCCGCTCTCGGCCAGTCGTTGGACCAAAAAGTGGAGGATAAGTCCCATGACGCACTCAACACTAAGCCACTCGCCATCACCAATCTGCCCTGATAACGACTCTCTCATCATCTTCACACGACTTCCATCATCTAATTACTGCTTCGTATTATTTTCGCAAACATCACCATATCCCACAGCCCATCAAATTTCGCGAGATAACACCGTGCGATGAGATTCTCTACCGTCACCGCATGTCTGACGGCATGCCTGGCCCCAGCGGCTGCTCTGAGCGTTCTCAATGGCAAGGCTCCCGATGTTACTATCAGCGACGACCTCAAGATTCCCGGCGACTCTCCCCTCGAACTGTGCCCCGGAGACCATACTGCCGACCTGATCAGGATTGACAAGGTCGACCTTGCTCCTAACCCTCCCAAAGCGTACGATTCACCTGCTTATACTTGCACAACCATGAGATACTAACATCTTGATAGTGGCCAGGAACTCTTGATCAAGGCTAAGGGAATAGTCAAGCAGAAGATTGAGCAGGACGCTTATGTTCTTCTGACTGTCAAGTATGGACTTATTCGCCTTATTAGCACCAAGGCCGATCTGTGCGAGCAGATTGGCAATGTCGACCTGAAGTGTCCCGTCGAGGCTGGTGAAGTCGAGATCACCAAGACTGTAGACCTTCCTGCCGAGATCCCTCCGGTATGTAAATAACCCTTGCTTTTCCCATGCCTGTTTCTAACTCGCTCCAGGGCAAATATACTGTTCTGGCCGACGTCTTCACCGCCGATGATGTCCAAATTACCTGCCTCACGGCAACTGTCACTTTCTCTCGTAGCAGCAAGGGCTTTTTCGGCAGCGATCTGTAATTGGGACTACGGCGCATTCATAACATACACATGATGGCATGACTTATCGTTGGGCACGTTCTCATGGGGTTCTCGGTTAACGTTTGGTTTGGCGAATCTTCTAGCTCTTCTCGAGCAACCTGCAGCGGCTTTAAATCTATTTAGCATATCTGATAATGAGTCCATTGCATCGTACTCTACCCTGCATCTGTGTAATAGGAACTGCCCTGCACAACATGAAGTCGAAGAAGAAGAAAAAACGCAATGCTGGCCTCAAATCATGTACGGCCATGCTCACTGCTGCCTCTATACCATGCTCGCTCCATTATCCCGAAACAAATCCTTGCGCCCAGTGAAACGACGTCCCCTACTCTCCAAAAAGGCGTCGCACTCGTCTCAATACACTATCCTTCTCAGGGTCGTAGGGGTGGTCTTTGCTTGGGATCTCCAACACAGCAGGGAAAGCCGCGGTATAGGTGTCAATGCGATGTCGGATTCGGTCGGCGATCTTCAGGAGAGTTAGTTCAGCGGCAAAAAGAATCGGAACGTTGTCTAACATGTTGATTGATGAGTACGATGCCAATATCTTTGCGATCCTCAGTGAATCGATCAAACGCGGCCTCAATAGCAGCTGTGTCGGTCTTGCCATCAACAACGAGGAAGTTCTTCTGAGCATCGGCGCCTGTAGTCACATGCTGTTAAATAGAGTTAGCCTGTGTAGAGAAACTGAGCAGTGATTGAGACTCACGCCGATACCCGCGAGAAGCAGGCCTGTTACGGAGTCCTAGATGAGAGCTACGTCAGCGCAAGCTTTCGAACAAAGAGCCTTTCATTGCAGCACATACTTCGTCGCCGATGACCGCGAGGAATTGACGGTCCTTGTAATCTGCTTGCGAGGCCATCTTGATGAATGTGGACTTGTGTTTACGCGTCCCTCTTGTTGGTGTTGATGGCGCTGAGTTGATGATTGGAGTTACAACTACGAGGAGGTCGGCGCCTGAAGTTCCGCTCCGCCTGGGAACCTGGAAGCTCTGACCATTGCGAGTAAGGTAAGGTACTGATTGATCCCCACGTCAGGTGGATGCTGCAGCCTCCACTGGGTTTCTACTGGTCAGCTTCAGGCAGGTACTGTACTACTACCTAAGTGAACAAAGAATTGGCCTGGTCCTTAGCAACAGTGGGCTCAAAGTAAACAACATCCGGCCAAGTAGCCGTCTTTTCTTTCTTTATTACTTTTGTGCCGACTCGCGACTCTCCTCCCTGGTATTGCGATCGCGAATACGCAATTTCAAAGGAGTCAATACCCTGCAGTGTGCTCAACATGCCACGCCTAGTTCGCCGGCAGCCGCTCAGAGAGCGTATCATGGCTGCAATCAACCCCATGGACTTTTTGCTTTGGCTATCCGAAGAACTGGAAACGAGAGATTGGGATTCAGCTTCTGTTGGAACACAAATGGGCCTTGCCATGAACTTCGTCTTCTTACTTGCGCGCGCGAATTCAGGATCATCAACCCCAAGTGACGACATTTTCAGTGATGAAACCAGTTCAGGGTGGCTATCATTCTTGGTAAGTTCTCGTCTTCTTAGACTGCTGCATATCATATCGAGGCTAACCACATATATTGTAAAGGTCCATCCGCTGGTATGGGCCCTCATAGCTTTCTCTTTCACCAATGCTTTCTACACGATTACGCGAACGCGCAAGTACCGACTCTTTCTGGCCAAGGTCGACAAGCCGCTTTCGACGCCTTCTGCGCGACGTGTGAAAGTGAACCAATCGAGCGCATCGCCTTCGACGCCCCTGAGCTATCTCGCGAATCTGATAACACCAGAATCTGCCGAGTCGCGAGCCCACCCAGACAAGACATCAGATGTTTGGGAGCTGTCAGTCTGGGATCCTCTGCCAGTGTCCTTGCGCCTGGCTTGTCTCTTTGGCCCTGGACATGTTTTGGTGTACATGATCTTCCTTCCTCTAGCTCCTCTCGATCCCCGACCAAGTGTGACGGTTCTGAATACACTCGTTCTGCAGGCCCTTATTTCTGCTCAGCTTCTCTTCTTCTGTTCTCGATTTGCGCAACAAGCAAAGGATAAGGCCGTGATTCAGGAGCAAGTAATGAAAGAGTACGATACCAAATTTGTCCACCCCCGTCTTCACCCTACGGTGCGCGATATCGGCACACAGTTCTCGACAGACCAGCCCGACGACTATCAGGAATTTGTGCAGACTGGGACCCCTACAGTTCAGATCCGTCATGGTTTCCAGGTCCACTCTAACCCATACACTGGAACGAATCATACCCCTGAGGAACGATCCCTCACCCCAACCTCCAACAACGTAATGAAGCCTCACATGTTCACGCCTCCCACAGCAACTCGACGCTCGGAAGCTTTGAGACCCGTTACCAGCCAGAGAGGCACCGTGCCTCGTCATAGTTTGCCTGCAGGCTACACATCAACTGGGACATCTTCGGGAGTTCAGGGAATGAACTTTGGTGGAAACATGGGCATCCACACCCATAACAAGTCACCCCTCAAGAAGGCCACCAGTCTTAATGAACTCAATCCCCAGGAAGCAGCATCTCCGCGTAATTCTCGAGAAATGGCAGCCTACGAGCAACGAAACTGGGGAGCAACAACACCATCGAAAAAGCTTGAGAGTCGTCGGCTAACAGGTTCAAGACCTAATGGAGGCGGCAACCCCTTTGCTGGATTGGGTCGGCAACAAGCACCCTCGGATAATCGTCATCCGCGATGGTAGCTTTCCAATTATTATCTTGTTTATTAACACATTTAACCGCATCGAAACTGAGTGTAGCCTCGGATAGCAAGGATTGGCGTTAAGATCTGGCTTCTGAATAAATACCATGGAACACCCTGAATCCCCTTAACCTATCTCCATCGTCAGCTTGTATTTGATGATTTATGCCTGCTCTGATACTGTCATGATTCGTTATTATGTTTTAAGCATCAAGGGATATCGGAAACGATGGCAGGTGGGAGAATTGGATGCATTCGTTGTGGTTTCCCTTGAAATATCGTTGTGGTATATACGAGGAAGGCGAAGTTGATGGCTTCTCGGGATCCATGCCCATGGTTCACTTGATGTGACGGATCTTTTCTTCGACAATCACTCCTGATCCTCGTATCCATAACTGCTGTCTATACCTAGCGCCTCTCATCTCGCAAGTTCGAAAATATTACAATCACTAATCACCCCCTTTTACCATACTATCGTTAATCAACGGCTAAAAAATCAACAAGAGTAGAGTTACTTATCAGCGACGCGATTGCTTGCACCTAGATATGTCTGAGAAACCACATTGGTCATCAATACGCCGCAGGGCAGCATTGTCTGACCATCCTTCCCTGCCTTCACGTCCACAGACTCTTCCTCAACACATGGATGATTCCGAGAGAAGACTAACACTTGGAGATTTGGGTATACTAGCTAAGGAGAGACAGGAACCTACTCGGAGTGCCACATTAGGGGATGTGGGAGATTGGTTCAGGAACAAGCTTCCAAGTCATCGTGCAGAGAGAGGAGGAACATTGAGAAACAACGGGGGTTGGGAAATCGGAGAGGCTGCTGGCAATTCTTCATCTCAACTTCAACACAAAGTCAACAATCGAGCATCAGCACAGCATAACTCTGCCTCAAATCGCCGAGGGGGTCAACGCAGCAGAACCGGGGGTTCAGATCGCCTTGTGGATTGGAACACACCGAAAAACCTAAGTGAAGCAGTGTCTGAACCAACGTCCGCATCTAAAGACAAAGGGAATGAGCCTTCACTGCCGACTTATCGCAGATGGAATGAATTCGGTTCCCTGAGAATAGGCAAGAAGCGCGGTCAGAAGAAACGGAGTGACAGTATAGAAGCCGAGAAGGATAAAGAAAAGCAACCCATAAGGCGCTCTTCCAGAGCTCAGTCCTTTGCGGCAGTCATTCAAGGAACGCCTAGCATATTGGAAGTTCTAGAAGCCAATCGAAAGGCAAGGAGAAAAGCACGAGAGGACCGGGAAAGTTTGAGAGAGAGTGGAGATTACCTGGGAGTTCAAGGTATCAATCCGCAGACGGGTATTCTTGATCTTACATCGGACAGTGGAGAGAGTACGCTGAGCTCGAAAACGGAACAAAAGCTACTGAACCTGGAGGCACAGGCTAAGAACGCTTTATCGGCTGCCGAAAGAAAGGAGGCCGAGATCGAAATCGTCAAGATACATCTCGATCACGAAGTCGAGAAAGCACGACGACAAGAGAAAGCAGAGAAACAACTGGCAGCTTCTGCCACTGCCAAATGGCGAAGGGGGACACACCAGTGGTCATCAGTTCAGGAGCCTGATTTGAGCCCGATTGCCCAATCACGCAGAAGTACTTCAGTGTTGTCAAGTTAGTATTCTAATCTATGCCACCTTCGCCTTGACACATCCAACTAAATCCGTCTTTCGATTTAGGGGGCCCGTCACGCCGAGACTTAGCTATGGCAAAGGAGGAAGGGCTGATCGACTTAGACCTTCCTGTTCTTCACAATAACTCAAAGGAGCCGTCCGATGAAGAAGTCCCGCCTGATGTACAACCCAAGGAAAGCTCCAACTCATCTGACACAGTGATCAAAACCCCTCATAGACGCAGCCTGGCAAACCCGTCTCCTTCAGCCTTGGAGCTTTTCGAGAATGACATAAGTTTCCATAACCCAAGTGAGCACAGGCTAGGCAGAGATCAGATCCCAGAGTCTTTCCTTGCATCCGCGCACGATGATACACAGATACAAACGGCTTTGGACGAGACACAACATCTGCATGGGAACGAGAAGTTCCACGAGGCGGGCGGATCACTGGCGCACCACAGAGACCAAAACCAACACTCCAGTTCTTTTTTAGAGAAGGGCCTAGGAGGGGCAATAGAACCAGGAGGAACCCAGAGACCTCGAGTGTCAATCAGCAAGGACTCTTTGTCGGATCTCTCGATGAAACCAAACCTCACAACATCCAGCACCAACCACTTACTAGTGAAGAGCAAGATCGAGATACGAAGCCAACACGAGAACATTCCAGAAAGCTACGTGCAAGATTTGACGACCACCCACGAGAAATCCACTACCCTCCCGACAACAGTGGAACAGTCCGCGTCAAGTTCCCCAGAAAGCCAGTGCCAACACACTCCAGTCTCGACATACCATCAGCAAGTCCTGACAGGACGTGTATAGAACCCGCACCTAACAGGAAGCCCAAAGATACGGTCCAGTTGGGAGCAAGAGGCACTGAACAGTTCAACGCCGTCTCCAACAGTCCTACTGCTCCGGCGACGAACATTGAAAGCTGGGATCACAAGCGGCCCACTGCCCCAGAACGAGGCAAAGCGGTCAGCAACTCGAGATCCCCTCACCGCTCCTCCATTTCTCTCGAAGGAAGCGACAGTCAAAGAGAAGCTGCAATATCCACCCACAACCACCAGGGAAATAACACAAACAAACCACCAGATAATCAGAGGGACTCTTCCCCAATCCTTACATCAAGTCCACACGAAACCCGTGACCAAGGATCAAATAACCGAGCGGGTTTGGACGCAGAGCGCGAATCACGACATCACGAATAGGTGCGAAGTCAAGGGGGCGTCTGCATCCACAAACATCACCATCATTACTGGGTGCGACCAGATAACATCGAAATACCCCCCGCAGAGAGGTCAAGAGGCCGGAGAGGGCCTACAGCGCAAGCGCAGGCTAAGTCGGGTAATCCACAACCTGAGGAGATTTGGCACAACGCCAAACAGCTTGGAAGCTTCCCCAGAGAATCGTGGACTGAGTACATTGCTGAAATCGGCGTCCGTGGAAGAGATTCAAGTGATCGATACTATATCGGAGAGTCTTCTCGAGGAGTCGAGAAATCAACCACAGGCACAAGGGTGCGACACCATGGGGGAACTATCAGAGGTACCAGCAACGCAGGGCCGATGCAGCAGTTCGTCAACATCCACTTGCACAATGGACGTCAAAAACATCGAAAAGGGGGAGAACACGGAGAACATTCCTCAGAAAGCCAGCATTCAACTGAGCAATCTGGATCTTCTATCTCAAATATATATGCCAGGAGTCAGCAATCGAGCAACGGATCCGGGGATGCACGTGCCAGGCAGTCTTCCAAGACAATGGAACGCCGAAGACGGCATCGCAGATCTTTCCAGTAATAGATCTCAGCAGGGTGTGACGGGAGGATTGTGGGATGCTATCAAGGAGTTTCTGTGTACGATCAAGGGGTACAACATACAGCTTTTGAGATTGTACTGGAAGGCGGTGAAGCCTGTCTTTGATTACAGTTCCCCGTACTGGAGAGCTACAGATCGAGACAGCGATGGCTGGACAGATTTGGCGAGTACTTGTCTCGCATTACCCCTTATATTCGGGTTGTTGGTAATATTAGTATGGGGTATGGAGTTAACGGCAATCACAATGAAGTGCAGGGAAGAGGACTGGGATTGCTTGGTTGACGAGGCACTGGCGATGTTTCGGCGGAGCTTGACCGGAGTCTACATGGACGACTAGGTACACAACGGCCGGGCGGATACCCGGGAAAGGACCGGTGCCGGAGACAACATAGCCCGGGGCAAGCCGCACGCCGATGGCGGATGCGGAGGGAGGTAAAAATAGATGATACATAGTACGTCTTTACGATACAGAATAAATACCCTGATTATCGCATGGTTAATTCTGAAATTGATTGTCCGGTCCACTTTGTATTGATTCTCCAATGTCTCAAGTTGTGTTGGCTTTCCGTACCCATAAGGCTCATGTTCAGGTAACACTGTGTAAGAGTCAACCGAAATCTGGTGCTATTAGCTAATTTGCAAATGTCTAAAACTCGGCATTGAGTGAGGCAAGTCAATTGATGTCGTAATTAGACCAGGGTAAAGCCGTGGAGTTTGGAAAGGGACCAAAACTGAATGGCAATCGGAGGTCTTGGACTTTTGACATCGGAGGTTGAAAAAGCGGCGATCAACGAGCAACCAATAGTAACCAATTATTTAGCAATCAGTGCAGGAGGCAGCTGTGGGTCTACCCCGCGCTGGCGCCCGTCCTGGGGCTTCTGGCCTCTTGGTGAGCTCCAATTGCTGACGGCCGCAAACGGACCCCTCCGATCATCGGCGCCTTCGTACCAATTCTATGAAGCTCGTGGAATTGGGTAGGAGAGGGGCGCTCAGATGAAATTTTGTTGATAAACCCCAGAAGGAGACGCCTGTTTCCTAGGTAATTCCAGTCCAATTCCTGACTTCTTCTTTCTTCAGCTGCATCATTTCCTCTGTTCCCCTGTTTGAAGCGGAGTGTTATAGCTTCCTCTCGTCACCTTCACAACTCCATCAACTCTGCCCTCTTCTTCTATAACCAACTCCGTACCTTCTCACCCCGCATTCGTGATATCTCCTGTCCACGAGAGTCATAACTCACTCCGTGTCTTCAGTACTATTTCAAAGTCATCAACTCAGGGTGGTCATAACATCAAAATGCCTGCTCCCGTGGGTAACCCCCAGACCCTCTACGATAAGGTGTTCTCAGCACATATCGTCGACGAAAAGCTCGATGGCACAATTCTTCTCTATATCGGTACGTTTCTATGTGTTTAATTCTGCTTATGGGCAGTGAACTGATGAAGTTGGCCAAAAGACCGGCACTTGGTCCATGAGGTGACATCACCAGTAAGTTTAACTTCCCCAAAGCATCGACGTCATGTTCCGAACATCCGCTAACCAATTACCAACAGCAAGCCTTCGAGGGTCTCGAAAATGCAGGCCGCAAAGTCCGAAGACCTGATTGCACTCTCGCAACCACTGATCACGTATGCATTGCCAATCAACTGAAAACTACTGTAAATGGTGGTCAACAGAGCATTTACTAACCCTGGACCCTGCAGAATGTCCCCACCACATCCCGCAAAGCCCTGAAGGACATTGCTTCATTCATCGAGGAGGACGATTCGCGAACACAGTGTGTCACTCTGGAGGAGAATGTCAAAAAGTTTGGTGTCACATATTTCGGCCTGGGCGACAAACGACAAGGTATTGTCCACATCATTGGCCCCGAGCAGGGCTTCACTCTCCCCGGAACCACCGTCGTGTGCGGTGACAGCCATACCTCAACACATGGCGCCTTCGGTGCCCTTGCCTTTGGTATCGGTACTAGCGAGGTTGAGCATGTCTTGGCCACTCAGTGCCTCATTACCAAGCGCAGCAAGAACATGAGGATACAGATTGACGGTGAGCTGGCCCCTGGCGTCAGTTCCAAGGACGTCGTCCTCCACGCCATCGGCAGGATCGGAACTGCCGGAGGTACCGGCGCCGTCATTGAGTTTTGCGGGTCTGTTATCCGTAACCTGAGCATGGAGGCTCGCATGTCCATCTGCAACATGTCCATCGAGGGTGGTGCCCGCGCTGGTATGGTTGCCCCTGATGAGATCACCTTTGAATATCTCAAGGGACGCCCCCTGGCCCCCAAGTATGGCTCCGAGACCTGGAACCAGGCTGTTGCCTACTGGAAGTCTCTTCAGTCTGATCCTGGCGCCAAATACGATATTGATGTCTTTATTGACGCCAAGGACATCATTCCCACCATTACTTGGGGAACCAGCCCTGAGGATGTCGTTCCCATCACCGGATGTGTCCCTGACCCTGAGACCTTCAGCAGTGAGAGCAAGAAGGCTGCTGGCCGCCGCATGCTGGAGTACATGGGCTTGACGGCTGGAACACCAATGGAGGACATTCCTGTCGATAAGGTGTTTATTGGATCGTGCACCAACGCCCGAATTGAGGATCTGAGGGCCGCTGCCAACGTTGTAAAGGGGCGAAAGGTTGCTGATAACATCAGGCGCGCCATGGTTGTTCCTGGCTCCGGTCTTGTGAAGGCACAGGCTGAGGAGGAGGGCCTTGACCAGATCTTTGTTGATGCTGGTTTTGAGTGGAGAGAAGCTGGATGTAGTATGTGTCTGGGCATGAACCCTGACATTCTGGCCCCCAAGGAACGATGTGCCAGTACATCCAACCGAAACTTCGAGGGCCGGCAGGGTGCTCTTAGCCGAACGCACCTCATGTCTCCTGTCATGGCAGCTGCTGCCGCTATTGTTGGTAAGCTTGCCGATGTTCGCAAGCTATCACACTACACCCATCAATCTGCCTTTAAGCCCCGTGAGCTCCCTGCGGAGGAGCCCCATGTGGACGAGCGAACCAGGGATGACTCTGAGGAGCGAGAGATGATCGGAGATCAGCCTCAGGACTCTCAGCCTCACACCAACACTCTGGCCAGCGCTGGAGGTGCTGCTTCTGGTCTGCCTAAGTTTACTATCTGGAAGGGCACTGCGGCTCCTCTGGACCGATCCAATGTTGACACCGACGCCATCATTCCCAAGCAGTTCCTCAAGACAATCAAGCGAACAGGTCTTGGTACCGCACTATTTTACGAGCTCCGATACAAGGAGGATGGGTCTGAGAACCCCGACTTCGTCCTGAACCAAGAGCCTTTCCGACAGGCCAAGACTCTGGTTGTCACTGGACCCAACTTTGGATGCGGCAGTTCTCGAGAGCACGCCCCTTGGGCCCTTCTGGACTTTGGCATCAAGTGCATCATCGCTCCCTCCTTCGCTGATATCTTCTTCAACAACACTTTCAAGAACGGCATGCTCCCCATCAGGATCGAGGACAAGGACAACCTCGAAGCCATCGCCGCTGAGGCTCGTGCCAACCGCGACATTGAGATTGATCTGCCCAATCAGCTAATCAAGAACGCTGACGGAGAGACCATCTGCTCATTCGACGTTGAGGAGTTCCGCAAGCACTGCCTAGTCAATGGTCTCGACGACATTGGCCTGACCATGCAGCAGGAGGACAAGATTGCCGAGTTCGAGCGACGCATGACACAAAACACCCCATGGCTCGACGGCACAGGTTACCTGAAGCGTCCCGGACAGGGCGGCAAGCTTGCCGCTAAGGCCGTGCCTGTTCCCAAAACAAATCGGGGCGAGGAGAAGAAGGAGCCCCTCGAGTGGTGATTCGGACCAAGCGATGAGGGAATGAAGAAATGATTTAACGGCGAAGGGATCTGGGTTTCTGGCATATGATGATTAGCATCTGGCTTTTGTGGTTTCAAATATTTGCTTGGGTCGATGGACAAAAAGGATTGCTGGCTTTGCTGACACTGAATGCAAAAGCACAAAAGAATTGGAGTATATGTCAACTCGTAACTCCTGAGAAGATTTATGAATCAAAACGATCACAATTAATAGCAACGGATTGAGACGAAAGCTCTTTTATATGATGTAAAAACCGGTTCCTTCAAAAAACGATGATTTGGAACACTCGTGCTATCTGATTTAGAGTGTGCTACGAGGTCAAGAAAGCAATATTAGTCCCCCTTTTTGATCTCATCGCGAAGGATACCGACGTGCACCACGAAACCGGCCGAAGGTCGCAGTTCTGCGGGCAGTACACTATCAGAAGCTCTCCAGACATGAAATGAAGTTGAAAATGCCTTTAACCAAGACTCGAATACTTCGTCACTTCGAAGTTGTTGCCCAATGACACAGACACACGGCCGTCTTTCTTCATCATTAGCAAAGGCCTCATCAGAGAGTCTTAAACGGCATGCGTCCGCGCACGCCTGAACGAAGGGGTCTACCAAAGCATAGTTATAAACACAGTCACAGGCGACAACGGCGTCAAAGCTACGAGCTTCATCAGAACCGGTAAGAGACGGGGTTACCTCATCCGTCTCCCAATCAAGCGTTGTGAAGCGAATGTTCGGCTGTGCTGCACCATGCCCATGTCCATGGCCACTTCGTTTCTTCTTGCCTCGACCACTCGTCGGTGTAGACGTCCCCGAGCTAAACGCAGAAGAGAAGTTCTCGTCAAGATTGCGCTGAACAAGACGCTGCACGTAGGACTGATCGGTGAGGACATAGCGTGCTACGCGTGGACCAAGGGCTAGGGCACTCAGGGGGGAAATGCCACAGCCGAGTTCAAGTATGGAGGCGTTTGAATGGATGGTATTGGCGAGAATGGGATTTGACGGGGAAGAGAGCCACGAGGCGAAGCTGGGAGCTATCTTCCATAAGACTGTATCTCAAGTCAGCCTTTCCTCTTGAGTGACCATGAGAGGGAAAAATCTACCAGCTCCTGTTGTTCCACCTGCGCGTGACGATGACAGAACAGTAGGAGATTGATGAACAGTGTAGTCCCGATCAGCAACAGAAACATCGACGGAAGCAGCACGGGAGTCGATGAAGCCAAGATTCATGGAAGGGATAGGCTGTGAATACAGCATGAAAGTTTCTATGCATTTTTAGTGAGACCTGCATGAGTGGAAGCATCTTGTAAGCTGACCTTCTTCTGCGTCTTCGACTTCTGGCTCAAGATTTGCCAAGAGACTATTTACAAAGCCCATTGTGAGATATTATTTATTCTGATAAAGCGTGGTAGGGATTTTGCGTTATGCTAAATAGAGCATCTCGTTGAAAAGGGTTGGTCTAACATGGAGATACCGAGATAGTGTGAAAGCGATTGATGTAGCCGAGTACGGAGAGTTTAGTGTAAGTGGATCCCGCTTTACATCAAATATAGGTAAGTACACATATCAGGAACTGGAAAAAGAATCACCTAGACATGTCCCTGAATCCTATGGCATGATATGAAGTAATTAAGCTACCGGGAAAGACAAACAGTCATGACTACCACATGTTAAGCTGCAATCGATTCGTCAGAGACGAAATATATCAATATACCGGAAGCTCACAACAGAAATCGAGCCCTCACATCCCAGACAACGTCTGGGCCCAAACATGATAAGCTAACCAATACTCAAAATCTAAGCATGAGACCGTATAAAACCATGGAAAGAAAGAGCTTGGGGTCGCCATGGCGTCTAAGAAGTCAAATCTCAAAGCACTCTCATAAACGCAAACAAAACATTCACAATCAATGAAAATACAGAGCCTGGTATAAAAACAGCAAGGCGATTTATTCCGCAGTCAAAGATCCCTCGAGTCGCGTCCTTGTAAAGCAAGAGGCCGTGCGCTTGGGTCAGAGACAAACAGTGAAAGCAAAAAGATAAAAGCTCCTCACACTCCTGGCCAGTATGGCACCCATGGATCCTTCTTTTCACTTGTAGGTGTTTGTCTTTGATTTCATTTCCTTCCCTTTGTTCCTGGCTCGTGTTCCGTTCATGTCGTTGTTGGCGGGATCTCGTTACCCCTACACCAAACCGTCGTAAAGAGATAGCGCTGAGACGATAGTCTCGTCCCGTTTGCTACCCTCCTTGAACTCCTCCATATCTAAACTTCCATTCTCGTCCTTGTCCATCATGCGGAAGATCTTCCTCACTCGTTTTTCGGGGGTATCTTCGTCTTCGGGTAATTTAACCATAGAACCGACCTATTGATGTTTAGTAGGGGTTCATCCTTCCACTCGCATTCCCAGAGTCCTATGGGAACATGACGCTACAAAGCTGGGCGCGAAGTCGGTACTCACCATCTTGTAGATAGCTTCGACAATCTTGAGCATCTCGTCATAGCTAATCTTGCCATCGCCATCAATATCGTACAGCTGGAAGGCCCAATCCAGCTTGTCCTCCATCTTGCCTCGGCTAGTAACACTTAGCGCGCAGATGAATTCTTTAAAATCAATGGTGCCGGACTTGTCGCTATCGAAGACGTTGAATACATAATCGGCGAACGAGCTCGGATCTCCGAAGGGAAAGAATTGTCTGTAGATTTTCTGGAACTCCTCCTTGGTGAGCGTACCCGAGGGGCAGTCCTTGAGGAAACCTAGCTCTGATGTTAGACGCAATTCCAATCTTATGAAGCGGTGCAGACTCCTGATATATCTCGAGTGAGAGTCCGCGTCAGTGTCAGAGACTTACCCTTGTACCATTGCTGAAGCTCCTTCTTGTCGAAATGAGTCGACTTCTGCAACTCGACGAGCTGATCTTGGGAAAGCTTTGACTGTCTGCATAGGCACAGCGAGGTTAGTATCGTTGTGATGTGGTCGATCCCTAAGTATAATGACGTCGGTCCCTAGCTTCCGCGGGGATCCGAGGTTGACAAATGCGCTTGCGACTCGATGTGATTCCTGGCGCCAAGTGACGCAAAAGACACGGAGACACCGAGACGACAGGGCGAATAATACGGCAAAGCGACTGCCCAAAACAGCAGGAATATGTTGGAGATAAACTTACGATTTACCCATGACGCCTCGGACTTTACGATGTTATCAGCGGGGGGTATAGAGAGCGCGAATTGCGCAACGGTCGATCAAAGACTTGGACGTCTGGGGCTATCTTTTAACTCGAAGGAAATGAGGAGCTCTCGAATCAAGGCGTCGTAGTGAGGATGAGGATAAGGATAAGGACGGCTTCTTCTGAGAATCGTTTATCGGTAAGAAACGTGGTAGATGATGATATCGATGTCGATGTCGATAGCGGGAGGATTGCGGGTGGAATAAGTAGGTTACGTTGGGGCTGGAGAGAAGCGAAGCGCTCAGTGAGGGGAAAGCTATTAAGCTCTCAGGGTCGTGCGACAGTAATAGGCGAGGAGAAACGAGTCGCAGTCGTGAAGGGACACAAGAGAAGTAGTGGCTCAGGTAAAAGTCGGTTCAAGCAGAGCAATAAGAGAAGAGAGATGGAGATGGAGATGGAGATGGAATAACTACCTGCGTCGTAGGTAAGAAGTGGAGGCCGCTAGATACTGATGCAAGGTGTTAGGCCAAGCAAGCAAGGCAGGTAAGGAAGGAATATGATGAGGGTGAGGCGGGAGGCAGTCCAGTCCGACGGGGTTAAAGGCGATCCAACATGGCAACAACTCCGCTGGAATAAAGTCGCCTCCCAGCACACCCTTCAGGGCATCATAGGGGTCTCAGTGCAGTATCAGGCACTGGTAGTTAGGGGACGAGTTAGTGGGGGCGGGGTTTCTGGGTACCAGAACCCCGCTGTACTCCAAGTGGTCGGGTCCGTGATGCCATCCATCCAATTGGTAAGCGAAAGCGCGCTCTGAATGCAGTCTCGACCCATTGGAAATCTGGTTTTTCTTTCGCTTCTAATGACGAATCCGAGGCAGTCCGTGAATACGAGGATCCGAGATCTCCAGAACACCCTGCTTTGCCTATGCAATAGACTGAGCGACCACAGTATCACAATACTGACGCTGATACCGGTCCTCAAGGGACCTTGTCTACAAGACCAGCTGCCTCTTTGAGCCATCATATGTAGTCCCAGCAACGATCTACCAGAACCATCAAAGAGGCTGTGTCTTTTTCGATTTCTCGAAGCGTGGCGACCAGGTTATCCACGCATGCAACCAATAACCCAGCACAGGATTGTGGCTGTGCTGTCATACCTAGCCTGTTCTGGGTTATCATTCTGATCCGCATGGATTCTTTTGCCGTGATTGAGTTCGATTTTTGACCCCGACAGAGTCCGAGGATACAAGCCTCCGATCGAGTCACCCAGAACTAATATGTCTGTCTTGGTTCCAGAACGACTGGACCAGTGGTATGCTCGGAATTCTGAAAGGGCTCGTGACACTATCTTTAGCTACGGACTAATTGATACCCAAGCATCCCCGATTACATACGTGCAAAACGGACTATGAACAAACAGTTGTAATTCCACAATATGCAATTAGCGCTCATGTGTCACAACTCACAGGGGAAGAATCTGCGCCAAGTCGGCACCAAACCACTCTATCGTCAATAAGCTTTTGCTGCGCCCACCTCGACTAAATAAACGCTGCTTCACCTCACCTAGCTAGCTTCCAAGGAAAAGCTCAGGATGACATACAGCCCCTGCGAGTGATGCCTCAAGAGGCCTCACATATCAATTAACATCATTGGATCATCTCTGTCACAAGATCCAATTGTAGAGTGAAAACATATTTCAAGTGCTAAGTGCTCAATTTACTCCCAAGAGAAGTCTTGCTTAGAGGTATCGTAACCATAGTTCCACCCATGCATGCTCCCTGTCCCAAATCATGATGCCTCCTGACTCCTATCCCTCTGCCAGCTTGGAAGATATCCAATTCAAAAACTACTTTAATCATCCCGTCCGCTTGCATCTACTAGGACGACTCCACGTATACAATCATTAGATACTTAGCAACCATCAAACTAGGCCGTGCTATTCTGTTCTTCAGCCAACAACGACCTTCATGCTCAAGCTCTCGAGAAAACCACCAAGATCCTCCTTCTTCACCTCTACCACGCAATGCTCAAAACTGTCAATTCGAACCCGCGTGTTGGTTTCTGCCACTACCTCTTGAAACGCGATGCCAAACTTGTTGAGGCCGTAGCCTTTCTCATGCTCGACATCCTCGTCATCCGACGCGTCAGAGTCTGAGCTATCCGAGTCCTCTGATTCCGTTTCCAGTTCGTCGTCATCATCACCCGCGTCTTGTCGGGCTGCACGCTTATCCTCTCGTATCTTCTGCTTCGCTAGACGTGACTCTTCTTTCTTCTTGAGCTTTTCTTCTCTCTCAGCTTTGCGTTTCTTGGCGGCTTCTCTGTCAAGCAGTGTGGTATCCGGACCGCCACCGCCGCCAGTGCCTACGACGACATATACACCTCTTTTCTCGTTCAGGCTTGCGACGACAAGGGGTGTACCGCGACCACCATGTGATAGCTTGCCATGCGTTTCCCGCTCTTGTTCAGCAAGGGCTTCGCCTATCCAGAGTGATAATTTGGTCAGCGCTGCGGGATGGGTGAACAATGAAACGTCAGGGCCCTCCTTGACCACACACATGCGGAATGCACGAAGATGCTTGATTTGCTTTTTGTTGATAAGAGATGTTCCTGTCCGGTATATGGCACGGTGGAGGAACTGAGCAGTAGGAAGACCGGCCTTCAGCGCGTCGATACTATTGTCGAAGTCAGCGAGGAGAATAGGTCTTCAACGGATTGAACTTACTTTTCAAGCGCGTCATATGCCTCCCAGAACCGCTCAATCCATTCTTCGCCCTGAGCTGCAAACTCGGCCTCCTCTTCTGCGTCTCGGCCAGCTTGACTTGCTATTACGGCGGGGTCTGTATTCTGAACATGTTTTCCAACTTCTAGCAGCGCACCAATAACGACTCCAACATCCTGGGCACTCAGCGTTGCTCGCCATCCCCAACTTCGGACAAACCCCCACCCATCCTTCGCGCCAGCACGATCTTTACCATCCGTATCGACGGACGGTACCATCTCGTCAAGGTTGTAAAGTGAGCCGTATTTCAATAGCTTTGCCCTTAACTCACGTTTCAGCATCATGTCCATGTGAGTATAGCTCTGCTTGCACTGTGCCAGGCTGACCCCCATCTTTGCAAGTAACTTGTGAAGTCGCTTGATTCCTGCTTCGCTCCAAGTCTTGAGGCGAGAAAAGAGATATGGCGAGTGCAGCATACTGTCGTAGAGGCTCCAGTGTCTGATCAGCAAGAATCTGGGCTCAGGGGACAGCCGAATTCCTGTATCTTCAGGGTTCCTTGCTGTCGTAGGAATCACGCCTGCATTTTCTGCAGCAACACGTCCATTCGCAAGTTCCGGGGGGTTCAATCGCCTGACTTCATCGCGAAATTCTTGGCGTATTCTAGCACCTCGAGCGCCCAACCAACCTGTTGGGCGACTCTTGTCGCTCTGTCTGACAGGCGCAGCAATGCCTGCCGATGAGCGGCCATAGAGTTCCATAGATGTGACTCCAACTATAGATAACCATAGGAGGTCATTGTCTGCTCTGCCAAGATCAGAAGCAAGCGAATACATCATCGATGATAACGGTTCCGAGAAAGAAGATCCAACTTTGTAATATTGGTGGAGAATGGCCTCGTGCTTTTGTCGTAACCGCAGGAGCTGTCTCTTTTGTGCGCGAAGTGACGGCCCTGCAGGTAACTGTGCTCCGGAGGGAGGCTCGATAGCATCGCTTGACAGACCAGGATCAGGCTGCCGCATTGATATGAGCCCTCTTTGCTGTGGGCGCCGAGGTGATTCAGCGATAGAGCTAGACTGCACAGAAATGTCAGTAAGTCCAATTATAAGTAGTTCAAGCCGTCATACTGAGTTACTCCTTCGCCGTTGGTGGGGCCTATCATCGTCGCTTTCGTCCTCTGCATCTGACCAGCTTTTTCGCTTCTGACCTGCACGAACAAGCTCTGGGATGATATCGTTTGGATTTTCGTCGTCATCCTCATCGTCGGTGTCTCCCAAGTCCTCACCATCGTCGTCGATTTCGGGCATCTCCATCAATTCGAGATACGCATTGCGCTCAGTTTGCATATCGTCGACAATATCGCCGTCATCAAAGACAATAATACCACCCTTACCAGGTTTAAATGCTGATTCAATCATACCACCATTGACACCAGTAGGGCATCTCGACTGATAAGACGATGAGACCTCCGTTTCGGGGTCGAGGGGAAACCCGCCAAAAACGTTTCCAAGGTTCCAGGGTCGATGAGCGTCTATAACCCAGACCTCGACACCACTGTAAGGCTGATCGTCACCTTCGGGCTCAAGGCCAAGGAGTGGCCCCAGATCAACCATACCCCCAACACCAAGGCATACAACGACACCACCACTACCTCCCTGAGACTCCATCATGGGCACGACCAATTCTCGGCCAGCCTTCTCAAGATCTGTATAACCAGCAACAGGCTGTATTTTGTGGGGAATATAGTCATGTTTCAGTAGCCGGGTCAGGATCCTGCAAGCACAAAGAGCATCGGGTTCGAGAGCGACGAGAATAAGTACAGGTGGGGAGAGCGGGTGTCTTGTTTGCTGCAGGTGGACGTAGAGTTTAGAGATCAGTTGCCGCGGGAGATACATGTCGACGATAGTAAGGAAGCGGTTCGATCGCTAAGTCTATATGCCACAAGTTTCATGAGGGTGAGTGAGAGTTGTATAACGGCGATCGGTCTTGTATCATCAAGGGGGAGATCGGGACGCGACGATCGCGTAGAGTAGACGAGGAAAAGTCGAGAAGGGAAATAAACAATGATACAATGAGAGCCTGTAACATAAAATAAATAGGTGATCAATTATCGGAATGAGAAATGAAGATGCTCGAAGCGTAGAAGTACAGACGGCGTTATCGTCCGTTATGCTTGCTGATCAATATGGGAGTACGTCGTGCTACAGTGGCTCTTGGTTGCTCAGACGTTGAAAATCAATTTGGTCCGACGTGTTTTTGGCGACGCGACGCGCTTTCCCTGCGCCGACCGTGTAAATTGGCCAAGCCTAGCGGAATGGGAGTGGCTTGCAAGGACTGCCCCTCCTTCCATTTATAGATGACAAGGTCGTCCCAGGCCTACTCATTTGGATACCTTGGTTTGAATGGATAAGTAATCGAGAAAGAAAAGAATTCGGCTTTCTTTTTGAGCTGAGCTCGTACTTCTCAGCCAGTTTCTGTATCACGAACCTTCGCTTGGGCACGAATACAAATATGCATGAGAAACTCAAGTATTCTGCCGTGCTTGTTTATGTTATCCGTGCCTTCATCCTTGGGTAAGGTAGGCTGTTTAAGGCACTGGCAATGTATAAGGTCACCATAGTAGTGATCTGTAAGGGTATTGGTATCACTTCACTATCTCTCAAATTACTCATCTTCGATTCGTCTTCCAATTTTTGAGATCTCTCAAGATATTTAAACTTGTGCGAAACAGAAATGCCATCAAGCACCCCCTGGTCAAGTCAGTTCGGATATCTTGATGACTTATCCGAAGCTACTAGCTGGGGTTTCTTGCTCCTTCATAAGGCACAGCACTCAACTCTTCCCTATCTCTTTGAGCGGCACAAGGCCTCAAACATGTCACTAGCCCCACTTTACTGACTAATTTTGCAGGTACCTGCGGGCTACGTAAAGTTCCCGTCAGACAGCTTCTTCGATCAACACCACCAAAATCATCAAAATCCTCATACAAATTGACCCTAATAAGTCTCAAATAAAACGATGAGCTCTCAAAAGATACAAGATTACATAGATGATAACAGCTTTAATACCCCGCCTTCAAAGGCAGCAGCTAATGACCCCACCGGCGTGCCTAACCTTCCGCCCGAAGAGGGCCGCGGCGATGATTTTCAACCTTTCAACCTAGAATATCGTGATTTCAGGATCAACCCTCTGCCCAAGGAACCACTTGAATTATTCCAGCTTTTTATACCTATTTCCCTTGTACAGTCATGGATTGAATACACCAACAGCTGGGTCGCTCACTTGCTCGAAAATGCCGTTATTGACAGCTGGAATACCCCCCTTTCCGAACAGTCCCGCATTCTTAAGTGGGAAGGCATCTCTACTGCAACAGCTTATGTATGGCTTGGGGTCCTTATTTACCTAGGAATTCATAGGGAAATATCCCTCAAGGACCATTGGAAGGCCCCTAGCCTAGGAGATCAGCGCCCTCTTCACTCAATCATCAAGTTCATGCCGTTACGGAAGTTCGAGCTGATCACACGGTATTTCCGCACTTTTGACTACACCAAGCTCGATGTGAGGGATGAGAGTGATCTTCCAAAGACCTTCCAAGCGGCTGAAGAGTGGTCTAATCACATACAAAAGGTGTCTATCGAGCTCTATCTTCCAGGGACTAATCTGACTGTAGATGAGTGCATGGTCCCGTTTACAGGCAGATCGAAAGAGACAACGCTCGTCAAGGGAAAGCCCACGCCGGTGGGCTTTAAAGTCTGGGTTATTGCGCAACAGGGCTTCTTTCTGCAGTGGCTTTGGCATGTGAAGTCATCACCATATACGGCTGTGACGGTCGAGCTACCTATACCAAAGCCGTACGGCAAGAAGGGAAAGCTACGGACCGAGGTCCCCCTCAGCAATACACAGAGCGTCGTAGTCCACCTACTGAAAAGGCTGTCAACGCAGACACATCACGTCTTCACAGATAACCTCTTCTCATCGCCGCAGCTCTTCCGCCTTCTTCGGCAGCTTGGATATGGGGCTACAGGCACGGCACGCCCTAACTGCGGCATCACCACCGAGATGAAGCATATAAAAGAGACCGGGAAGCTTCCTGATGGCACGCCTTTGGTGTATAATGAGGTATATTTGATCCCGACGTATGATAAAAAGGTATAGACAACTTTACATATATTTCCCTTACTAATTCGTCTCTTTCTGTTATCCCTAGGTCCTTCAAATCGCTTGGAAAGATAGCTCTGTGGTGCTCTTCCTTTCAACTGTGCACAGCGGAGCCCCTCACGAGCGCATACCAACAAAGAGGAAGTTGCCTGCCAAAAGAGGCACGAAGGCAGAGGCACAACGCCTGCAGCAGGTCTTCAATGGTGATAGCTTCAAAATGATCCCTATTCCTACTGTTGCCGCTCAGTATAACGTTGAAATGAATCACGTGGACCGCGGTGATCAGATAAGGTCTTATACAACATATCAGCATCGATTCCGGCGCGGTCCTTGGCAGGCGTTGCTTTGGTCTTTCCTCCTTGAAGTCGCACTTGCGAATAGCTTCATTTTGCAGAAGAAGACCCGGCAGCCTCGTTGGAAGCCCTATAGCACACTTCAAGCTTGGAAAGAGGCTATTTACAATGCCATTTTCAACAAATACGCATCTGACGGTCACACAAGGAAGAGAGGTCGCACAGGGAAGGAAGAAGACAATGATAATACAGAAGCACGGCAAAATCACCTACAAAGAGATATTAATCATGTCTATAGAGGCAAATATTCCCCCTGCCTAGCTTGTAAAGGTTGCCGGCAAGGGCAGCCTCGACCCTTGAAAAAAAGGAAGGAAAAAGGAGGCTATCTCCAGCCGATATCAGGAAATGAACGAAGGGTAAGGACCCGATACGGCTGCAAAGTATGTAATGTAGCGATTTGTAACAATGCTGACTGTTGGTACTTCTATCACACGCAAATTTAGGCGTGGTCGAAGGTACCGATCGTCACGGCCATTTTGATTGGC
>NW_022158693.1:1452762-1568904 GCF_000260195.1 Fusarium odoratissimum NRRL 54006 | reverse complement strand
TATAATTTATATAATCTATTTTATTATTATACTAAGTAGTAATAAAAAGAATAAGGATTATCTTAGCTTAATCTCTATTAAAGACCTCCTTTAGGTATTATACCTTTACTTTTATATTTCTTTTAATAGGTAACTTCCTCTCTTTTAGTATATAATTAAAAGGGGTTATATTATATATAGTTAAAAGGAAGAGTACTATAGAGCTATCTTTCTAAGTAATTTAAAGGACCTAGAGGGAAAAAAAAAGATAAATTAATAAGGGAAATATAGGTAAAGTTATTTATACCTATTTATCCTTTATTAGGATTAAATATACCCTATTAAATAATAGCTACTTACTATTAGGAAGCTTCTTAGTCTCTTTTATCTGCTTTATCTTAGTAGTAATACTATAATTAGGGTATACTATGCCTATAGCTCTATATCTAAGCTACTAAAGTAGGCAGAATAGCTATAGTAATAAGAAGAGGTTATCTATAAAGATATAATATATTTATATTATTAGCCTTTTTAATAGGTTAACTATAATACTTTATATATTACTAAGAGGGATCTTAGTTTATATCTTTCCCTTCTTATTATATAATATTAATACCTCTAGCTTAATTATTATAGCTATAACTAGTAATACCTTTATATACTAAAGCTATTATAAAAAATAGCCTTATTATATAATAACCTAGACTTTAAACCCTACTAATATAGGCTTTCCCTTAATAAGTATTATCTCTTTTAATCTGCCTATAAATAGTATTATATACTTATCTATAGTTAGATTAGTCCCTAGAAGATAAAGCTTAATAAATACCCTTTATATATAATTAGATTACTCTTTAGCTACTTAAAAGGTCTTTAAAAGATCCCTCTTATTGCTTATATTAAGCTTAGTATAATTAAAAGTATAAAAATACTATATAATTAGCTTAAACCTCTATAATAGTATAAACTTTATAAATAAATAAAGGGGGTATTAATCTCCTAGGCTAAGGGCCTTCTAATAGTCCTTAAGGGATATTTCCTTATAAATTCCTAGGTAAATAAGGATACTAAGCTATATATAAGCTATTATAATAGAAATACCTTCCTAAGTATATAACCAGGAGTAATCAGAAAGGGGGGTATTCTAGCTATTAATAATACCATTATTAGCATAAAAAAAAGCCTAGTTATTAATATATTTAACCTATAACTATATAAGGGAAATAGGTATAAAAAGCTAGAATAATTTAAGTAATTACTAAGGCAGAGGGTTAATCTAAAAATTATAATATTCTAGGTTAAAAGGTTAAAAATTATTACTATAGCCCTCTTTAGGCAGAATATTAGGTATATTAGTAAGATTATTAGTAGCTGCTATAAAAGGCAGGCTATTAAAGCTATAATTATCTAATATATATATCTCTTAGGAGCTTATTATTTTAATTAAGACTTATTAGGGTTAATTTATATAAGGATTTTGATAATTTTAGTAATATTAAAAGAAGAAGCTATCTAACGGGAACTTTATATACCCTGCAGGTACCTGCAAAAAAGCAGGGTAAGTTACTTATTATAGCCTTGTGCCGGTCAAAGAGATAAGTCAAGATCTCGCGATTATCATCGACCCCGAGCTGAATCTGCGAAGCTGATTGGCTGAGAAAGTTCCTCTGCTGACCGAGGTTTAGGAGGCTCTGCTCCCGTTGTGTAACAGCGTATGTCGAAAAGGGTAATAAAAAGGTACAAGTTTTTACGACATCATGCACTTGTTGACAACAACTAGGGTCAAGGTGGGCTGTCAGCGTCAATATTGGCATCCATGTGGGACGAATAAGGACTGGGGCGATTGTATTTTGAGGTAGTCTTCTACGCAGTAGGCCGTCGTGATGATGATATACTCATAATATTGCACTGTTTGTTGGTTACCTACCTTATCTCTGTACGTATTCGGGTATACATGCGTGACGTGACAGCCCTTGCTTCTCATATCGCCCGAGACACTGGGTGTTGTCTTAATAAGCATCCCGATCCCCCACAATCGAAGTTTTTGTCTTGTCCGTTTGGCCGGTAATAAACGAGTATCGCTTTTGGCCTAAGCATGCATGCAATTGAGTCGCTTGCACTCTATTGGCTGCTAAAGTGTCAGGATCGCATCACTGTTATAAGAGGTTACTCTTACATCACATTACCAAAGAAGCGTGGCCGAAGTGCCTCTTTTTATGGCGTTACCCTCTGCGAGACCCGATTAGTGGGTTTTATCGACCCGCAGTCCCTTTGACTGCTTCGATAAGGTTATACATCGATGCAGTCTATTTCCCTTTCCCCGTTACTTATTGTGGTGAGCATTGGATGTAACAGAGACAGGGATGCTGTCATGTTTAGTTACTGAGTGGAGTCAGCAATCAATCACTTTCTCCGAAGACTGGTAGCCTAAGTCAAGACAAGTCAAGACCCTGACCAGTCACATTCTTGGGCGGCTGATTCTGATCTTTTCTTATATGTATATCAACTTTGTTGGTTTCCGCTTTACTTCGTTCTTCTGACTCGTCTATTAATCACGGAATTTCCTCACTCAAAGGTCATCTTTGAAGTGTGCCACTCGCTGCTCGAGACAGCCTACAGCAAACAATCTCTTGTCAAGCCTAATACCATTACAACACTTTTTCGTCATCATTTCTCGAAGGAATCATTATGGTTTCAGCTTCACCAGGACACGAAAGAGACCACGATAAAATGGCCTCGCCTCGACAAAAACAAGAGGCTTGGTGGAGAATCCACCTCTTTCGTGGTATGGTTAGTGACATCCGTCGACGAATACCATACTATGTTAGCGACTGGATGGATGCGTGGGACTATCGTGTAGTCCCTGCTACAGTGTATATGTATTTTGCCAAGTCAGTATCTCCATCTTGTCTTGCCTTCGTTACATATTAAGCAACATGTGACGCTGACCTCTTATCAAGCATCCTCCCTGCTCTGGCATTTTCTCTCGACATGTTCCAGAAAACAGGGTCAAACTATGGCGTCAACGAAGTTTTACTCTCCTCTGTTCTTGGAGCGGTCATATTCTCTCTGTTTGCTGCACAGCCGCTTGTCATCGTCGGAGTTACGGGTACTTTGGCCTCCCTTTCCTACTACACCGAGTTGTCCCTCTAACTATGCTTCTCTAGGTCCAATAACCGTCTTCAACTAGTAAGATTACTGCTACTCACAAACAATTTTGCATCATGGAGCTGACTGGGCTTTTGAAGTACCGTATATGATATCATGAAGCCAACCGGCGTCAATTATATTGGCTTCATGTGCTGGATCGGCATGTAAGTCAGCGTTAACCGTACAACACGGGGCTCTTTTCACTTTTATAGTTTGGTAACTGACCCATCCAGATGGTCACTTATCCTTCACTGGATTCTCGCCGTAACGAACTCCTGCAATTGGCTTCGATGGGTCACACGCTTCCCCTGTGACATCTTTGGGTTTTACGTCGCCTTTATCTACCTCCAAAAAGGCATCCAAGTCCTAGAACATCTCGGTAGAGGACAAGAGTTCTATCTCTCCATCGTTGCCGCTCTTCTTGTCTTCATGGTAGCATACGTGTGCGGCGAACTTGGCGGAAGCAGTCTTTTCCGCCACCCCTTGCGTGTGTTTCTCAAGGACTATGGCACACCTTTGACAATCATCTTTTTCACTGGATTTGTCCATTTCGGCCGTATGCAGGAGGTTGATCTTGAGGTTCTACCCACTGGCATCGCCTTTGAGCCTACCAGTGGCCGCGATTGGCTTGTTTGCTTTTGGGA
Organism: Fusarium odoratissimum NRRL 54006; assembly: GCF_000260195.1. Classification (NCBI taxonomy): domain Eukaryota; kingdom Fungi; phylum Ascomycota; class Sordariomycetes; order Hypocreales; family Nectriaceae; genus Fusarium; species Fusarium odoratissimum. Next base: position 1,565,131 of record NW_022158693.1, on the reverse strand, counting down.
TTTGAGCGTGGGTGACATCTTTCTAGCGCTGCCCTTTGCAGTTCTCTTGACCATTCTCTTCTGGTTCGATCATAATGGTATGTTACAGAATACAGAATGTCTGGCAGCCTTGCTAACAACCGAAGTTTCTTCACTCATCGCCCAAGGCAGCGAGTTTCCACTTCGCAAACCTGCTGGTTTCCACTGGGATATATTCCTCCTCGGTTTGACAACTGGTGTTGCAGGTATCCTTGGCCTACCATTCCCCAATGGTCTCATCCCCCAAGCACCCTTCCATACCGAGTCGCTCTGCGTTACAAAAGCTGTCAAGGAAGATGATGAAGATGGCAACCCAGTAGGTGGTGGTTATTCCTTCGAGGCCACACACGTTGTAGAGCAACGATTTTCCAACTTTGCTCAAGGTCTCCTTACTTTGGGCACTATGACGGGGCCTCTTCTAGTGGTTCTTCACTTGATCCCCCATGGTGTGCTCGCGGGTCTATTCTTTGTCATGGGTGTCCAGGCCCTTGAGGGGAATGGTATCACTGGCAAGCTTATTTTCCTAGCTCGCGATCGTGCCCTTACGCCTTCAAACAGCCCCCTACTTCAAATTCGCCGGCGCTCAGCTATCTGGTACTTTGTCCTCATAGAGCTGGTTGGTTTCGGTGCCACTTTTGCTATCACCCAGACTGTAGCCGCTGTCGGCTTCCCTGTCATCATTTTTGCCCTAATACCAATCCGTGCTCTGTTACTCCCCTACATATTCTCCCCCGAGGAACTCTCTCTTCTTGACCAACCAACAGCTTCCGAGTTCATCATGGAGGGAATTGGGGGGTCATGGGGCGGCAAGGACGACGAGAAGTCTGCTTTGCAGCAGAACGATGCCCTCCGACGTCCAGAACATCGCGATAGTGTGCTTGCGCATCCTGGTGCTCCTAGAAAGAGCCAGGAGGATCTTGCAGAGCTAGGTCAAATACAATCTGGGCAGAGCACAGCGACAAGAAGGAGGAGTTTGGAGAGACGACCATAAAGAAAGTCAACCCCATAGAAAAGAGTATGATTTATGTTTTGGATAGAAAGATATAAGCCAGCGAGATAACATGTTTGGAGGATATACCACTGCTAGATAGTCTCCCATCTCCAATAGAGTCCTGTATACGTTAGTCTGAAGAATCTAGAATCAGTCTCCGTTAACCATATCTTGTACCCAGTTCTCCCGAGTCTTGGCCATGACTTCCACAGGATAGTATGGCAGAGACCTGGTGGTGACGTTCGTTCATTAAATCTAGACGTGTCCATTGCCCCTTTCCTACCATGTTATATAGCATGCACGCTCCAGACGCCAGTAATTATGCTACTTAATATCTACTCATCATCATCACTATCCACAACAAACCCACCCCGCACACGCGGCCTTCGAGTGACGACAGGTGCTTCATCCTCATCCTCATCTCCATTCTTATTCACGCCGCCCATTTCCTCATCCTCGTCAGGCTGAGTCTTTTCAACACTGATTCGTCTCCTCTTGCGACTCTCTCCATCACTTCCATCTGGCAATGTTCCTTCCGGCTGCCCCTCGTTCTCTTCCTCAAGAGTTGTATTCATTGCCCTAAGAATGAAATCGTCGCCAGGATCAGAATCGTGACCAGATTCAGAATCTCCACTTCCTTCCTGATGCTCCTCACTACTTGATGCAGATTCTGTAGCTGCAATCCCACGCTTTCTAGTTGGCTTTCTAGGCACAGGAAGGCGTTCCGCAACGTGGCGAATGGCCGCTGCCTTTGCTTTTATCTCGCGTTCTCGAGCGAAGAAGGCTTCGTCGTACTCAGAATCCGTTTCATCGTCCTCGGGCCTTACAAACTCTTCTGATCTAAAGCTCATCAACCTGTCTTGCTCTTTTCTTCGCCTTTCTCTACGTTTCTTTTGTCTTTCTTCTTCGGTAAGTTCTTTTCGAGGCCTGCGTTTCCTGGGCGACTTCTTGGGGCCATCTTCTTCATCAATGGGTCTGCGCACCGTGGGACCGAGCGGTCCGAACATGGGGTCGTCAGGCTCGCCGGCCTCATCATCATCGAAATCGGCCTTCTTGCGTGGAGCACTCCTGCGTTTCAGCTGGTGTTCTGCCAGAACACCCTCCTCAAATGTTGGAGGGCTGAACTCGGCTTGGTTGATGTAGTGGATAGCATCCTTGAGAACGTCGGCAGACACATCTGAAGGTATGATCCATGCAGACTCGGGTGTTTCTTCTGACGCCGGGTCTAATAATTGAAGGCCGACGAGTTTCATAAGGAGTCGCATATGAGAGTTCTTGAACATGGCATTCCGACGGTCCTTATCATCCGGGCGCACGTCTAAGCATTATTAGTAAACAAAGACTTAAATCTCAGAAAAAACTCACAGAATATAGGAGGCGCTTTTGGCCCCGACTCTGTTGGCTGCTCTTCAGCTTCGTCTTGTACAGGCTCAACTGAAGCCATTGCCTCTTCCGCTGCCATGAAAGCTTCACGTTCGCTCTCAGCGTCGCCGAGGATTTTCTTGATCCAAGCGACATGGTTTGCCTGGTTCTTGTCCAGCATTGCTCCAACGACAATGGCAATCTGTCGGTCTAGCTCTTCAGTGTTTTTGAAGACCAGCTCAGCTGCAGGTTTGGCTTTGCTGGCTGTAGTGACAGTTTGTCGTTCGAAGCCGTACTCGAGAAAGAAGGCGGTGCTGGACCCCTTGCTGAAGAGCATCTCCACAAGCAGTTCTGGCCGCTGTTCAAGCTTCTTGAAGCATTTTCGCAGTATCTGCTTCACCAACTCTTCCCACTCCTTGAACACTCTAGAGGACTTTTCAAGCGCAGCAGGGCCCTTGATCATGTTGTAAAAGAGGTGGATTATATCCACACGGAATAGCATGACACTCGCTTCTGCTTTGAAAGCCACGCGATAGAAGTATCGATGCGCTCGCTTGAGTTGCGAGTCTGTCAGATCACGGTAATACTTGGTGAAAGCGACAAATGTATCCACTACGCTCTGGGGCGTGAAACGCGTTGCAAAGCGATGAAAGTCGAACTTTCGTTCTTTAGTGGTTCGCTCGGCGGATGCGGCGTCATTATCTGAACCGTCATTCTCGTCGTTGTCATTTTCGATTCCTGCAGCGTCTTGGGCAGCCTTCTTCTTCCGCCGAGTGCGCTTCCGCGAGCGAACTTGCATATCGATGTTCTGCTTAGAGTATCCTTCCAGGATACGGAGGAAGTGGTGGACCAGTTCCGTGGCAGCGTCAAGGTAGTTGAAGCTTTGGTCCTTGTAAGTTCTAATGATGGTGGCAATTGCATCGTGGGTTGCTTCTTCGTAAAATAGACGACTAAGCACGTTTTCGGCGATCTCTTCGTTGTCCTCGTTGCCTGACTCTGACATTTCCTGCACTGTGAGAAGAATCTGGGTAAAACAACGCATAACGGCGGTTAGTTCATGCCAATCTTTCATCTCGAGTGACTCATGGAGAGCCTTATTGAGAGTGATGAACATCTCCTGGTTGAGAACACCTGCAACAAGGTTGAAACTGCTGATATCCTCGCTGGGATTCTGACTCGACTGTTTCCTTGCCTTGCGCCTCATGCGCTCGGCTTCTAGGAACCATGCCACCAAGTAGAAAAACTGACGGCGATGATACTGCATTACATGTGGTGCCTCCCTATCGATGGTTTTGCGGACATGTTGGAATAGGGGGTTGAAGCCCGAGTCAAGGAAGTCCTCGACAAACGATCGCAACTGGTCATAAGCACGAGAATTAAGCTTAGTTGGTAATCCGAGATCTTTCTCATCTTTATCCCCTTTTCGTGCTCGGCGAGGAGGTCGGAAGGTCTTTGAGTTGTCCATCTTTTGATTTCTCGTCGAGGCATCAGCCAGCGCATCTTGACCCGAAAGTGATGACATCTTGCCGTCGTCTCGCTTCACCCAAATCATAGTACCGAATCGGTTGTGGCGAGTTGGGCCTTTGCGGTTGTATGCCTTCAACATGGACGACTCCTTACTCATCATATCGGCAAGCTCTCCAGCCTTGGCCTTACTTAGCTGCTGCTCATTCATGAAGAGCTTTTCGATGTCGACTTGTTTCACTAAATGGTATATAATCTCCATGACAGATGTATCTTCGGCTCGAAAATCTTCTCCCATGTTCGAGGCAAGTGTTAAGAGCACGAGGAAGATATCTTGGTATGAGAATGCATCGATAGTGGCGGATCGAGATATTTGAGACTCATCGCCTTCGTATTTGACATCAGGGGGAGGCTCGATCATGGCGATGTTACGGAGGAAGAACAAGACCAGCTTGATGATGCCTTGATCACGTTGTGTTCGATCGCCAATCGGTATTGCCATGGACGGGAGAGCCACCCGTATAGCTGTATGAAGTACGCGAGCTCCGTCGTAGTTGACAACGGCTCGCTTATATCCAACCTGAGCAAGCTCCAGGACCGGCATATGGCGGTGGTGATTGACCGTCATTCGCTCTCTGTCTCTTGCCATTGGCCAGGTGAGAGGAACCATGAGTTCGAAGCAAGCCAAGGCTATCCTGGACTTGAATTTGCTGTCCGTGGCGTTTTCGGGCCACGTCGAGAGAATGGGGAGCAGGTCACCCTCGACCAGGTTCGCCTCGTGTATGCATCGCGCAACGTCCATCCGATTCGTCTTTTCGTCGTAGAAGCGTATCCATCGCTTTAGATCTCGAAGAACCTCGAGGGCATCGTCGCCGAGTTGATAGCCGCCATCGCTGTCGGCGCTGATACCTCCAAGCTGGAATTCACTTGTCAGAAGGTTTAATTTATCGGTATCATGGGAAAACTTACCGCTGAGACAAGACTATTGATATGCGCTCGCACTTCCGGGTGCACAATATCTGTTGATCCATCTGCCAACTCCATGATCTTAATTCACTAAACATCGACAGACCAGGAGTTGTCTGTCTCTGTTTACAGGTCGTGGGGTTAGTGCTGCCTCGACAACATTAGAAAACATAAACATAGGTAGTCCCACCACTTCATTATACAACGCGCTTAGACGCGACTCGTCTGGCGTGTCTAATTAACGCGAGATTCGATAAGAATTGATAAGATAAAGAAAGTTCTCGGCAATTGATAAGAAAGATCCGCCGGCTCCGAGCCGAGGTTACCCGCAATATGATGGCATGAGCCGTTGATTTCGGCGTTGGTGTCGGCGTAGCTGCCAATGTCCCCGTGGGGAAGAACTTAAAGAGACCTGGCACTTTACTATTGTATCGTGGTTTCAAAACTCTCCCACACATTCTTCACAAAATGGCTGCCTCAATCTTTCGAATGCCTTCTATGGCAGCTGCGCGTCATGCTCGCTGCTTCAGCTCTTCACCTCGCCAATATGCCGCCGCAGAGGTCAAGAAGCTTGGTGTTATCGGTGCGGGTCAGATGGTGAGAGCATGTGAAAGACATTGCTGGCGTTCAGACAACTGACATCACCACAATAGGGATTAGGGATTGCTCTCGTTGCAGCTCAAAAGGCTCAGGTTCCCGTTACCTTGATTGATACTTCAGACAAGGCTCTGGACAAGGGCATCGCCTTTGCTGAGAAACTCCTAGCAAAGGATGTCTCCAAGTCAAGGATCACACAGGAGCAGGCCGACAGCGCTCGTTCTCTTCTCAGTACGAGCACCAAAATGGAAGATCTCTCCTCTGCAGACATGGTCATCGAGGCTGTTCCTGAGCTGCCCAATCTCAAGTTTGACATATTTGGCAAGCTGGCTCAGATCTGCCCCAAGCATGCTATTCTCGCTACAAACACTTCCTCTATCTCCATCACACGCATCGCCGCTGCCACGACCAAGGATCCCACTGATACCTCAGCTTCCTCTCGTGTTGTGTCGACACATTTCATGAACCCCGTCCCTGTACAGAAGGGCGTTGAGATCATCAGCGGTCTACAGACTAGCCAGGACACTCTCGACACTGCCATTGAGTTCTGCAAGCGCATGGGAAAGATCACTTCGGTGTCCGCCGACTCTCCCGGATTCCTTGCCAATCGTATCCTCATGCCTTACATCAACGAGGCGATTATCTGTCTTGAGACTGGCGTTGGAGACCGTGATTCCATCGATGCCATCATGAAGAACGGCACAAACGTGCCCATGGGTCCTCTTCAGCTTGCTGATTTCATTGGTCTCGATACATGTCTTTCTATCATGAAGGTTCTGTATGAGGAGACCGCCGACTCCAAATACAGGCCGAGCGTGTTGCTGAAGAACATGGTCAACGCTGGGTGGTATGGTAAGAAGAGCGGAAAGGGCTTTTACGACTACTGAGTCACTGCCCTACCAGATCTTCGGTGACAGCCATACCTGATCAATCTTCACGATGCTCTTCGCGAGACTATCTAAATAAAAATAAAAACAGTAATAATGTTCAAGTTACCCTATCCTGAGAGTTGCTATGGGCCAATTCATACATCACATACTAGGTGTGCAACATCTTGCCAACAGCATTAACCTAGATAGGCCCCAGGAAGCAAGAAGACCTCATGGCATTAACTCAATGTACCAAAAATCACTAGTCTAAAGTCTAGTAAATCTATACTAAATTTATCTAAATTTACCCAAGTCTTTCCATCGCTTAGGATAGAAGTCTTTGAAGTTTTCTCCTCCACCAGCTCCTGCAATGAGCAGAAGTAATATTAATCCTCTCTGCTCTTGGTTAAACGTGAATTGGACCTTTGTTCTCGTTGGTAAGTCCATTGTAGCGTAACATTGTCCTCAGTCAGGGCAAAGTTAAAAACATCTTCTGTCTTTGCTTGTCTTCTTATACCCTCTATGATGATGTCAAGGAATAGTACGAACTCTGAGACGACAATTGTCTTTTTGCCATGATAATGTCGACGTGAATTCAATCTTCTCGAGTACCGTATTGACACGCGCGGAGAAGACTTGTGTGTTTTCTTCTTCGAGAAACGTGAACCAAGTGTCCTCAAAGTTGGGGTTGGGTCGCCCCTTTCGCCTCGTATCGGTTCCATCATTATACATTCGTATTTGGTTGACGCCACCCGCTCCATTGGATTATACTAGATGTAGCCAGCTTGCGAAGTTTATTCGAACTTATCATAAAGTATCCTAAGCCTATCCTAAATATCCTAAACTCGTCAAAGAAAGTTTCGTCTCTTAGGATCATCTCCTGGGGCCAGCAAATGCATACTCTGTTGTGGATTACCCATGATGCTCAACTTGTCTATGTTTCTGTTTTCTTCTTCTTCTTTTGGCGTTATGCATCGTGCACACCATATAATGTATTCGATACCTATTGCGTTACTGTTGCAGTGCATGCCTGACTTTACTGTTGTATCCGCCCATTGATGTTGAGATAGTCAACAACTTCATTTGGTACAAGGTGAAATGGCATAAACAGGTCAAAAATTATACCTAAACCTTCTAGTATCTTGCCCAAGCCCTGACTATTGGTGTCACCACTGCCCAGTGTCCGCGCCCCTCGTGCTAGGCCGTGTCGTCTTTTGAGAGAAATAAGAAACGTGGAAACATGCCTCCCCTACCCCCGAGTGACCGGCCAACCTTACCCATATGCCGCCTCTCTCCTTTGCCCAAACGCCATGCTCGTTGAGACGCACATGTCGTGTGTCCGTCCCCTCAGAATGCAGAAAAAATGAAACCCCAAGATTGAAGATTAAAAGCCGAGGAGGCTGTCAAAGCAAGTAGCACCGAGATTTTTTTTGTTTGTGTGGCGTGTACGAGACCTAGGGAACAAGAGCCTGTTGGAATCGTTTCATAGTGTGTATACAAGTCGTGAAACATGAGACATGACTGGGCATCTACCGTCAAGATATTTCATGCGCCCACCATGCCAGGGCCGTAGCTTTGCTGGCGCATAGCACTCGGGTATGGCGAGGTGTTTCCCGGGTTCTTCTTGCGTCGCTTCTGGCCGCCCTCTCCCTCTCCCGTTGAGTAGCCTCCTTCCACGGCTGTGTCATCGTCAGGGTAACCTTCACCATAGCCCTCGAAACTGCTATCACCATATGTTCGCTTCTTCACGTTACGCTTTGGTCGGTTGGGATCGTTTGCTGAGGGCCCCTGAGCCTTTAGTCGTCCTACTGCGCCAGGTACGTTGAGCGGAGTGTTGGGAGCGGTGGGTCTCGCCGATGAAGTTTGCTTTGAATCCAGGCCGGGTGACTGAAGTCCTAATCTTGAGATGTCCCAGTCCTTCTTGCCTATAGGTCCCTTGGCCATGGTGACTGCTCGTCCGAGGGCGGAGAGACTTGCTTGTGATAGCCCGTGTTTGATGTTTTGACCCTTAACAATCGTGTTGTCCCAATCCTCATCGGGCATGTGCAGGATGTCGAAAAAGTCAGGTTTCTCGGTGTTAGAGTCCTTGTCTGTTACTCGCACTTTCCAGTTGCCAGCAATACCCAAGTTCTTCATATGGCCTGTGTAAGATGAACGTAATGCGTTCTTTTCTCCGTTTGGCTTCTCCCGGGCTACTTCGGCGGCGAGCCCACTGAGGTTGAACATGTCATAAAGATCTTCCGAGACGCGCGGTAATGATTCTGGATGAGGCGTCTGGCAAAGAAGGTATTTCTTCCCCACATCGAGATGCAAGTCCTCAATGCCCAGCTTGCTTTCCTCGGTGTGAACCTTCTTCTGCTCGCGGTCGCCGCTGTCATCCACAGAGCGCTTCCGCTTGTGGGGAGAGTCGTCGGTCATTGCAAGGTCGTGATGGGCGCTTCCAGTGACGCTGTGGGCGGGAGTCGGCAAGGTGGTTGGCGTGGCTGTGGAGGTCATTGAGGTTGTCACGCTTAACACGGGCTCCGAGGTCCCGGAGGAGAATTGCGATGGGCTCTGGGGAGTCTGAGGATGGAACGACATCGTGGACGACTCCGCAAGGGAGGTTTGTGGGCGAGAGTCGCGCCGGTCGTCGACCGAGAGTCGCTGCGCTCCGCTTCTTTCTTCAGCCGAACGTCATGCACTGCACTGGGTTTTCCTCGGGACTCGGTGAGCGGAGCCGGCGCGGCGCGGGCAGATAATAGTTTTGCAGTGGTCTTTGCAGAGTTCGAGGAAAGGAATCGACGGGTTTTTTTTTAAGGAGAAATGGGCGAATGTCGCTGGCGCAGAGCGAGGGTTTTGGCGTCGAATAGGGCGATGTTGGGTTAGGATGTCAGAGGTTGAATCAGGGTCGGGGGCGAGAGGTGAGTTGTGGACTGTGTGGAGTGTTTGGAATGAGGGAGAGGCAGAGGGTGATTTGAGCCTGAAAGACAAGGCATTTTGGTGAGGTGGGTCTGCCGGTTGTCAGTCCCGTCAGCAAAACGGCCGGAGACAGGAACCTGCCAGGCGGGCTGGCCGCTGTTCCCAGGCTGTTCACTGGCTAAACTAGGGGCCCTTTCAGTGGCCTTTCGGCTCACTGACCACTTCTTGGTACTATCTTCCGCTAATCTGAGTGGCTGGCCTGAACCTGGCAGCCAGAACAAAGACAAAAGAACGTACAGCCTTCCTGCCCGAGTGATCGCAACCATTCATTGGCTTGACTCCTGCACTGTCGCATTCAGCTCCACAAAGACGGTGACACCGAATCACGTCTCAGCCTGTGGACTGTGTTTGAGCATACCACTTTTGAGTTCCAATGTCAGATTATTAGTTAGTCTATATCAATTCGAACAAAGCAACATCATCCTGACAAGTTTGTGGTCCCTTTGGTCTTTGTCCATCTTGTTCTTTCTGTAGCTAACACTATTAAGGTAGTAACAAGCAGGTAAGAGGTTGGATCAAGGCAGCTCGATAGAGCACTAGGTCAGTAATATAGATGTCTAAACAGAATCTCAAGTCCGAAGAACCTTACTATATGGAGATAATTGAACTGGCCATCTTAATCAGGTCCAATGAGTGCAAACATATCGCATGACCAACTAAAGAGCTTTAAACTCTCAAACTTGAGTAGATGTCCATGAGCAAAGATTCGTGCACGCTGTACAAGAGCCTCTTCGCTGACAGTTCATCAGCCAGTAGAAAGAAACTCTATCCACTTAAGCAGAAACCATGTTTATAACAATCTGACCGTAGCATTATTAGTAATTAATGAACCGATATCCTAAGCGATAAAGATTTAGGTAACTTTCATATGACTTAGTAGGTCTTTAGACTGGTTATTGTTAGCACCGTGATTACATGGATGCCAGAAGTTCTCTTGCTCCCTGAAGCTTGGTAGTGTTGAGGGAACCAACAGTTAGATATTTTAAATGGCTTTTGGTGTTGTTCAAGATAATGATGCTGTCGTATCTCCACTGCGGCCCGTCGCCCAGAAAGGGGAGCTGGTGGATGATCATATCACGTGACTAAGTCGCGTTGATAAGATCTTGTTCAAACCGCCAAATTTTTTCCCTCTTCTTTCATACAAACAAGACCACCACCATCCCTCAACAACTGTCAGCTTGCTCGATCCTACCCTGCTGTAACACCTTGGGATATGTGGTCGAGAGCACACTTCAGTAACCTTGCCTAAAACCATCATCACGAGGGCCCCTTGTGCGGCTACCATGATGCGATGATGACCTGATGCAAGTGACATATCCTCACCCTTTGGGTCATTTATTGCCCTGTATCAAAGACAACAAGAAAGACCCATTGGTCCATTGACCGTGATATCGTGCGCGGTGTGAATCACTTCTTCTATCTGTTTACCCTCAACTTCTCCCATGTAAGTTCCGATAATGATCTGGTTCATGCTCTCGGTACCGTGATGACACCCAACATCTGGTAAACCTAGTAGCCTTGTCTGTTGTTTTCAGTTCGATGTCGACCATCATTGATAACCGCCTGGCTGCTGTTAGGAAAACTGGCTTGCCTGACCTTAAAGAGCTTGCATTAGTATCCAGGGTTCTATTCAGAAATTGAAGGAAGGCTAATTGTTAGCATCCGCTAGATCTCAGATTATCACTACATATTGGTAAGGGATATTAATTCTTTCTGTAATGCAAGATGAGATTTTTTTTTAGCATGTTATTGCTTCGTGGCATTGCTATAATTATTAGCAATTGACCTCGCCCTCAAGGAGCAAGCAAGAAAACTTCAGATCTCAACAAAGGATGCCAGTAATAAACTTGTTAAAGAGCCCATTAAGCTTGTAATAGTTTGCCTAAATCTCTTTGTTATGCAGCACGTTATTGCCTCGCCTTAGCAGTTTGAGTGCGACTGGCCTGAATTTCCTAGTGTTTGTGACCGAAAGGTAGGTTCTGAAATAACATATACTAATAGGGTTCTGAGAGATGTCTCATTTCTTAACGAGGACATTGATCAGATATCATTATAAGATGATTATTCCTTGAAATTTGTTTTTATTCTTTGGAACAAGCTGTCAACGGTTATGCCACCTGGGCCGACGCCGATCTAGCAAACTAACTACTTAGGATCAACTTGCTCAACCAACCTGAAAAGGGAACAGAAACCAGTCTGCCAAAAGCCAAACCAGAACAATAATTGCGCCGATTGCCACCAATGATTGCGCCCTCCACTTTTCACTAAATCCCAGCTTTAGATGTTCATCATCATGCCATTTGACTTACTCCCTGAACATAAGAAAGGGTCATGATCGTTACCAGATACCGAAATCATCAATTCTAAGATAAAACATTATACGCCCTGATGCACCTGGTGCACTTCACAATGCAAACCAAAAAGAGAAAGAAAAAAAGAAGGGGGAAAAAAAAGAGAGGAAAGAATTAAACAGATAACAGCAGGTACTGCAAATAAAAGGAATGAAGGCCAAATCGAAGAGTATGAAGGAGAAATATATACTCCCTTATGAGGGATCCTAGACGGCATATGGGCTAGGCCTATAGTAACAACATCCTGCAGAATTTGTCCACAAGCTGTTTGAAGCGTCGGCAACTTGGAACTGCCAGACTAGGGCTTGGCTATTGGAGTACAATGGCCACGGGCTCCCCATCGATGGTCATCAAATTTCTGTTCTGTGAACTTGGTTCTCGGGAGGAGCCCTGGAGCCGGGAACTGAGTTTGCATCGTAGCCACTCATGGTAATAGAGGGGTTGCTGAGTGGTGCAGGGTGATAGATAGATGGGTGTCGGTCTGAGAGGTTCGGGCTTGTGTTTGTCCCCCTGTAGGAATAGTCAACTGCATCCCCTTTCCATGGCATATTGGGTCGCAGCGGCGACTGTGAGGATTCCGATCTGGCCCTGCAGAGGGGGTCGCGAAGCAGAGGAGGCGGGATGGGCTGGGGGCTCGATCGATGAATTTCAACAGGAGTTCCAAGCCCATGGTGTTGCGCAAATGGGTGCGATGTTCTCGGGCTGCCTGTAAGAGGGGCTGTGAAGTGGCCGCCATAGGGATATCGGTCACTCGGAGCTGGTGAAAGCGGCGATGCAAGACCTGAGCTTGTCAAACTACCGGCGGGGCTGTACCCCATCCCACCAAATCCTGGGGTCATTGCGGTCGGAGAAGCATGTTCGCTTGTATCATGCCTTCGTCCGTCGACGATCAAGGGTCTTATCATGTGCTGGGCATACGATTGTGTATTGAAGTGTCCTGGTGAGGGCATAGGAGCATTCATGCCATGGACTGCCCCGTAGGGGGAATGGAGGGCCTGGACATTGTCAAATCCCTCAGGGACTGCTCTCATCTTTATCATACGATCGCGATCATCAGCATTCAGCCGCTTGATTTTGGCACGTCTGTCACACGGGTTAGCGAGGACTATGCTGACAATTTATGTGATGATTACCTGTTCTGGAACCAAACTTGGACCTGGCGCGAACTGAGGCCAGGAATCTCCCGTGAGAGCCGCTCACGGTGTGCCGCATCTGGATGAGGCTGTTTTGCGAACTCACTCATAAGGAACCGTGTTTGCTGGTGGGTGAGTCTAAACCAATAAGCTCTTGCCTTAGAACGAGCAACGAGTACACTGACCTGAATCGCTTCATCTTGCGTCGAGCAGCCGCCCTTTCTGCCGGAGTTTGGGCTGAATGCTCTCCCTCCCCATCAAGCATATCGTCATCATCGAGGTCGTCCTCCTCTTCATCCTGTGGCGAGTCGATTCTTGCTCCTTGGCTGGATTGAGTGGACGAGAGGTCGTTTGTTTGGCGACTTGGTGGCACGAACGTACTATTAATGGCTGTTTTTGAGGTGCTGATCAGCCCTGAACTAATCACGTCCTCCATATTTGCGGTACTGGGTTTCATCCCGTAGCTATCATTTTGAAGGACCGAGTCCCTGGGCCCTGGCAACGACATCCCACCTCGGTCTATCGTCTGGAGATGGGGTGAGTACATCTGAGTCGCCCCGGGCCTCATGTGAATTCCCAGAGCATTGCCTCTGTTTTCTGCTGGGTGGCGCATTAGGGAAAGTCTTGAGGCTTCGTTCCGTGATTGATGTTGCTGTGCAGGTCCACTACCACTGTGGGAAGTAGTTGGATCGTGTGCTTGCCAGCTCGTAGGGGCCGGCAGCTCGACATTGACATCGTAAGGATTAGACATGCGAGGGCTTGTCGAAGTAAGAGATGCTTCGTATCTGCTGAATGGCCAACGGCTATGTTCTGTTTCGTACTGCCTTGTGACAAGCATTTGGACGGTATGTTGAAGGGGGATAAGCCCAACTTAAATGAGAAGAATGGTCGTGAGACCGACGAGTGTAGCTAGACAGGTACACCAACACAGTGCCCCCTCAATGTTTCTGCCTTGCTTTCACGGACGGGTCGGCCTGCTGCAGAAAGGTTGAAACCACTTCCGAGATGGCAACGGAAGGATGAACAAGGGCGTGATAGCTTAGCGGCGAGTCAGCATGCAGCAGATTATCACTGGATTAGAAGAAAAGGAATGTGAAGAAGAGGTGATCCTAAAGTAGGGACGACGAAACAGATATCGTATCCTGGGGACGAAACGAAATGGTGATGATTTAAACGAAAGACTCTGGGACCTGTAGTCTGGGGAATGAAAAGAATGGATAAGAACATAAACCGCAACCTGGAGAAAGATAGAGTTGATATGTCTTCGATCGGAAGGAGTGATATCCAGAATGTTGTTCACATTGACGCTGGGCTGGGGATGGATATATGAATCCAAGCTGGCAAGTCAAAACACGCCTTATGGTGGAGTCAGACGAATGAAGCCGTCACTGCCATGTCCTTGCCCAGGGGGGGTCGAGCAAGGTCACCATATTTCGAGGACTTCCCCTGTCATGGAAGGTGTAGAATAAGAAAGCAAAAAGTGTGGTGCTTGCCCACGCACCCATGGGCCTGCGCCAGGAGTGAACACCAACGACTAACAAGAGGTGGGGTTAATATCTGATGCTGTCTGGCGGAGAGTTGAACGAGCGATCCGTTGCATGTCTGAGCTCTCTGGTGCTGCATATTCACGGGCCAGGGTTCCATATCGGAGATACTTATCCCACTCTTTACTACTACATACGTATGCTAGGACAGCAGAAACAAGCTTTCGAGCTGATTCATGAGCTTGCTTATGGCATATTGGCGACGAACTGGGCCTGACACGATGGATAGTGACATGTGTCGAGAACGACACCAGATTAGAGCATCTACACGGTATCTGTTGAGGTGCTGAGGCATCGATGCTGTTGTTCGTGATGAGACCTGGACGTAATTAATACAGTCAGCAAAGATGCAAGTTACAAAGAACCGCAAGGATGAATCAAGGGTGCAGTGCCGGGCTAGGTTTTCTCTGAAATTGTTATTGAATTTTCTGAATCTGCGTCGACGTTGCGGCTTTAGTGCATGTTGCGCATAACCGTTGTCGCGGCTTGTGCGGGAACGAGCCAATAGAGTCTTGACAGGGGTGTAGAGGGGTGCAATGCTGCACTGTGGGTAGGATGTACGTGTAATCTTCTCCAGGATCTGACTGGCCCTCCAAGATTGCAGGGGTATTTCATGGGAAAAGCATATTTGGGCGGGAGGCAAGGACGTGTGTTGAATGAAAGACACGGTCATGATGAGATGAGGGACCATTGGCCAAGAAGGCTTATACGTATTGTTACAGGAAGAAAGTGGATGAATAATGGGGAGATCGTAAGGATGATCGTCCTCTACCCTGTGAGATATGTAACAAGGCACGTGCAAGGCTGGGCCGTGTGATGGTGAAGCGAGGTGAGGCGAGACAAGGTATCAAAACGACGCATCCGTCGCTGGTCTGGCCAGATCAGAGATAAGAGTTAAGACATTGTTGAAGGCGGTCGAAATGGCCGCCTAGGAGGCATTCGCAAGTAGGGCAAGAATCAGCTAGAGGCTGTCATATGTAGTTTGTGGCTGGGCTTGTTTCGACCTTCTCCAGCCAAGTCTGACAGATGACTGAACTGAACCCCTTGTGTTTCTGTTCCAAGTTCGAGATTGTGGGGACGATGAGCAACAAAAGTTCAGAAACTCCGCCAAACAATCCATGGAAACGTTATTGTTAGGACGGCACTTGGAGTCCTGGCCAGGGGTGAAAGCAGAATGACAGGATCAATCCAGAAATTACTGCGTACGTATACATACGTACATGCAGTGCGGTGTAGGGCCAGCCTGATGAGAGGGGTGGCACTGTGGCAGACTCTTACAATGACAAATGTTACAGGCACATCGAAGTCTCCGGTGCTCGAAGGGAGACAACAGTAAAGCCATGTGATGTCGCGGGTAACGGAGCCTCTCTTGAGCCTTGGGGATCCTGTCGAGGGGCTCAGGAAGATTCTATTTCTGGTGGCTAACAATGAACCCTTGAGTGACTTGTGGATTGTGCGGGTAAGACTGGTGGGATGTTTTGTCGCTCCTCTAGTTGTCACAGGCGATCATCTGTGCTGCTAAAGGAATGTGGGAGTGGTAGCGGTTGCATTGACTCGCGGGTATCCGTACATGGAACGACTTCATTGTTGGTTGCCCGTTCCGTCATGCGCTGGAGCAAACATGGGCGTGTTGACGGAGCCACTGCAAATGACAGAAGACCTATACATCTACTGACCGCAAGATCCGCGATGCAGATGTTGTGCTTCATGTGAGTCGGGTCCGAACCTGCGATGAATATCAGCGTCGTTGTCCTGGTGTTGGTTGTTCGCACCACTTGATCTTGAGATGGACTGTGACAGTGCTTTGTTGAAGATTGATTTGTTGGTGGTGTGGCGCGATAGGAAGGGAAACCTGGAAAGACGCATTGCCGATCATTGGGCCGTTCCTGCCTCGATCCTGCCAATCTAAGTTTAGCAGGCAACATGTTTTGGATTCTGACAGACATCAATCCAAATGCACCTGCTTTTACTCCGTAAGGTACCTTGGGCACTCATCAAACCTGAAGTGGGCAGGATACTAGGTGTAGGCTTGATTGATAATTTGATTGATTACCTTAGTACCTACCTTTCCCAGATACGTACGTGGATAGGAATTGTAGCGCTGTCCCTGTAGAGGTACACAGGTACTTCTTAGATACCGATACCGGTAGACTCCTCCTAGCCATCTGCTCCTGAAGAACATCAAACAACCCGACGGCATGCTTTCTCAGCGCCTAGTGTACCTTATTTCATGCGATTCCAGGTGCCCGCCAACGGGTAGTAGTGCTGTCCAGGATCAGGGATCATGATTAGCCTTGTGAGCCCGGATCTAGACGTTTCATCCTTCGACTGGGCTTGAGCTTCTACACATCCACCATGGATTGACGCTGTTCCCGATGGGATCAATACTTGCTCAACAGCATTGATGACGACTCCAGCAATCACTGAAACGACCCTTCTTTCCACGGCATAGAAACACGGACCTTATTAGGAGCCTCAATCTTCCGTCTCTAGCTCCAACGAAAGTAGGGACTTTCATATCTAAAGCCCCAAGATTTCTCAAGAATGTCTTCGACGTCCACATTTATTGCCTGACATGGGGTACTGTAATTACCGTTGGTGCCAAGGTCCCAAAGCTTAGGAACAGTTCTAATTTGCCGAACACCACATGATTCTCAAACTGCCGCTTTTCTTCCTGTGTCAAACGGGGTAAGACGAAAAGGTCACCTTGCTAACATGAAGGCTTTGCTTGTTGTCTCATTTCTTCTGAGACGAGCCTCTTATCTTCGCAAGAGAAGCTGACCAAATTGAGTCAGGTTGGGATTGCACAACATCATCAAGACTGTCATTGACCAACTGCAGCAGAGATGTCGCTGAGACAAGTTTTGACTTGCCCATAGCGCAGCATGGGGAACCAGAGAACAAGCTAGCATCTCGTAATACAACGGAATCTTGCTGATCATAGCACTATTGCGATCACATATAGGTACGGTACAATGCTCTGTCAGTAGCCGAATCAGGGTACAAGCTTGATCATAAGCGAACACAGAATGCAGGATAGGCAACACTAACATTGAAAAAGTTGTTACTCGCTCTACATTACAAAATCGTTCTCTTGCTAAAGTGCCAATCCCGTTCGCACGGTATCCAGTCGGCTCCATGCATACTTTCGCTTCAAGAGGAGAGCTCCGAGTCGTTTCGCAAACTAATCACTTGGCTACTGTCGGGCAAATCTATGTCAGGAAGCAGCTAGAACGCGCATTCCACCAGCCCGTCCATCATTCTGCGCGGCTGCAGAACATGAATATTCATGGTTATGGAGACACAACGAGGCACAGCAAAGCTCTGAGCTCCATTGTGGTAGCGTCTTCCGGAAATATTCGTCCATCAACCAAACTTCAACGGCCACCTCAAAAGGGTGATTGATTTGCAGCTTCCGTACACAAACGAATATGTTACAGACACACCTCTTTGTCCCCAGATTTCAGGAGTGCCTGCTCCGCCTTCGATGAATGGGCTCTGGGACTTTCAGGACATGGATGCTTGAGTACCGAAGCTGACTATCTCTTGAAAACAGAAAACCTTTATTAGGGACTCATAGGTGGTATACGATCTCATAGGATATGATTGATCATACCTCGAATCTAACGAACCTGACCCAGCACACAACAACACCATAGAGTTTCTTCTGCATCTACAATTCGTACAAGCGCCTATGGGTCGTTATTGAAGTAGAAGACTTTGAAGAGGTGAGCCCCCTTCTGTCTGTGAAAAGAAAAATAGCCGTGTTCGGTCTTGGAGTCGCCAATCACCCGTCCTTTGTGTCGTTTACCATGATTGAGAATTCCGAGTGGGATCTTCTGTTGGTTCCACTAGCGTTTTGACCAGGATGCCAACGTTCTTTTTCTTCGAGAACCTTATCCTAGGTATACTTTGGGGGCCCCTGCCTGTAATCACCTGCCCTGATATTAAACTGTTATTAGAATTCTTCTTGTAGGCAAGTTTGCGAGGATTGAACCTTAGCAAGTTCAGAGAATTTGCTTTGGGAATCTCTGGAAACCGTATGTTTTGATAGTCCCCCGAATTCTCCTTAATTTACATAGCCTTTGCTCAACCGGCCGAAACTCATGTCGAATACATTAAAGTTATAGCTGTACCTTTATAGTAGGTTGCTCTTTTTGTTGTAAGGGAATAACCAAGCCATACGGTGATGTCGTAACTTTTAAACACCGCTAACCTAAGTATTCTCTAGGCTACGCACATGTGATTCAACTCTGCTGCTTAGCAGCCCTGTACTGATCGGGCACTAACCGTAGTTCCCGTGTATATGTACGCTTTTATTGCATTCCGTTACCAAGACATCTTGTGAAGGTAACATAGCAGAGTTTTGGTGCTCCTAAAACCTTGTTCTGGGACAGGAGGTGCACACCCTTCAATCTGATTAACCACTCGCATTCGTTTCTGGGCAGGAAGCCACTTGGCCTGAGTCTTGAGAGCCCTTTCAGGAGGGTGATAATCATCTACAAAAGGCTTTGGCCAAAATGAAACCGGCATGCCCTCTCGGCCGAGATGGTGAAGACAAATGCCCAACTCTACCATCTTTGATTCCATATGCTATCAATGAGCGGTGATATTCCAATTCCTACCTGTGAGATGCAGTGGTGGAACTTGCAAGGAGAAAAGGAGAGAGCCCACTTGTTTCTCATTGATAGAAGTATTATTAGAAATTACTATGATCATTACGATACGGATATAAACCTGAATTTCTCCAGCATAATCTTGTTGGAGTTCCCGGTTCTGTAGATATTCTATGGAGGACCATCTCTCCCCTATGTCTGCTGGCACTTTCTTCCTCCCCTTGATCTGGCGGGTCACAAATCTGAATTGCGGAGAGTTCCCAAGTGGCCTGTTTAATATGGAGACAATCAGGTTTCGAGATGAAGCTTGTGGCAATCCAATGGCCACAACCTAGCCAGCTGGAATCGCTCGGGTGACCCTTGCTTGCTGAAGCCCAAGCATGAAACACTCGACCGCCGGGTCGTAACATCATGTAACAAGCATGGAATCTCAACACCTTTCGAGAGTCTGCCTTGAGAGTCTAGTTGTGCTATCATGCTATCACAACTCAAGATTGACTGCAGTCTATAGTCGCAGGTATCAATGTGATGGATGTCATATAAGCCAATAGTGACAACAAGTTTGGCTTCCAACACCCTCTCATGTCTGGCACCTAGTCCACAGAAGTCAGCTGTATTCACGCAACTGCCGTATATAACCCCCTGGCAGAGGATCGAGTGTCTTGCCAATACCGGAGAAGACGCAGCCTAGAAACTTATAAGTTAAGCTTGTTGATCTGTTTCGTTTTCGAGGCAAGCTCAAGTCAATCTGCCTGCTCTGTCGTTGCATCTTATCAGTAATATCGAACGAACCTCAGAAAGCTTTATCAGGTTTCGGGTTTCGTCTGTTATAATCTGCTATCCTGGTTGATGGGACATATGAATGGCGGTGTAGGTCATATCTCATTATATCGAAGTCGAAAGCTAAGAATATCACAGCTATGTATTGTGTTATTCTAAGCAGTTTCATCATTGGGATTTGCTTTTGTCTCTCGTGGTGATTCAGAATAAACATGCCTCGGTAAGCAGAAAGAAGCAAATACCGAAAGAATTGGGGGGCTTGTCTCAGAGTCTTGATGCAGACCAACTGACTATTTGACGAGTAGGAGACTTCTGTCACTTCGCAAATCTATCCCCAACTGTCGCTTGATGCGAAACGGGTGATTCTCTTGGCTGCATGTTCGACATCTAGAGTTTAAGCATGCCTTGCCAGAGAAACCAAACTTCCGCTCAGCTTTGATCAGTGTCCTCCTGTTCTCATAATTCCCCGTGTGGTCTATCATTGAGAGACACCTATTCTGAAGACTAGACAAGGTCTAATGATCGACGGGTGTTTCAATCAATTGGTCGAACGAAGGCTCGCAAGAAGGCCCGTAAACAGAAGCACGAAACCAAACAAAAAGTGACTGAGCGCAGATAGACAGTTTCATATTTTAGGTGCCAGTGCAGCTAGACAAGATGTGGTGGACTCGGCGATGGTTGTTTCGAGCTTTGACCTTTACATCTCAGCAATTAGTGTGTGGGCCTTGGTTGGTACTAAGACAAAAGACCCGGACTCTTCTTCCATAAGAAGAAGTTATAGAATCATGTAGAAGGTACAATAAAGACGTTGAATCTATCCTTGTGTTTATGAGGCAAGGGTAAGGGTAATGATTCAACAGGCACAACTGCCGAAGAGGCTGACGGGGGTTCATTTCGAGGCTATTGCCGCCCTGCTCTGACACCCGTCAGGAAATAGGATGTGTCTGCATGAGCCTTGATTTCGCGGTCGGACCTCTTGAGAAGGGCTCGGCTTTATGTCGTACGATGATATACTCTGTGTGTTCTGACAGAGAGAGGCGTGCTCTTGGGCATCATTCCCGAGTACCTGGGGGGAGGCAAGAAAACTCAGGATCTCGGACATAAGCAATGAATCCTAAACAATGAAAAGATTTTGTTAATTTAATTTAAGCCAAGGGGGGCTCTTTGATGAGTTTATTTTAGTATCCGAGTCTCCTTCCTCCTCAGGATCGCCTTCTTCCTCATCCGAAGCTATCTCAATTAGCATTGATTCTCTTCATGATACGGTCGTTGGCATCCTCGAGGTCGAGCAATTCCACTTTCACTTCCACTTCCACTTCCTCTTCCTGTTAAGGTGCCGCTCGAGTTGACAGTAACTCTCTATCGAAAGCCTCGTCATCCTTCCCAATGAGGACCCCATATAGATCTTTATGTATTTGGCCAAGTTGAGAGCTGCGACTGTCGTTCACCAGCTCATCTACCATCGAAGGGTGAGATACAACACGCCATACGTGAAACTCTCGTTCTTGAGGCAGTCTACGAGCACGTTCAATGACTTGCTCCTCTCTTCCTGGTGCCCAGAATGGCTCAGTGATAATCAAATGAGAGGCCTCTACTAGAATTAGACCAACCCCCCCCCCCCCTCCAAGGTAGCACTCGTTCACTGGTGCAGATATCCAGGCGGGGCGGTGATGAGGATAAACCCACCGTACCCTTATATCTGTCTGACTTCCTTGATCTCGAGAGCGGCGAGCAATGATGTGGAAGACTTGCCCAGACCAACGGTATCACAAGGGACTCCCTGGCGGAATGTAGAGTTTGCAGTCATCTTGAGTCGTTCTTTGCCTATCAATTGATTCTCAAGTGGGATTGTTTGCAAAGGCCACCGGGCCTTAGCTTTTATCTTTGTGTCTGTGAATCAATCCTATCATAACAATTGTTAGTTATGTATAGTGCTGGGGGTGAAGTTGGACCAACCATATATTCATTGAAATCTTGACTTGTGAGGTAGCCAATAACGTTGACTTGCTGTCCATCAACATTAATCGTCGATCTGTATTCTGATGTTTCGTAGTTGGAGAGGGTAAAGTTGTCGAGATCAAACATCGATTCAATTTTTCTTAGATCCAGAGTGATAGACTTCGCCTCTCCGGCGTCGTCTTCCAAGTCATTTCACAAGTCCTCCTCTGTAAACAGTTTCTGAGACACCTTGTGAGCTTGTTCTGAACTGTACATAGCGTCTGGCATCTCTTTGTATTCATAGCCAGGTTGTTCCGACTCAGACTCTATTTTTCGAACAAGATTGAGTCCCTTACCATTCTTACGCTCGTCTTTCGGGTTCACGAGTTCTCAAAGTTCAGTGGTTGATGACGTCCTTGAACTTTTAATCCAGAGCAGCGACGTGCAACTTGCCTTAGGACAGAGACTCATATGAGAGACATGAGCGGTGTAAAGTAGAGAAACTAGGTAGTTTGGAGGTTGGAGGTTGGAGGTTGAAACTTGAAACTTGAATGGATATTGAAGATCAAGGTAATATATCACAAATTGTGACCGTGATTCACTGTGACCGAACGTGACTCATTATAACTACCTACCTAGGTAAGTAAAGGTAGGTTAAAGAGAGCTACCTGTCAGTATGCAGGTAGCCGCATATTCTCTCATATAATTTACATATAAAATCAAGCAATTACTCGCAAGAAACCAAGCGGCCTTATATTTAGTACTGTACTATCTACAATTGGGCATGTCTCCTTCTGAAGCCTACAGAGATCCTAAATTTAGGGTCTTTAGATTCCCAAATTCCTTCCATTCGCACCACACTGTCACGTCCCAATTTCCTCATCCTTCAACATCACCAGATCTTCAAGCTTCCCTTTCTTGATGTCTTCGCATGATGTCAACTTATTATGTGGTTATCTGTAGCCACGGGTACTTATCATCTCAATACAGAAAGTCTGTAAAAACTCCATCGGTCGCTAGCTCACCTTCGTGGACTAGAGGTTGCCCGACGCCACGATGAGCATCGTTATCGATTTTCCGCATCTGCCTCTACACTCTGGCCTCTACGAGCAAGAAGGCAAGATGATATCAACTATGATCATCGACGAATGACATGCGGCAAAGAAGGAGAATACGCAACTCAACCAAGCCATTCGTTGATAGAAGTACGGGCATGCATTCATGCTCACCGGAGCACCGGTTTTCAACACATGGTGTGACATCGCTGGTCAGCTTATGCTACTCCCTAATGGAGTCCCATTTGTGAACCTCAAACACCACAGCGAGCTTGTCGACAGCCCTGCTTCTAGTCAGTCGGACACGCCCAGTAAGAAAGAATCAGCGATCTTGAAGATGATTCTGGCGTCGATGACAGCCGGGAGACCCAAGGAGATCCTGCAACTGCCACCAATCCGATATCACGAAATGAGAGCCAGCACTCAGGCCGAGCCATTTTCTATCATCGGGATCGAGGCCTGGACTACAGAGGGACAACATCTCCTTCGATACGCCAGGCATAAAAGCAAAAGAAGACTCGCGTTCATGGGATTGGCTTTGTTACAAAAAAAACAGACAGAGGCAAAAGGATCACTTCTTCGCATTGCCACTAACATCGCCGATGGCCTCCCAGCTGACAACATGCCTTCGACAAAACAGATACAGCCACGGCGTTACCTTGGGGCTTTATTTAAAGAAGACCTCAAACAGCTGAACAGCTACATCAAAGGCGAGATTCAGGAAAAGAGGAAGAGGTAGCAAAGTTTACACCCAGGCCCCAATATAGCAGCAATCAACGCTCATCTTGGTACAGATTGGGGCCTCATCCATCATCAACACTAAAAAAGAAGAGGAAGAAAACTCCAAAAGACCACTCTCCGAGAGGAGCAAAACCCAGATCACATACTCCGTACAAATATCTTCAGTTACGATGCAGAGGGCGATAACAAGGAAGAAGACCTCAGCCTAGAGGGCGACGGGAGTGAGGAGGACGAGCCAAACTTCAAGCAGGGAGGTCGTGTTTCATCAGGTTGACCGTACGGAAAGATATTTGACCATCAACACTTATCGCTTGCTAATATTCGTATGTATCCCGCGCAAATAAAAAGAAACAGATCTAGGTAGTTACTTGAAAGGGGGAAAAACCGATACTCGCTCATCTTCCAAGCCTTGTATGTAGTATCATTGCGCATATCTCATTATATCCAGCCATTACATCCTCTCACAACATGATATACATGCATCTCAAAATGCATTGCCACCCACTACTCTCATATCCTTTAACAATTGTTACAGTCCTCTCCAAAGTTGCCGTTCTCAACTGTTGGGTATGCGCCAGTAGTCATCTCAGCCCAGCTCCAATCTAGTGTCATTGGCAGAGAGAACAGGTCTTGCGGAAGAAGGGGCTGCTGGAATGCCGCCATTGGAATCTGCGGAGATGAATTCATGTTTGTGTCGCCATAATTCATTGAGTCAAAGTCGCCCGACTGAGGCACCGGGAACTCTTGAGGCCAGCCAGCTGACATTGCTGAAGGAGAAGGGTCGTTCATTGGACTACCCATGGAGAACTGTCCCATTGAGGCACCGTTCTGGGGAGGCGATAACTGGGCTTGTGATGATCTTCTCTGAGAATTAGAAGACACTGAGGTAGTTGTTGCTGATTCTGCAGTGCTCGACTGTCGAGCCGTGGCCGTAGTAGCGTTGGCAGATGATTTATTTGTATCCTGGTTCTTACGCTTGCGTCGAGAAGACTGTTCCTTTTCAGCCTTGTCGATTACAGCCTTTGCTATACGCTCAAACTCGGCACATATACCGAGCATTCGATGCACACCGCCCTGTTCAGCCTCCTGTCCAAGCATGGAGAGGAAGGTGACCACAATGTTCATGAGTCGGGTGTCTGACTTTGCTCGGGGATCGAGTGGGTTCTGTAAGATATTTCCAAACAGCGTCACCAGTGCAGAAACAGGAAAATAGAGAATCATCCTGAAAGTGATGTTAGTGTATCGCTAGTATGATGAGAGTTCGAAACCTACCAAACGCAGGCAAAATCGCCTTGGGGCACATATTTTAGCAACGAGACAGAAGCTCGTGCTGCAGCCGTGCATAGTGCTGCAGAGGAAAACACCCGCGGGTTTAGTGGTCGGGCATTCAGACCTTGAATGGCATAATTGGCCAGCCGACTGGTCCAGAGTCCATGGGCAACTGACATGCGATGGATGGTTGTCAGGCAGTTATAATAGGTAAGATGCAACATGACAACGTGAAGAATCAGAGGAGTGTGCGAGGCATTGATGTCGTGCTCGGGCCGATAGTCAATCGGGATGCGATCCTTCCATTCTTCCAACTTGTGATCCAGCTCGCCAATGGTGTGGAGTAGCTCACCATCTGATTGCTTTGTAGCTTGAACAGAGTACAGCCTCTTATAGACTTCACTCTCGATAGTGGCAAACTCACACATAGCCCGGAAGAGATTCATCTTACCCTTGCCATCTGCCAAGGGGATATTGCCAATGTTGTCCTCCGGGTCAGCATCCGGAAGCTCAACGTTCATGTCATCATCGTCCTGGGCAGGTGGACGACCGGCTCGGAGGCAGAGATCTTTGTCTAGCATATACGCGATCCAGAAGACTCTCTTCCGTTGCTCGATCTCTATGGGGTTCAGGTTGAATCCCGTCCCGCGCTTATGGAGACCGATACTGTGCGCCAGGCGCATGGCTGCTGAGACCAGCAGCAAAGTGGGCTGAGGGTTTGGCGTTCCTTGTAAGAACAAAGCCATGCCAAGAAGGGCTTGGACACTCAACAAATCGGTGTTGCGCATAGTCAGCTCGGGAAACACTCCGATGGCATTCTTCAGGTGACCCCATGCCTTTTCGTCCTCATCCTGTGGCACCAGATTGCTCATGACTCGCAAACGATGGGCAATCGCGAGCGCACAGTTGAGACTGGCCCACCATCCAGAGCCTTGGTAAGGGTCTGATGAGTATTGAAGGTGTACTAGGTGCATGAATGTCGGCCGATGAAATAGAGGGAAGATGCAATTGAAGTTGTCGAAGAAGTCCTGGAGAAGTGAAAGTGCCTCAGGCTTGGGAGGCAAAGGCCGGAAAATGGGTCGTTGGAATAGGTCGCCAAAGACTTCAGGTTTCCAATTAGTCCATTTGTGGTCATCGACAGATATATCCGATATGGTCCGTTGAAAAGAATCATCCCCTGTTTTCGAATTCACCCACGAAACTCCCTTTGGTGAAAATATGGAGAAGCCAGATGACGACCCTGCGGCATGTTAGTAAGGGGTGTTCATACAGATATAGTCTAGTAACTCACCAATGTATCTGGTCTCTCCAAAATTATTTGTTACTAAAGAACACATCAACTCTGAAAGAGCCTCCACTTCTTCCTGATCTTCCTGTTTGATCTCTCCCACATTCGCAGCTGGTGCCGGAGCTGTTGATGGAGCTGTCGACGGAGCTGGTGTTGCTGATTTGCGTTTATCATCCTTGGGCGAGGTAAGTGAGCTTTGAGGGGTCATCTCGCCCCCGTCTGCAGCAGCCGATGGGCCGGATGTCGATTGAGATGGTGAGTTAGGGTTGGATGCCGCAGGCATTGACACCTGTCTCGACTTCTCTTGTCGTTCCAGTAACCTTTTCTCTAACGCGCCAAGGTCATCATCATCTTCGTCAAGGAGGCCTGTATATAGAAGGTCAGTATGATGAGGTCGTGCCAGTAAAGAAAATTCTTCAAACCACTTACCAGAAAGTCTCAAAAGATGCTCCATACGGTTCAGCCGGTTCTCAAGTCCCTCGATGTACTTGGCACTTCAAATCTGTCAGCAACCACATGATTTCGCAATGAGGTGAAAGGTCATACCCTTTAGGAGGAGCACGCTTCTTCTCAACTTGCGTGAAGACACACTCGGTCTTATAGTTGATACAGTGAGTACAAGAAGGCATCTTGCCGTCACACTTGATCTTTTTCTTCCGGCACATATCACAGGCCTGTTGGAGTTCCGATCAGCACACAATACTCTTAAGCCGGCTGCGCCGGGATCTATCCTAGGTCCCATACCCTAGCGATTCTCCTTCTCTTGGGGTCATTTGCATCTTCAAGCAACATAGCCGAGTCATTGAACATCTGCGCAGCAATCTCTGGGGGCAACTGCGGTATGCCATCGTAACCACCAAAAACCTGCGGCGGATGATTCATGATCGGCGGGGCCATGCCCGGGACCTGAAAGCCCATATGGTCCATCTTGTTCGAAGTGAAAGGGTTTCCTGACTAAAATAGTCGGTTGAAGTGGGAGTATCGCGTTTCGAGGTTCGCAAAGCGGCGGTCCCGTGGTTCAATTCAGCGGCAATGAGTCGTCGCCTTGCGACACGAGAGTTGGAATGCGACAAGCAACCCTTATAATGCGATAGGCTGGGCTGTGAGAGTCTCAGTCACGGTGAGATCATCTGTGCGATACGGAGAGTGGGAGCTGGAGCTGGAGCTGAAGCCGGAGCTGTGGAGTGAAGAATATTTTGTTGGTTGGGGTAAATCGTAGATCGGAGCCCACGGATCACTAATAGTTATTAAGGTATGATAATTCAGACAAGGAGCAAGGAGACGGAGTCGAGAAGGAAGAAGCCGAGGTGGGCGATTTTGGAGGCGCCGGTGCGCTAAAAAGCTCCCAGACCAGGTCAAGTCTGTGGTCGACTAACGTTAGCTTGGTTAAGACCCGACTCTATGACTATCACTGTCAGACTGAGGCGGAGATGGAGTGGGGTGGCGGAGTTTGGTTGGTTTTGTCTTGGTGTGAACTCCTCTGGCGGGTACTGACTGAGCAGCGAAGCGAGTGTACAGTACTGTATCAGTAAGTAGTGGTCGACTGTCAAGTCACGACGGCGATGAGGGTGAAGATAATGATTGAATTCAAGTCCAAGTCTACGTCGCCAGATCGTGGTGTTGACGAAATTTTCATTCTTCCGAGTCAACCGGCAATGACAAATTCAAAGCATAAACCGGCAAGTCAAGTATCCGTTAGCATTTGCAACTGGAACTGGAACCTGCTACAGTTGCCAATTGGTACCTTGCTAACCTCAGCTTGGACCGATGAGACAAGAGAAGTCGCAGGGAAGGCAAGGACTCAATGCGCGGGTATTTGTTTCGAATCCGGGAACGAGGAAAAGAAGGTAGGTACCTACCTGCCACTCCTGGTGCATGAAGACCTGAGACCCTCAATCAGTGGAGGGGAGGGTGTTGAAAAATAACTGACCAAAGAGTGTGCTAAGTTTGTCACAAATCATCCTGGGTTTGTCCAAGTATTTCTTTCACTGAGAATGAGGTCTCGAGACTTCTTACTAGTAGGTATGTACATGCCCTAACTACCATCGAGCATCAAGGCGAGGCCGCCGGCAGTCGTCATTACACGTTCCCTTCAATAGCTCATGGCGATGCCATTGGCTTCAGCCAATCACCCTAGAATAGGCTCTATGAGATGCTCTACTGTAGCCGCAGATCAGCTGAATAAACAATCAAGTTGGTAGTTCTCTGCTGCAAGCAATGATATGATGTACAGATTTGTAAACACAACTTCCGCCTTTGCAGCAAATGATCGTCATAGGACCCCTGGCTCTACGGCAGTCAATTTTAACTGCTGAAGGCCTCCACTGTATTTCGTCTCTGCTCTTGGCGATGGGTCGCTGAGAATAGCCCACTGTTTATAGAACAGGGTACATGACCCGGAATCCTTCTCTGGATGGATCAAGTCTCCATGTATACAGCCTTTGCTTGCATGCGATAATATCTTACTATAACGCAATTCTGAACTTGGGCATTGCTCGATTGGCACTTCGTGGGTCTTCCAGGTTGATAGAGATACCTTCTACTCGTTCCTGCGTAGCCAAGCCACTCTTCCGCAAATAGTATGGGCTTCAGCCTAGTAGAGCTTGCTAAATATTGACAACCAAAGTAGCAACATTGGCGTTAAACTTGCTGTTCATCTCATAGTTTATTTCCGTCAAGTGACCGTCAGAGCTAAATAGGTAAGGTAGGTAGCTAAGTCTATGATCAATACCTCTCTGTCAGACTTCAATATTGATCGCTGCGTCAAGACCGGAAAGCCTTGTTATCTCTCGTCTCTCTTGGTCCCCGATCTTACAAAGAATCTGTATGCGACCTTGATCCCCTGATGACGTGTCTCAGACCTAAAACACACAGACAACCGTTGGAACCTAACTAAACTACTTTATCTAGCCCCCCATGCCAACTTGTGTCAACCTAGTCAATGTCAACGGCTCTCTAAACGCCTGGCAACTTAGTGGACTCAATTTCAATTGGAGAAGAGATCGTCCATCCCGAATACGTCGCTTCGTCCGAACCCAAGGGGGGCTGTGCATCCCGAGACACTTCCTTCTTGACTCGTAACAGTATTGGAGAAAGGAGCCAATTCTTGATAGAAAGGCATGGGCATTTTAGGCTCATCCAGCCGCTGTATTAATTAATAACATTAGATGTTGTGGAGTCAAAGCCGTTGTCCACGTCAAAATATAAGTCTCATTACTGAAATTGACGATGGATTTCGAGGCCATCACTTGGGTTCCTTAAGATACTTTGCCTACAAGAAGGCACTTCAATGTTTCTTCAAAATCCGTCATCCGTAAGCACTCGCCTCGCCTTTCAGGGTCTTCAACCCTTTGTTGTTTCGGATTCGCCGCGGGTAGTGTTTGATATGCAACAGCCGATGCGCACCGAAAGTCTAATGAGACTGCCAGGTGTAAGGAAGAGCTCGGAGCCTATAAGAGAGTAACGGAAGTCTGAAGAAGCCATATGCATCTAAATTGGATCTGATGTCACTTTATAATAGCTTGGATTACTGAACAGAGAATATGAGCCAAACGTGACTAACAATACGTATGAAATACCTAGCGTAGCAGTTTATTAAACCTTAACTAATTCCATATATTCAAGAAACGGGGATTTTATAGATTACATCATTAGATGTAATTTGAGCAAGGCACGAAGGACGGCAATTGTCTCTCAAATAAAGCCTTCCAGGCCTTTATATCTTATTCAAATCATGGCTAGCAAGCTTATTATATAGACCAGTTCTTCCTCTCAACGCTCTCTAATCCTTTGTCTACAGCTTGCAAATCCATCCAGGGATATATCCCCTTCCCAGTAGAGGTCGTAATGTCGGAAACGAAGTAAAACAAGAAAAACAAGATAGTTACAAAAACGTCGTTAATGAGAGTCAAGAAGAGAATGGACCATCAAGCGTCGCATAGTATATATTTTCCAAGTGAATCAGCCCAGCTTCCTCCGTTTTGTGGGCAAAAACGTCCTCCTCTTTATACATGTGACTCCACCTCTAATACCCATATCTGCAGGTTTTGTACGTCCAAAGAGATCCGCAGTGGTACGACGACCACCGTTAAACGCCGAACAAGATGCTTCGTGCGCCACTTGTATCAAGTGGCGGCGACCAAGTTTGTAATGAAAAAAGTATGTGATGACCGCGAATTCGCGGTTGCAGCTGGTTAATGTAGCAGCAGTGGAGGCTAACAATATGTGGTGAGATCGCTCATGATGCAGCAGCAGGTACGAAACGCTCAGGTATCAGGGATAATCAAAGCAATACGCGAATGCGGATAGTGATATAATCAGATTCTCTCCTGGAACCGTGATGGTGAGCCAAACGACCCATCACGAGATGCAATGGAGCCACCACCCGTTGAGCCTCCCAGGGCATCAGAATCCGGTCTTGGTCGTGACGGGTCAGTAAAAGGATTCGACTCTGTAACAGGCGTTCGAGCTGGGCCGGACCGAATTACAGGCACGCCACTTATTGGCCGCATTGGTGACCCAAGAGCAAGGTGAGGTGAATCCCGGTCACTCGGATCAAATGCCATAGAGCCTCTCCAGTAGTCAGAGTTACCACTCATGACACTTTCTCGATTCGCCCGGTCAGTCGAGGGAGGTTCGGTCCGCGGATCAGAATAACCGTCACCACCAACCTGAAGAACAGAAGGAAGCTTCTTTCCTGAAACTCGGTAGAACCCTCTCTCACTGACAGGCTCCAGTTCGGAGGTTTGTCGTTGCTTTTTGCCCATCAGTCCCGCAAACGCTGCAGTGATGGCAGCAGATGCCCCAGCACGTTCAGCCATTGATGCGCCACTTCCACCGTCAGGCCCAGACGTTGGACCACCAATTGACCGCGTTCCAGACTGACTCCCACCGAGTATGCCACCTCCAGGATGCTTCTTCTTGTACCTGAGAGCAAACAGGACGAAGAACGCCAAAAACGCCACGCCCGCAATGCTTCCCACGACACCACCTATCACTTGCTTCTGCTGAGGCGAGAGTGTGCCAGTATCGGTGTTGTTGGAGTTCGAAGTGGTCGTCGCCGCTGGTGGTTGGTTATCAGCTGTTGCGGCACCGCTTCCTCCTTCATTATCTTCGTCTCCCCACGAGCCAGAAGACCAAGTTTCCTGAGCCGAAATGCTCGAGTATACCGAGTCAGAGTAGCTGTACGTCGAAGTGTCGCTAGGGTTGATAGAAGAGGTGACGAAGGTCGAAGACACCACCAGGACAGTGGAGGAACTGCGGGTCCGTGAAGCTGTGTTCGTCGTTGGCGGTATCGTGGTTGTGGAAGGCTTGGACTCTGATTGCGTCACGTCGGTAGTAGCTATTAAAGTTTCATCAGACGTCACTTCTGACGAAACATCTTGCGTCGCTTCCGAGGTCAAGTCGGATGTAGTCTCTATTAAAGTAGGGGTGTCGGTTGTTGTCGCGGTCAGGTCATCTGAAGCAAGCGATGTCAGTCAGCACATGGCGTGGTCATAAACTCAAACTATAAATAGGAGGGGCGAATATTCGTACCGGTGGTTACGAGGGCGGTCTCCGACCCACTAACGTCCGAGGCTGTTGTGTCAACGACAGTAGTGGGAGCAGTTGGTGACGTTGTTTCGTGACTCGCAGTGTCAGGATCTGTCGACGTCACAGGTCCATTAGTCTCATTTGTTGGAGGAACCGTGTTAGATGGTAAATCGGCAGTGGGTAGCAACGTCGTGTCATTAACAGGCTCGGGTACTGAATCGGATACGGTCGCATCTGGGACAGGCGCAGACGGTGATGGGTCGGTCAAACCAGGTGTTTCCACGGCGGTCGCGGCGGGAGCGGAGGGAGGTGACGGAACATTGTAGCTCGCAGCCGGATCCGACGCCACGGCCGCCACGGAGATCTTGGGTTCCGGGTCAGAAATGGCGGCGACGGTGATACCCGAGGCAGAATCCACGACGACGGTAGCAGGTGGTGCGTAGTGGGTTTGGACTTCGATTGGCGATCCGACTGAATCGACGACCTGAACAACCGACACAGTCTGAACAACTTGAGTAACGAGATCTTGTTCAGCGCGAGGTTTTAGGGCATTGGCATCGGCGATGGCGTGTACGTGCTTGGGCTGGGCAGCACGAAGATGGAGGTTGGCAGGCGACTTGCTTCGATGCAGATGATGGTGGGAGTGATGAGAGTGGTGGCCGGTCTTGTGGAGCTGCAGATGGCTCTGTTCGGCTGGTTCGTCAACGGCTCTGTCATCAACGGTTTCGAGCTGATGTAATTGGAGATGAGCGTGGTGAATATGGTTAGGAGATATGTCCTTTTCACTTTCGCTGGAACGTAGGAGGCGAAGGTGCGAAGCAGAGCGAGATTGTTGAATAGAACCAGGGTCAGATTCACTCAGGACGGACAGATCCGAAGTAGGAAGGGAATGTGACTGTGAAGGATCCAAGTTTGAATGCAAAGGATCGACATCCGTATCCATATTCCCATTGTTGCTTTCCTTACCCATATCCAGGGCCTGAGCGAGTGAAGGCCCGCTGGATGAGTAAGTCATTGGATTGGATATGGATGCGTCGCGGCCGCGGGCGTGGCCCGTTGAGAACGTGGCGATGAACCTGAAGTAAGTACACTACAGTACTTGCAATCCAGGTGAGGTGCCAATGCCAACTTTCGCTTCGCTATAATTTTAGTGGATGTGGCCCTGTAGTGCTGCGTAAAGGTGGACGTTGCAGTCCAGCCTAGCCAACTAACGCAGGGAACGTGCACCAGCCTGTTTCAGAGGCGGATACCTAAAATAACAACACGACTTTGACTTAAGTGGCTCCTTGAGCTGAAGGGGGACAAGGACAGACGAATCTGACCCCAATGCGGAACACGATTAGGTGATCGTATTCGCTAGTGTGTGCTTCGAGAAAGATGTTTCTGCTTTTTTCTTTGCATAAGTGTCAGTTTCCCTAGAGAGGCCGGTTTCCCTTGCGCCGCTTCTAGAATCGGAAAGAGTGCAAATGGTATCAGCTGCCGTCGACAAAGCACATGATCGTTGAAGCACTCGACTCGAAGGGGAATAGCAACAGATCCAACGATGACGCGCAAGCACTAATCAACACTCACAAACAGACAAACAGACAAAGAATTGGACTGATGTGGGTATGACTTCGTGTAGGGACAAAGGACGGGTCCAAGTTGAATCCTAGGAGATATTTTCGCCCCTATGCAATCTTGCTCCGTCGCTGTTCGGTCCTTTGACTCCTTGATTTGAGGCTTCTTTCCAGGTCGGTACGACACAAAGTCGATATACGGCAACAAATAAATGGCTGATGCCTTGGTCGTGAGACCCGTCCGGCGACGCTGATCTGATGAATATAAGCCCGGAAAGTAACGAGCGGCAGGGCTATCGTGATTGGTGATGCTGTATTGCGTGGTGAGTGCTGGCTGTGATGATCTGCGCTTGCTTTGTTCCAGTTTTTTTCTTGTTTGCGTAGGTATGCACAAACGACAATAATGATCCTCCTGATTCCTTCGGTGTTGGTTATCCTTCCTTTTCAATCTCAGTTTTCAATTACTATTATCGACAATTGTATGGCGACAAACACAAACAGGAGCGCTAGTTGAGTCGTCGTCGTCAACGTCGTAATTTTTGGTCGTCCAGATTCGTCTCAGAAGGGATGGTACAAAAAGAGCGATGTCGTTCAAGAAAAAAGAACAAAGAGAGTGACTAGTGAAGACAACAGAGCAAAAAAAGAGAGTATTACGGTCGGTGACAAAGGCTAGCAAGAGCAAAGAGAGAAGCCCAAGCAGAGCAAAAAAAGAGAGGGACGGGAAAGAAGAGAGACAAGGTCAAGACAAGACAAGACGAGACACGACGGGAGGCGCCTATACTAAAATTGATGTGATGCGTGACAAGGAAACAGGAACAGGCCGAGAACACAAGCCAAACACGACCTTTCCTCAAGGTACTGTTGATGGTGACCTTCTCAGAGCGTTCCTCAAGGTCGTGCGTGTGTGTGGTGCATGGATCCATGGGGGTCCCTACTTGGTCTGTGGTACTGGTACCTGGAGCTATTCCTATTCTTCTCTCAGTCTTTCCCGTTTCCCTCTCTGTTCCTCGCGAATTGCGTGCCTCTCCCCTGTCAATATTCGGTGATCATGCCTAGGTCAAACTGGACGATGCGCGGTTATGAATGAGCTAACGGTCATGGACAAGAGGCCCGAGATGGAGATAATCTCGCTTCAAAGAGGCAGGCCAATCAACGTGGAGCAGCCGTACGACATAACGACATGGGTGGGATCAGTAGGGCCATCACTTTATTAGCCAATGCCCACGAAATACGACAAGAAACATGATTCGGAGGTATTTAGAGCCGCAGGGGGCATGCCACGGTTGAGTCGTGCTCTGGTTGGCGTAATCCAGAATTGGTGCTCAACCAACAACATCTCACGGATGGACTGTTCAACTACAGCGGCCACGTTGTACAGAACTTGAACCATGGTGCGGCATAACGTTGGGCCAGATCTGATATACTCGTCAAAGTCACGCTCAACAATAGCCCCTAACAGGAAGCAAAGCAATCAGCTAACAAGAAACATTCAGCCCACAGGAGCCACAACTGCGCTTGGAAACCAGGGTCTGATGTGCAGTGTGTACTGGACCCCAACCCTCAGGGAGCAAGAAAAAACCAAAGACTTTTCCCAAGTGATAAAAATAACTGGTCTAAAGGCTTCCTAAGTCTATACTAAGTTTACCTAAATCTACTTAAATATTTTTATCACTTAGGATAGAAGTCCTAAGTCTTCTTGCCCCCCTTGCCAGAATCTTAAGCTTCTATTCTCTTCGCTTTTGTGACTGCGAGCTCGAGGGAGCCGATGAGTTGCTGATAATAATAATAATAATAATAACAACAACGACGACCCCCCTTAACCCGTAGAAACAGGAGTCGTTCAACGCCTACTCATTCAACAGTCAAACCCACTGAGACGCATGATTGAATCCATGTTCCCGGCTGAATAGTCTTACGTACTATACTATTATCTTAAGCTATTCTCTAGATGTTGCTAGGACCAAAGTGGTGGGTTTTGGTAGGAGAAAACGGTGGCCCAGCATGGGTGGGTGTGGCCCGGGCCCCGAAGTATGGTTCTCATTCAAACAACGGAAGAAGCAACGCAATCGGGGAAATTAAACCAGGGTCGCTGAGCACGCATGTGTCACGGCGGACCTGACGAATCGGGGCTAACAGCTGATATTCGATTCAAAGCTTGGCATTTATTGATGGACTGCCATGGCCTCATAACCGATGTATTTTGTGATCTTATTATAAGCCGGAGGTTGCGAAAAGGGGGTCTGAATAGGAGATTAATCATCATCTTCAACATCTGCCAGCAAGGTAACTTAGTATTTGTATCCGTAGGAGGCTAAGTGATCATCAAATATTCCGAGCTGCAAGTTAATCAACCAATCTGATGTGAAGGATGAAAAAGATCGACATCCAGTTTCAGGCCCTAGGAATAGAAATGTTTATTATCCTCGATGTTATATTGAGCCTCAGTAAGTTCTGCATTTTTAAAAAAGAAAAAATTCTCTCAGTGTTTCTCCTCCTTCCTTCATTCTTTTTCTTTTTTAGCATACTATCAGTAGAAACATTTCTGCCCCCCCAGTGACGTTCAATTCCTGAGACCTAAGAATATTCCAAAAATACCCTTCCACCACGTAAACCAAAGGCCTGGCCCGTATAGATATGGGTCCCTGGTCCGTGATGACCTGAGCCTTGGCCCGCCTGCGACAGTGGATCTCTTGTTCTTTGAGCATGCCTGTCTTACTCTCTTTCAAGTCGCCTCAACGTCCCTTGATGCGATGTGGTGGGCACTATGGCTCTAGCAGGAGTAACACAGATATTGCCGCAGGTCTAGGTTAACTTTTGGTTGATGATCGTCTCTCAGACTACGACAAAATCGCGATACTTAATGCTATAACTCAAGCACAAGCTTCTCGTCACGGACTTTCGAAGCCATTTGCTAACCAAATCTCGTGTTAGTCGGTGCTTGGTTGTCGCAGGTGCAGATGACGACCATGCGCTCTCGCTCCCACATTCCGCATTTTCCTCTATGAGATGTCTTGAGGCTAGGATCGAGGAACGTGGTGAATGATCTGGGCCCAGCTTATGGAGGAGTCCATTTGTATGCTTGGAACTGAATCCACTATCGGCGGGAACGGTGTCTTTTAAAACTATGCCAATGGCTTTGTTGACCTGAACCACACTAATTATCTAGCATACACAAAGCTGAGAAAACGGTCGTAATAAAGGTATAAGGTTAAGCTTACTTTGAACTGGCTCGCCCTTTAGGGACCAATTAGTAGCAACGAGCCCAACTGGATTCGTGATATGGTCAAATGTGTATACCCTCCTGTCTTTCGTGACAAACAGCTTAGATTGTACAGAATTTAAATACTGCATGTTTTGAAGGGCTAGGGAAGGCAAGAAAACTTAGGACCGCTATTCCATGGACGAAAAAGATTGAAGTAAGTTTAGGTAGGCCTTTGGATTAGTTGATATTGATACCTTGAGTCGAGTTCGTAGCTTTCTTGTTCCCTACCTTCATAAGGAGGGTTGTGCATACATGTATATAGGTTAGTATCTAGTCACCTTTGTTGGCGGTCTTGCGGTATGATCAACAATCCTCTAGTTGGGTGGTAGACCTTTGTTATGATATAAATGAAAGAAAAAAATACTTGGGCTGCTTCAGATTTAACTTCGGAAGCTTTTGCTCAAGTATGCTTGGCTTCCTGAAAGTTCTTGATCTTATTCTGGCTCCTCCCCAATGCTCGGGTATCGCTTTCTGCCACTCGCACATATGGGTATCTGTATTATCCTGATCATACTTACAGCATGCATTCAACACTCGGTCACTTAAATGTTCCCTTCTCCATGTCTTGAATTGTCCTTTTGGTCATGTCATCTTGCACCCACCCCATGATTCTGTTGCCAACATCACCAACGAGCTTCTCATAATGTTGCCCCGCGAAGAAAAGACCACAGTGTGCACCGACTTCGTCCACGTCTGCCATGTAGATGTCGACCCACGTTGGATCATCTATTCTGCCACCCTTGGTAGGCAGATTGCAGAATTTTCGGAGTTTCCGAGGTTTTGATGACTTAAGGCCACGAGCCTTCGTGATGGCTTCGGCTTCGGCTTCGGCTTCAAGTTCGTATTGGTTTTCAAGATTTTTGGTCCGCTGGGTATCTTCATGTTCTTGCATCTTCTGAGCCTCGTTTTCGTGCTCAGAAGCTTCCTTGATAAGACTTTGCTCTTCTTTTTGCGATTCCTTCTCTTTCCGTTGCGATTCCTTGAGAGCTTCCTTTTCCTGTCGAGCAGCTTCTTTCAGGGCCTTTTCTGCCTCCTTTTGTGAACGCTTCTGGCGCTTTTCGATGAGTTTCTCACGCTCTCGTACTGCCTTGGCATGGTCTTTCAGGGCATTCTCGTGGGCACGTCTAATGCGCTTGGCCTCACGTTCAACTTGCTTGCGCTCATCTTTTTCCGTGTACAAACTGGGGTCGGGTATATCCGGGGTTGTTGGGGGATCAGGGAGAGGAGGCAGATCTGCCTCTTCTTTTCCTGGTAATGAATTATTTGTTCCCTTGGCGTCAATAGGCGCTTCGTCCTGGAAGGTAAGAGTAGCAGTATCAGGCAGAGGATGAGCAAGAGATTCCTCGTCAATTGGCGTGGGATCAATGCTCTGCATGGACAACCGATTAATATCAGAAGCTAAAGCTTCGTAATCATCGACTGGATTGTCTTTTATTGTGGTATCCGACGCCCGAGCTTTTGCATCTGAATCTAGTAAAGTTTGGTGATCCCTAGAATTCCCCATGGTATCACGATGCTCCAAGGTGATGATAGGCAAAGGACTCTCCTGTCGGGTATGGGGCTGGATCCGTTCGTCGATGCTTATCTTGTTTGGTAGAAAGTCCAATTCCACGGAGGACGAAGATGCTGAACTGTTCGACTGGGCATATCTCGTTTCGGGACAAGTTGTGTTGGCTGTACTAAGCTGGGGGCTACTAACATCGGGGCTTGCTTTAGGTGATTTTGGGCGCCCGGTGCACAGAGTGTAGTAGTTGACGAAGCGAACTCTTGTCAAAGGTCTATCTGAGCCCTGGTTCATCTCTCCTGTTTGGAGATCATCAATATCTTCCAGGGCACGTATCTTGCGATACCGGGACTCAAGTCCTGTCGGGTCAGCAAGGCAGCTGCCAAACTCAAGGTATGAGAATATGTGTTTGGCGGCAGCCTGTATCAACCCCTCGGAACGATACTTGTTGGCGAAGTGAAACATCCGTTGCACAAAAGGGCGTTCTTGCAAGCCCGAGTCGTTGAAGAAAGGTTGGTTGAAGTAGGGCTGGTTAGCGAAGGGATCACGTTGCGGCTGAGACGAGGATGCAATTGACGGAAGGCTTGTGGATGATCCAGGATCAGTGCTTTGAGAGTTGGTGAGATATAGTGAGGAGACACTGGGGTCACCAGGGATTGACGCCTCAGGGCTATTGGGAGTTGTGCCACTGGTGCCTTTCTGGTTGCTATCTTGTGGTGGTGTTGGTGCGGGTTTAAATAAGCTAGTTATACCAGACACAACGATACCAGGATGAAGGCCAATGAATGGACAATCCAGAGATACATGTCCTATAATTCGGTGCTTGAAAGGGTATAAACCATATGGACTTGGGTTGGGCTGTCGTTGAGTTTAGCAATATCCATGTGTACAACGAATTGAGTTGACGTACCATAAGTACAACGTCGGCAGCCAGGATACCTCCCATCGAATGCCCAACAAGAACTACATCAGTGTTTGGGGACTCATGGGGACGAAGCCACTCGCTGAAGTTATCTCGTGCGACGCCTACTGAGCGATAGGTCTTGTACCGCGGATAAATCTTTGAGTGAATGACATGAGACTCGGCGAGGAGATTGGCCAGAAGAGCATGAACATGGGCAGGAAACGATCGAAAAGACTGGTCGTTGCCTAGGAATCCATGAATGTAGATGATCAGAAGTTTGCGCCGACCTAGGTAATCAGCAGGGGTTGCGGCCTGGCTATCTCGAGAAGTGTCGGGTAGCAGAGACTGTGTGGACGAAGATCGTGGATCTGGGCCAAGCCATGGTCCAGAAGAAAGAGTATGCATGTATGGTCCAGGAGTTGATGTCGATGAAGACGCAGCAGAAGGTGGTGTCTGGTAAATCGCTGAAGTTGAGGAGTTGACTGGCTTTCGGGGAGGTATTGGAGGCCTTTCTGAGTAGGCTGGCGGCGGCGGTGATGAGGGGTCCATGATATCAAATTGATGAGAGATGCCGTGGAGCGAATGATAGAAAAAATGGAAGGAGTTTGAATAAGCCTCGAACGTTACAGCTTCTCTGCCCCCGGTTCACTCATTTGATTCTTCAGTGGCTTATCGGCTGAACTTGGCAACATTGGTGAGTCAGTGTTGTTATATACCGTAAGGTGAGGTGAAAAGACGTTCCATGAAGATAGTGATGAGTGTGGGGTGTCAGTCGTTGGGTCTTGAAGAGGCTGTGCCTCATGTTCAACGAATTGATCAGATTTGCCTCAGGCTGTGACTGGGCCATCCATAAACGTGGGATTCTGAAACACAGG
This sequence comes from Fusarium odoratissimum NRRL 54006, assembly GCF_000260195.1. Classification (NCBI taxonomy): domain Eukaryota; kingdom Fungi; phylum Ascomycota; class Sordariomycetes; order Hypocreales; family Nectriaceae; genus Fusarium; species Fusarium odoratissimum. The sequence goes on along the minus strand of NW_022158693.1, from coordinate 1,525,555 downwards.
TGATGTCGACGGTGCCAAGATCAACAGCGATGCACCAACTTTCAAGTAATTGCAGCCCATCCAGTCCAGTTTGGTTGGTGTAATTAGTTTCTGGTTCTGATCAGCAGGTGGGATGCCTTACCAAAAACTCTCAAGGTCGCAAAGTAAAAGGTGGGGTCCAGGAACACACATTATACACTAATGCGTTCTCCTTCACAATGCAAGTGAGGGCTATCTAGATACATCGTTCGCTCGCGTTTTGTTGTTCACGGTGCACAGGCAGTCCTCGATGCATCTGCATTGGCATTTGGAGGGGCCTTGGAGACGAGTTGCATATGACCGTTCTCAGGCTCCAAGTATTTTATCTATTCTCTCTAGTACATTCATCTTTGAACATCACACTGTCGTTCTCGTCATCTGAAGGCTATCCGTCCTATGCCTTATCCTGTGAGTTATGGAGGAAGCCAACGAACAGGAAAACGGCCGACTCATTCGAATTCCTGTTTTCTATATCCTCGCCATGTCCCGAGAATAGATCCCAATGGGAGAAGAAGGTCAGAAGTATATGTTGTACAACGTGCAGGACAGGTATATCTTTGCAGGGTTGGTGAGAGGGACAACATCTGGCATAATAAAGTCCCATGGCCAGCGAATCGTGACCGCAAAGTGTGAGACTATTCGATCTAGAGGATACAAATGCCTAAAGCTGTCACCAACTCACCACAATATCATAGTTTCGCTCCATACAGTTGTACGAAGTCGATGTTTAGGTTCAGGAGATAATAGAGATGTATGACACAGTTGTAGGCGACGCTGCGAAAGATTGCGATGGAATGAGTGGTCCTGAAACTATTACACGACGCAAGATACACAGTCATATAAGGGAAGGTGTATAACAAACCAAAGACGAGTAAAAGAAATACTAGACATAACCGTTAGCACACCCTCGATCAAGGGAGTTTCTTCTAAGGGAATAAGACAGTAAAAGATATATGAAAAGACAAGGAGTAGAACAAGAAGATGTCTATACCGAAAAAAAAAAATTCTACTTCACCAAGGTAAGGTCGACTTGTAATAAACTTATGCCCCCAGGCTCCAGGGCGGGCTATAAAGTACGGGCTACCTCTGGGTGAATCGCTGCTCGACACTGGCTTTAATTCACTTTGCTCAGCTGTATGGACGCCTAACTACTTGTGTAAACAATAAACACCAGGCTTCTCCGGCTGAAAGAGACCTCGAGAGGGAGATTGCAGAGTATAACCAGAATCTGGTCTCTAAGCACACCCACAAGCCCACTGAACCCCTCAAGGATCGGTGTACTAAATGCTCCAGCAAAACAAAGTAAGGGGTAAGCTCAATAACCATTTCATCGTGCACAACTCACCTCACAAGACATAGGACCATCCTCATGATCGAAAGGAAATCCACGAAGACATCAAGGCCGAGCAAGGCAAGTCGATGAACATCGGAAAGAAAAGCTCAGAGAGAAAGGGTTCGAAGGATTCACAGAATTCTAACGTTGAGTGATATGGTACATAACGAGAAGTTGATTCGCAGCGGGCCTGTTGGAGCTACTTGATCGCTCGTTTTTGAGATGCCTCATTAAATCTGCACCGTGCTCGCAGATACACATACGGACGGCAATTGCTGAAAAGAAAGATATTACGGTAGCTATAGAGAAATGAACAACTCTGCTCACTTTGCCCAAGAACTTATGTATACAACTTTTTTCATACATTAGTTTAAGCCAGTTGCCCTGTGCCTCGTTCTCGTGTGATAGACTTTCCAGATATTAATCGTAATATTCTACACTATGGTATTCCGTATACATATGAGATGGTATCTAAACAAGACATCCGACGAACACCGTACCAACCGTTTGGCCATCCATGCAATTCTCGTCCATCTTTTGTACACTTCCGGATCTATCCAGACACTTATTACATATATGGTTATCTATATCATCCTTTATGGCCGAACAGGAAACCCAAATGATGATGTATAAAAATTAAGCATGTCATGACAATGGGACTTATAACATGCAGGTGCATGCATACATGAAGGCGATTATCAATAGATATCGAGCTCCCTCAGCTGCACGTCTAGCCTCCTCTCGTTGTTCATCGCCCCCTTGACAACAGCTGTATCCTCGTCCACACCGAGCAAGCCACCAGCACCAAGCTCAAGTATGCCAAGACGAACCAGAACGTCCTCAGCGTTCCAGTTGCGCCGGCCACAGATAAGAACGCTGGCAGAATCGTAGGACTCGTCGACCTTCCAATCGCGGCCGGAAATGAAAGCGCCAATGAGCTCATGCTCGCCGGGCGGGAGTTCTGAAGGGGGCTCGGGGGACGATTGTGCTGCACGGAGGAGTAAAGCTGCGATGGGAGAATGAAAGGCGTCGAGGAGGTCGGGCGACGTGAGTGTGACTGCTGGTGCGCTTGAGGACGCAGAAGCGGAGGATGTGGCAGGAGAAGGCACTGTAAGACGGATTTCGAAGCAATACGTAGTGAGGCGGAGAAAGGTGATAGGTGTTGAGCGAGCGGCAATTTCATCCCCCTCTGTTTCCCAGCAGAGAATCTTATCATCTTTGAAGCCGATAGAAATAGTCATATTGGGAACTGCCGAAATGTTGTCGACAACAGGGGCTTCCTCGCCAACTTGGTAAAAGCTCAGATTTGGTCCATGTCCAGTATACTCAGGACGGAGCTTCCAACCAAGCCAACTCCATGAGGGGAAAGGGCCCTGAAGCTGCAAAGGGTGTGTCGATATATCGGCATTGCCTGGGGGGTCGTACAGCCAACCGAGACCGACAGCTAGCCGATCAGTTCGTGTGGGACTAGGCATGTTTTTGAAGTCCTTTTCATGGAAGAGAGGGAGCCCAAGAACGGTTTCCAGAGCATTATCCATCTGGGCATACTTGTCCAGTATACCCCTGAAAGCGTCCAGACGGTCTTCTGGGAATGAGAATTCACGACTGACGTAGCCGCTGACGATGTTCCTATAATCGCCTGTACGGCCGCCAGCACCGTTGTCAGGGAACACGCGACCGAGGTTGAGGGCGGGTTTTGTCTGTAGAGGGAAAGAGATGGATTCGTGACAGTGGAATGTTTGGCACTGAAAGTAGATTTGCGACGGAGTAAAGACCAGACGACGACGTGATAGGAGCCCTTCCTGGTACGTCCAGCCACGGGATGCCCACTTAGAGTTGGCCACTTCAACATCAGGTCTCGTCAGTGATGTGGTGAAACATCCAGCCTCGGTCTGCAGTGATAGCTGCTCTTCACGCGCCATACTGATACCCGGGATACCGTCTTGCACGCCTTGGCCAGCTGCGACAATGATGGTTAATGCAGAGCGAGCATAAATCTCTCCCATTTTTTCCAATTGTCGTCGGCGTTCGTGCGCGTTATATTGAGGGAAGCAAAAACGGTCAATCCAGAGATATCGGAAACCGAGAGACTTGGTCACAGCTATGGCATCAGTAAGCAGCGGAGGTAGCACCTCGGGCAGGCCATTATGATCCCATTCTTCGTCGGTCGGGCTGCCTCGCACGTAGCTCAGTGTGACATACTCGAGTGCCTCCACGTTGAGGTCGTCCACAAACACCACCTGGTTGTCCTGGCAGTCCACAAGCTTGAGACCTCGGATCGGTGGTCCAGACGAAGCGCATTTCGTATGAGAATGGTTGGACCGGCAAAAGTCCAGCCAGGTCCGAGGTAACGCAATGTCAAGCTTGGGAGGTATCACACGGCCCCGGATCACAGGTGTAGTCTCGCTGTACCCAGCCATATCGTCATCCCCATCCACGATGCGCACAATATAACCCCACGGCAGCACCTTGCTCTTTGTAGTGACCTCGAATAGAACCGCGCCTCCAAGTTCATGTTTCTCTCCGACTCCGAGGCGCTCAAATGCCTGGCGAATGCGCAGATAGGGTGTGAACTTGCGTGTTATGTCCGGCTCAGCGCCTACTAAGGCTTGAAAGAAAATGCAATACGGGCAAGCTGATAGCTCGGCGAGGGTGTGAGCCAGGGGGATCCAAGGCCGCGGCTGTCCTGGGCGCCAATTGAGCAGTGACGGAAAATCAATTGTCGCGCAAATGGCACAGGGCTGGTTCTCTTCATCGGCTATAAGACGACTAAGGCCATTTCTTGCAGGTTTTCTATGCTCTGGCGCTGCGCCGCGGCGACGTCGTGATGTAAGTTGGTGAACATCGGGGGAGCTCTCTCGTGTAGACGCGGAGTCTTCGGTCTGGTGGTGTCCATTGGCGCTCTCTGGGCGACCGCGCCCAAGTCGTGTAAAGGCAAAGAGCCTCGATATCTTCTTCATCCCAACACGAGCAGCTGTACTTTGACCCGCGGAGGGTTTGGCTGCCGCCGTGCCATTCTGGCTCATTGGGCTATTCGAACTTTTGCGAGCTTCCTTTGCGTGGGTTGACGCGACAGCGATGGCGGTTTACGACATGCGAAGGGGTAGTAATGGCAATGATGGTCGCAAAATATACGGAATTTCAGCGAGCGTTTGGTGGTTTAGCTAGTTGATTTGATTTCGGTACTTTAGTGCAATGCACACGCGGGGCTAAAGGTGACGGCGTCGCCGAAAGGGGTCGAGCAGCGGGGGTTGAAGAAAGGGGAGGGAAGGAAAATATATGCCCACTAGGTATATCGATCTTGCTTCCCCTTTTCAACTCCAACTCATGTTAGTCAAATCGATTGTCAAAATGAAAATCTTTTGGGGGCCTGAGGGCGCTGTGGTTGTAGTAGAACAAAGAAACGAGAAGGGATAGTCCAAAGTATGGAAAAGGCAATTCCTCTAATGGGGAGGATGTGGTATGTTCGTGCTTGGCATGACCGAAGGCCCCGAGGTAGGAGTAATCAAGAAACGAGCCAATTATAATAATAAATACCCAGTAATTACCTACTTAATGACAAAAGTAGCTGGATTCATCCACATTCAATGTGTGAAGTTGCCTATCCAGAGTCAAGTTTCTGTCACTACTTGACCATAGTAGTATCGCATCACCGAATGCTAGATGCTCATTGTCTCTTCCAAGGTCAAACTTCAGTTTGAGGAAGCTCTTATGAGCTTGTCAATCATAACCCAAAATCGGATGCAGGTCTATCATGCCGCCATATCGTACGTTTAGGGCCTGGGAAATCGGCAAACATGATAGCCGATCACCTCTTATCCGGAACGCGATGAATAGACAAGATTTCTTTGCGACAGTGGCCGCTTTGTTGATATTCGGTAGAATTTCCTTCGCATCCCATTGGATACTGCATGTTATATCTATCGTCTTATTCTACCACAACGCCTTCCAAGCGCCATTCAGCTGGTCGGAGGAGCACCTTGGCTTGGCTAGGCTTGGTTCAGCAAGAGCAAAGCTTGGATGGACAGCCAAGTCTGGGCTCTGATGGATATTGGGTCCATTGATCACGCCGCAAATCTTCTTGAGTTGTCTCTGATAGATAGGTCACAACAAGATTAGTAGTAAATTGCCTTAGTAAAGCCCCTTCTATTACCTCCATGGCTGGGAATGCTTCTGTCTACCTGATTCAATCATTGTACTCGAAGGCAAAATATGCAACTGCATTTGCCTTGTCGTGTTGACTTGCCTTCTTAAAAGACCCTGAAAGAACTGACAATTTAGTCAATGCCGGGAATAAACAATGGAGCACCTACATTTCGTCCGGGCTTCTGGATTGGGAATGACGATGCAGGGGCCAGGGGTCTCGCAAGTCGGGACAGGGATTTTTTGGTCTTGGGCTGCATTTCAATGCATGAGCTTTTTCCTTTTTCCCGTTAACTTGGCATGCGAGCTCTTCCGGGTCGATCATATAAAAACCCTGTTTACAAGAAATTATGTGAAGTATTGAACTGTCCACATCACAGCATGAAATGACACTCTTTTAATACCTGTAAAAATACAAGTTATTCGTCCTTTTAAACCATTCAGTTCGGTGAAACGCTAACATGTGTCTGGTGCAACCATCTCGACCGATTCCACGTGGAACTTGTGCTTCCGAAGACATCCACCTTGCTAGCGTTTCTTCTCAACATGGAGCATGGACTCCTTATTGAACAAGAATCCTTGGTCTGAATCCCGCGCATTGTCTTCGATCTGACACTCGATTATCCATATTATTGTGATCTACAGGCGTTCAAGCGGTACAGCTGTCATTTCAGCCCCATGTCCGTGCGACTCGACGTCATAACGAAAAGGACCCTTGAACATCATTTTGGTATAGGGTAGCCTTGCGGGCACAGATTCTCGAACTACAACTGGTCGCGTGACCTTGTTTGTAGAACCAGATAAAGATTCCAGGGCATTTTGTAAGACCTTATCTCATATTTCGTATATGCATGTGTTTATTTGTGTTTCAGATCGTTTATGAACCGGGATTGCCATGGTCAGATCAGATCATGGTAATACAGACATCAAGGAAATAGCCCGATCTACCTGGGTCGATACTTAATGCATGGTATTGGACAAGAATAAGGGAACGCCATGCTTTCATATATTGTATTCTCTCCCTCTGAGAGAACCATGAAAAGATCATGCATGCTAGATAGAATAATGTATGGACTGAGGGGCCAAGTTCGATCAATCTGTATATCTTGTTGTATCCATCTCCACTGACATCATCACCCTATTCTACACGTAGCTCTACGAAATCAGGCATAAGCAAGGGTATTGTCATGTCGAATCTTTCCGGGAATTCCGACGTTGACTTCTCCTCCAGCCACGGAAGGTCCTCTCACGACAATCTACGAATTTGTTAGCATGTCAAGTGATTTAGGTGCTGCGGTGGGTAACTTACATGGCCTTCAATTTTCTCATCAGTAGTCTTGTGAGCTCCAGCGTCCTTGAGATATAGCTCGACGCTGGTCAATGGAGGACCAAAGTGTGTCTTGGCATCAACCAGGAGTCGATAGTCGTAGAGAGCGGTCTGGCAAATAGCTCCAGCCACCTTGGCTGCGGTTAAAGCGTACACAACCCTCGCCCCAGTAAAGATACGCAGATCTGACAAAACGTTGGCTGGGAGGAGAGGGGTATCAGAACCTGCACGCTCTGCAACTAACACCAGACGAAGCTTGCCAGGTGTTGTGCCAAGGGCCGGGGCTGCGCCAGAAGAGAAACCAGAAAGCAAGTTGGAGGTGGCATGAACTCCCTCCAGGGCCAGAGAACGAGTTGCCATGACATGAGAGGCGTTGGCCAAAGAAGATCTCAGCCTAGACGTGGACTCCTCATGAGTCTTGAGAAGTGTCTCGGGACTGGCAACCAAAACAGTGGGAGCCACCCCCTGAGTCGCCAGAACCAGGTCTGGTGACTTGCCGGCGACCGAGTTCAGTGCAATGGAAGCATTCGAATAGAGAGCGCCAAGTGTAAGAACGAGTGTATAGACGTTGGCAAGAGAATCAGCGGGTAGAAAAAGATCCGATGGGTTGATGCGCTCCTTGGTAGGGATAGCAGCGAGTTGAGCAGAAATAGCAGAGACAAGGTTGGCCTGGCTGAAGCGCACCATTTCCTCAACCTCGCCAGGCTCAGTCTGCCAAAAGGTGACGACATCGGATGGAGTCTTCCCGGGGTCAATAGTCGGGAGCTCGGTGCCGGCATGGGCGGGTGAGTCGCGAAGAATATCCTGCCAAGTAGCGACGTTGATGTTGCCGCCAGTGCCTTCAGGGATCTCATTCCAGTCCATGTGGCTACTTCCTTCGTCTGTGACCCAAATGAGTTGTCGAAGAGATGGGTAGGCCTGGATTACAGCATCGAAGGGGAATGCGCCAGGAGCGGTAATCAAGGTATCAGCGGCAGAGCGGCGTAACATGGAAACAAGCTCATCATTGGACACATCAAAAGGGATCAGGACCGTTGTGAGGTTTTGGTAGAAGCTGCAGGCGAAAAGCGTCACCAAGAGCTCGACTGAGTTCGGCAGGTAAACGGCAACTCTAATACCACCAGACTCGGCGATGTGCTGTCCAATAAGATTGATCTGACGAGTGATATCATCTTGGGTTTGTTAGTATTGTCCATTTTCGCTGACATGTCCCAACCATACCGAGCTTGTGATCCACAACGTTCTGGGAACCGAGGACAGTCAGAATTCTTCCCTTGGCCCCGTTCTCGCCGCCCTCAGCTGCCCTCTTCCAGATATCTCTCAAGTCGCCATCACGACCGCGAGACCACTTAGAAGCTCCAGTATCCTTCACATTAAGGCCAGTATTGAGTGGCATGCCATGAGGAGCAGCCTGGGATCGGTAAATAGGACTCTCTCCTTCATTTCGGACTGAAGACGGGACGGCTTGGCGAGCTAGGAGCATGGGATGCACATCGGGATCGCGGGTCGAAATAACTCGATATGAGACCACAGCAAGCAGGAGGGTCACTAGACCAGTCGAATAGACGTTCCACTGACCGAACAGGTTGGTGACGCCTGCGTCGAGGCTGTCAAAGACGCCCATGATCGGTTGTGTGTCTCGCTTATCGTGTATTGCAATGCGATAGATACTCCGGGACTTTGTAATAGTTGAAGCTGGGGCAAATCAGCCATGCAGATTTAAAAGTCCTTCGCCTGGTGTGGACTTGGGGTGTAATATTATAATCAAGGTCTCAGATTTTGGGCGGGGAAGAGAATGAGGCGGCATTGATGGAATGGATGTGGGGAAAGCTCGGGGCTGAGCTGAGAGCTTCACGTCACTCACTCTCTTGGCTGGCTGCCTCTGACTGTGAAGGAGACGGGAGGCAACAAAATCCAGAACCTCTTTCCTAAAGACAAAAACAACTAGGATAGACTTAGTAGATCTTTAGACTCCTTAGGTATGTTTAGGATCTAAGCTTGGGGTCAGAAGTTTTCTTGCTCCCTGACTGTAGTACATAATAAATCAGCGATGTCAGTCATTGTAAGCGGTTGCATTGTCGATACATAAACTTCCGTGAAAACCTATTCGTACAAAGGGTAGTTCAAGACAGCTACCTACAAACTAATCTCATCACCATTCAGTCTGTCAGATTTTAAGCCCAGGACATTAGTTTTAAAGCTCGATATAGCTCTGAATAGAGCCTCCCAGTCTTGGATAATAAGACAGGCTGGGTTGGGTTCATTCGAAACCCACCTCCCCTGATTAAGTACATGATATATAAAGCCTACTAATCTTCTAAGTCTATAGACAGAAAGCCAGAAGAAGAGCCATTCTGTATAGAGTCTGGTCTTAGTTTATGATGATATTTATCTAATAAAACAAATGCCGAGAAGATATTAGTCTGTTAACATTAGGCCTAAATTTATGAAATTTATCAAGTTTTTTCTTATCAATGATTATTCACAAGGGCGTCACTTCACTCAAAAGCTCTCTGGTATCAACCCCGAGACAGTGTCTTTTAATGTTCCCCTTCTACGTATCATTTACCTTCGCTCTACACAACATCACTGATTAAGTAAGGTAATGAACACACCGCAGCGCGCTTATCAGAAGCATGCGCAATCATCCACTAGATCAATACACACCAGTGACAATCATAGGCATCAATATAAAACAAGGCGTTTTTTTAATCAGGACTCCTCAGTCCAGTCTGGTTATCTGTTCTACTACGGGAACTGAGCCCATGTATCCATGGTCCCGTCTTCAGAAGCCTCGTGACCCATTCATATCCCATGGAGTCAAAGCCTTCGTCGTGTCCTCCTGACTTGCAAAGAGCAAGAGCTTTTGATTTCCTTTCCATGCCGTGCCGCCCAAACCAAAATCCATAACCTGTGGGCGTCGCGCGGCAACGCTCGTGCTCTCCGATCTGTTAAGATATTAAAACAGACATAACCGTCCTGTTGACCATTAACCTTTGTTCCTCCAGCTGTGCTTATTGCTCTCCCTCCGGTCCCCGTTCCCAACAGGGACCAGCGAGCAATTCGTGACCAGAGAACCGAGAAATCCACTTTTGTCTATGTGTGTGCACGGCGAAAACATGACCCTCTATCGTGAATGCGTGAAAAATGCCCTTGGGGTAAAGGGGATAACCCCAGGTAGACGGCGGAAACATAATATTCGTAATGCTGTGTCAGATCTGTTGGCTCATAAGCCTAGATCCGTCTGCATCACAGCGTGCTGCCAACGTCTGAAAGCTCCCCACATCTCGGTCTAAGGGTATCAAGCGACGAGTACGCCGAAATCAAAGAAACGCAATCTATCAGATGCTTCGTGAAATCCCTGGACCGAACCCAATACTGCCTGTTGCCAGTAGCGATGGCATTCGTCTGCCACAGATCATGGTGTCGCCGTGTCGTCCAAATGCAAGTCGTGCATGCAACCAGATAACATCGAGAAAAAAACATAAAAGAAAATCGCAAACGGGTGATGCTGCAGAACGCGTCCGCTAGCATCGTTCCACACCTTGTCAGGTGCACATTTCTCGATGGCGCGAGATGTTTACCACCAAGAAGACTGAGCTCCAGGGCCACTGGGGTTTCCATAACCACCACCTCCGTAGCCACCGCCGCCGCTGTAGCCACCACCTCCGTAGCCGCCGGAGCCACCGAAACCGCCTCCACCATAGCCTGAGCCCTGAGAAGGAGCATTGAAGCCGCCGCCGCCGCCGTTGTTGCCGCCAAAGCCGCCACCACCACCGCCGCCGAACTTACGGAAGTCACGTGTTGCACCACCACGGCCACCACCACCACGAGAACGACCACCACGACCACCGAAGGAAGACTCACGAGCAATGGTCTCGAGGAAAGCAGGAACCTCTTGGTTAGCTTCCTTCAGGAGATCCATAAGCTCCCGAACAATTCCACGGTTGCCTCGGTTGAAGAAAGCGGTCGCAATACCGGTGTTTCCGGCACGACCGGTTCGACCAATTCGGTGAACGTAGTCATCAACATCAGTAGGAAGATCGTAGTTGATAACATGCAAAACATTCGGAATGTCCAACCCACGAGCTGCGACAGCGGTAGCGACCAAAATCGGGCATCGACCGTTGCGGAAAAACTCAAGAGCGCGCTCACGCTCACGCTGGGTACGATCACCGTGAATGGAAGTAGCTGGGAAGTTCTGGTTGATAAGGAAATCCGAAAGGGAATCGGCCATACGCTTGGTCTCGACGAAAATCAGGGTCAAACCATTGGCGTTGGAGTGAAGGATATCCAGAAGAACGGAGCGCTTGTCGACATCCTCGACATACTCAACCTTCTGGGTGATGTTCTCTGAAGTAGAACCAACACGACCGACAGAAAGGAAGATATAGTCCTTAAGGAAATCGCGGGCAAGCATCTGAATATCGCGGGGGAAGGTAGCCGAGAACATGAGAGTCTGACGGTCCTGAACTTGAGGCATGTCCTCACCCTCCACAATGCGGCGAATCTGGGGCTCGAAACCCATGTCAAGCATGCGATCGGCCTCATCAAGGACCAGATACTTGATGTTCTGCAGGGAGATGCGACCTCGCTCTATGAGATCGACCAATCGACCAGGAGTAGCAACAAGCAAATCGCAGCCACGCTCAATTTGTCGGAGCTGGGAACCAATATCGGCACCGCCGTAGACAACACAAGGTCGGACCCAAGATCGGTAGGCGAACTTTCGGGATTCATCAAAAATCTGGGAGACAAGTTCGCGGGTAGGGGCAAGAATCAAAGAGGTGGGGTAAGCCTTGCGCTGACGGCCGAACTGGCCAGCGGCATTAGCGGGCACGGGAGAAGGGCCGTTGATGAAGGCCTGAGAGAGGATGGGGAACAAGAAACCACCCGTCTTTCCGGAACCAGTCTGAGCACAGGCCATCAGATCACGACCACCCATAACAATGGGGATCGAGTACTTCTGGACAGGAGTGGGAACCTTGTAGTGAGCAAGCTCGATATTGCGGCAGAGATGCTCATCCAGAGGAGGAGTGGTGAACTGGTGGACAGGCTCAGGAACCTCATGACCAGAAGCCTCAACGGGAATGTCATCGTACTTCTCGAAGTTGATACCGGTGTGCTGCTTGGAAGGGTCATCGGGGGTACCAAAAAGCTCGCGCTCGACACGGGGGTTAGCCGGGCCAGGAACGTGCTTTCCATCGCGCCACTGGCCATCACCAGAGCCGCGGGCAGCGTAACCACCACCGCCTCCAGAGTGACCATCCAAGTTGCCGCCACCACCGCTGTAACCACCTCGACCGCCCCAGCCGCCCCGGCGGTTGTTGTTGTTGTTGTTCTGATAGGTGGGAACGTCGTTGCCCCAGTTGGATTGACGGGCACCATAGTTTTGGCTGCGAGTTGTTAGTGACTGTTCGATCAAGTTCATGTAGATAAAAAGAAACACTTACTTAGCCCATGCACTGTTGCCAAGACCATTGGGACCAGGTCCAGAAGGAGGAGGACCACCGTTCATAGCAGGAGGACCACCCTGGGGAGCACCGCCCTGGCGGCGCATGTGAGGGGGGATGTAGGATCGTTGACCCTGAGGAGGGCCCTGCTGGGCGCCATCGTTGAGGGAGAGACCACCCATGTTGATTTGATCAGCCATGATGACAGTCGTGATTCGGATCAGAATAGACGTAGAAAGATAGTTGGGTCGTAAAGACGCGTAGAAATCCGAAGCCGGCGAATAATACTCTCAAATGCGAAAGAGAGTGATGGTGTTGTGAAATTCCCGTCGGAAGAAAAGACAGGAAAGACAAGAGAGAAAGAAACGGAAGACCAACGCTTCCAATAATTTCCCGAAATAGATTACTTTTGAGCACAAACAAATGTCAGTGCTATGCAATTATCCCTCGAAGAACACGCAGAATCTTCAAAGGAGAGACGAAGGAAAGACAGAGTCTTGAAAAATAACACGGATGGAGGGGGGATGGAGGAGGTTTGTGGGATGAAGGGTTTGTTGTGGGAGGAAGAGAAGAAAAGGGACAGAGTTGAGAGAGAGAGGCGAAAGAAGAGTGGGAAAAAAAAATTGGTTGATGTGATCAAATAGGCTTAGTGCGGGCATCTGTCGAGTTCAAGATTTTTGGAGGGGGTTGCTCTGCGGTGAAGGCGAGTGGGAGGATTTTAGAGTGAGAGTGGGTCAGGGAAGGCCGTGAGTGGGCGAGGCGAGCCTCGAGGTCTCCGAGAAGTATCTTTTGGCCACCGCTCACGGCTGATGCAGCCAGTGAAGTTCGGAGTTTGGTGGAGAGACATAAAAAATGCTTGTCAAGAGGCTTGAAGTGGCTGGGCAGAAAAAGAGAAAAGTGACTAACCTGGTACTTATGATGGAGAGCGCACTAGCTCAGCCGTAGACTCTTCTAAGTGGACAAAAGAATTGTCCTGAATCGCTGTTAATGGTGCAGACGTCAGAACCTCGAGGACCCTGTACTTGCTGTGAAACTTACACAGTAGTCAAATGGCGGGCACTACCTGATTCTAATCTGTATCTTTTCAAAGCCTAGAAATTACATGGGCCAGCAAGGGAGGCAATTGCAGAAGGGCAAAGAATCCGGGTGGAAGCACGCGTTGAGTAACTCGAGGCAAGGGGCATCACTTAGAAACCGTGGAACCTCAGGTACTTGACCAGTACCTCGATACTAAGCCAGATTCTGGGGCGGGCTAACAGCCCAGATGGGCTGGGGCAAAGTGGGTTAATAGGGGACTCCTGGCAACCACAGGTGATGACGATTGTCGCCCAGTGATGGGTTTATTTTGATGCCACCTACTCCGTAGGTAAGTTTACTTTGATTGTCAGGTATGAGATGGTAACAGGACAGTGAGGTCAACAAAGGCCAAGCAAAGGCCATGGGAAACGCAGCTACATAACTGGCTATGAAGAGAAAGCGATACATGAACAATTGACCGGCCACTCCTATGTATGCACTTAGGTAATTTGACTTGAGGCACTGGTGACAATGTCGAAGACCCTGCACTCTACCGGATCTGGTGTCAGAACTAGGATCTAACTACAATACTTGCGACTCGGCATGTCTCGATAAATGGTTTTAGGGAACAATAAAACAATTACGGACACAGAAAATGCGTCAGCTTTTTGTTTGAACAATCTTGCCAAAGACCGCTAGGAAGACTGTGTAACACAGGAACATACAGGGATATGCAAGGACCCTGAGCTTGTCCCGTCGGCCCTGGTTTGGCTACGTTGTAACAGCTAATGGATCCTGTAAAATAAAGTAAGTTGGATCGCGGCAGCCTGAAAATCTCCGATAAGCGGGACACGAGCGATCTGACAACTAGAAACAATACGATTCAGTACCAGACATGCAGCTCACCAAACATTGACGCCTGGCGAATATGATCTTACCATTCCTTGTGCATGTCTATATCCAGGTTGTACAGAGCCTGTAAGCAAAAGCGGAAGTTCGTCCAGCGAAAATGATATAATCGATGGTAAATTATAAGATATTTGGATAAAAGACATGAACCGAGTCCAAAAAGACTAGGAATATTATTCGGTTTTTTTTTAAACCTACTAACTTCCCCAAGAACTGCCTACACACTCACCCAGATGCCTCATGGCAAATACGTAACTGTACTCCGCAGTACATCAATTTGGACGAGACCACCCTTACGGATCTCCCATGCACCCACGCTTCAGTAGTCCGGATTTAGCATCACGACGGAGATTTTGAAAATCTGGAAAGAATCTGCTGCTCATTGCAACCATCCAATGGCCGATTGCATGATGAAAATTCATATGAATGACGCAGATATAGCCCTTCATCCACGTGGTCAGTAATACTGCCCTCCATACCGATTTTTCATCAGCCTCGCATGACGTCTGGAGCCAGGACCTGAGCTGGGGCGTAAGAGACCGAAATAGTAAGCCTACTGGCAGGACAGAGTTGCTTCTAGGAATGCTTCTTGACCAACCTCATCGAGGCTCCACGGTCGTCTTATCTATGCTTATTATGAGATATAATCTGGATATTGGGCATAAGATACTGGGCGAACTGGACTGGATCCATCGTACTGTTTAGCCTCTCAATAATAAAGATCAAGTAGAGCTATGTCTAAAACACTATTAGTTGAATGATACTGCTGTATGGTTTCTACGGAACATGGTCAGATACGGTTTTCACTTAGAGATATCAGTGTTAGACGTAATTATAATTGCTTTATTGTGTCTCCTTATTCTGACGTCGAACTATAAGATGTTATGAGGCAGTGATATATTATATGCATGTACGAAGTCAGCCATGATGCGAAGCCTCGATCATGAAAACACAAGATGCTTGTTTTCAAAGCATATACAGAGTTTACGACAAATTACGATAATGCAAGTCATCAACCTATTATTAATCACGATATCATAAAAACGACATTTGTAGCCATGGAAGGATCAAAGGCAATCTAATCACACTCTGGCTGACCTTCGAGTGTTGGAGGTAGGTATTGCTAGCAGTAGAGATGCCTGAACCACCGGAGAGTTGCTGGAGACACGATTGATACGTAGCATTCATGCCGAGATAGGTGGCCTGAGATAGATTGAACCCTGCTGTAACGAAACGGCCCTCGATTCACGCTGACCCGGCTTCTGAACAGATCGTCCGGACGAAGCTGGGAAACCTTCATGATGCAAGTATTAGCCTCTAATACCCATCTAGTAGTACAAAGTCATGCTTCTTTCAGTCTGTCGCTGGTCTCAAGCACTTTTGACAACCTTGTCATCATCAAACTCTATGTCGACAATCCCATCGGCCTTGACCGCCTTCACTACCATACCCTTGAAGTCGATCGGTAATCGGCGCTTCAGTTCGTCGGTGCACATTGTCAGGATCTTGATGCCCTGGTGGAGCGTGATATCGGGGTGATGGTGCTTATCGAGGATAGACAGGCAGTAGTATCTGTGATGTTACAAATCAGCACCAGTCCAAGTCCATTCATATATTTTGTCCTGAGACCATAGTCCTCGCAATAACGTACTGTGCGTATCCATGCGCAGCATAAGGAACATCTGCTAGCGACGCTAGATAGTCGAGCCAGTAGAGCGAGGGCTTGCCAGTGATGGGGTCAACACCACCCATGAGAAGGTTGACATTGTAGGGCTTTCGAGATCGCAGACTAGTGGCTAGCTCTCCACGGACAAAGTGAGCCAGGCCAGAGGGAGAAAGATCGGACTCGTTTCGCATCGAGTAGAGCTGGGCATTTCGTTGAATGTATTCGGCGAATTGCACTGCGGAGTGAGCGTTAGCCGTCGTCATCACGGAGCCTGTCGACGTGAAGCTAATTCAAGTACCTGTGTCGCCGGCCTCTCCAGAGAATGCGAGAAGTGTATGCTTGTTGAGAGCTCTGGTCTTGTCATCGGATGCCTTGAGGATGGTGGCGCCCCGCATCGCAGCCTTGGATGCTGCAATGATAGTGAAGTCCTTTCCAGTGATTCCCAAAAGCACCTCCCTGTTTATCAATGTTAGGAAAGTCTGGAGCAGTAGATGCAGCTTGTGGGTAGCTTACATATTGACGATGATTTGATTTGTAGTGGAGGAAGAGTCGGTATGTTGTTGTGGAGGAGTTATTCCAGGTAGTTGTTCAGCCTTCTTCAAGGTCCAGTAGTAGCAACCAAGCAAGCAAGCTCTCCTTAGGCTGTAGCGCTGCGCGTCAACACTTGCCCGGGAAGCTTCCCATACCAGATTTGTTTATGCCTCTCTCTACCGCCTGAAACGGAAAAACCAGACCCACCTACCAAGCTATGACTGGTCAGTTGAATGCTTGAGTGTCAGACAGATTTTCCGCGATCCACTGTCGCTCAACTTTTTTTTTCTGAGTCTAGAAATTTATCTTCGAGGCGGGTTCAAAAGTCGTGAGCAGACAGCCAAGTTCACGACGTTGCCACAATGTCGTCCTTTTTTACGGTTCCAGGTGCACAGAAGAAGCGCAAGCGTACTGAGACGTCAGAGCAACCAAAGAAAAGAGTTGCGCCCTCAAAATCTGCTGGCAAGACAAATTCGAAGAATGCCGGCCCCACCAAAAAGCGAGTCGAGCGAGACGACGAGTCTATCTCTGGGAGCGATTCAGACGATGACGAGAGCTACGATAGCGCCTCAGTCGCGAGCGATGTGGAAATGGAAGACAACGAGTCTGATGATGAGGAGGGTGAGACTGCCGCTGAGCGAAGATTGCGGCTAGCAGAGCGATACCTCGAAAATGTCAAGGAGCACGTGGACGAAGCTGGTTTTGATGCTGCCGATATCGACCGAGATCTGATTGCCGAGCGACTGCAGGAGGATGTAGCAGAGGGCAAGGGTCGAGTATATCGCCAATTGGCCTCGGAATTGGGATTTGACAACGCTTCGCGCACCTTCTTTCGAAGCAACACCAACACCGTCACCGCTATCGCTATATGCGCCCCCTACATTTATACCACGACGAAGGATCTATATCTACAAAAATGGAAGACCCAAGATCTCCCACAACACCAGTACCCACAGACAACCAAGCGCAAGCCAAAGAAGCCCCCAGCACCTCCAAGGAAGCGGCCTGAGCTGGAGGCGTGGTTAAAGGGAAATACGACAAAGTCAAAAGACAAAAACTACCAGCGCCATACAGACCGTATTCTTGCTGTTGCAGCCTCTCCCGATGGTAAATATGTAGCTACTGGTGGCGCAGACCGGAAGCTTATTATCTACGACGCCCATGCCCTCAAGCCCATCAAGGTTTTCACACATCACAGGGACGCTGTTACTGGACTCGTCTTCCGAAGAGGAACGAACCAGCTTTACTCATGCTCCAAGGATCGCACGGTCAAGGTCTGGAGCTTAGACGAAATGGCCTACGTTGAAACGCTGTTTGGTCACCAGGACGAAATTCTCGATGTCGATGCCCTTGCGCAAGAGCGATGTGTTAGCGTTGGGGCACGGGACCGTACTGCGCGTCTCTGGAAGGTCGCCGAGGAGACACAACTTGTCTTCCGCGGTGGTGCTGTAGACAAGAAGTCACGTCCCACGGGTGTTCACCCTCGATCTCTCCTCCACGAAGGTAGCATGGACCGTGTCGCCATGATCGACGATGATCTCTTTGTCACGGGTAGCGACAACGGTGCCCTTGCTCTATGGAGTGTGCAGAAGAAGAAGCCTGTGTACATAGAGCCCATCGCACATGGTATTGACCCGCCCCTGGAGCCCGAGGAGGCATCGGCCGAGGTGAACCCAGACCCTAAGATCGTTCCACCTCCCACACCCCGCTGGATCACCGCTATCCGAACCATTCCCTACTCTGACGTTATTCTCACTGGCAGTTGGGATGGTCATATTCGAATCTGGCAACTTAGTGAGGATAAGCGCAAGATTGAGTTCAGTGGTGTCCTCGCCAAGCCTGAAGATGGAGAGAAGGCGTCCCATGAGGAGAATGTTCATGGTCCTCTTCATGGTGTTGTAAACGATATCGATATATTTGAGCGTGGTGACAGAGGCAAAGATGGTCTTTGCGTGGTTGTAGCTATCGGAAACGAACATCGACTTGGCAGATGGAACCCTCCCGTCAAGGCTGGACGCAATGGAGGTTTCATATTCGAGATTCCAAGGATACAGCGGCCAGTGGTAAACGGCACGAACGAGAGCTCGAATGGCGACGAGCAAGATGAATAAAAAGCATAATAGATACTTGACAATCAACCACTCAATAGACGTGGCGGAGACTGCAACTCATACCACATCTTATATATCATTAGCATATTGGGGATGAATAGGTCTGGGGACCGATGATGCTTCAGGAGTCGGGTGTTAAATAGGAAAAAGCCTTTGTGATGGGTATAAACTTTAATCATCTTTCTACACCTCTAATGTCTCCCTTTCGTTATGTCAGCTCCTTCCCTTCCGATTTCGTGCCCCAAGCAACCGGAACCTAGGTACCTGTAGTGATAACATGATATGGCACCTGGAATTATCTTAATCATACATAGCTATAAGGACCAAACCCCCTATGACACCCTGTTCTCATAGACAAACTCGTCGTGCCATCACCGACGAAGACAGAGACAACCCTATACTGTCAAGTCGATGGACTGATCAACTCCATCATATTGTGGTCCTCTTGGAGGTGACATGTCGTCCTCTATGCTTCTCACAACAGTCTGTTCGAGCTGAACAGCTCGCTGGCTGCCTTGAGATCCTGGTGAGGGATGCTGTCTTGTTACTAGAGAGAGCAGCGGCGAACTAGTTTTCTTCACAGTAGATGAAGTGGCTGTTGGGCCCATGTCGTCGGGCGAGTCTGGTAACCTGTGTACGAATTCAGGGGTTGAAGGCTGCTTGGGCGTCCGCTCGTCGCGCGACCCTTCTGTGGTCAAACCAGAAGGCACAGGTGGTACGCTGTTGATAGGCGATGATCGAGCCGAATGATATACATCTCCTGAGCTAGAGGCCTTAGACTCATTTCCCGAGTCCTCTCTGAGAGGTTGGATGAGGGATGGTTCATCATTTCTTTTAGACGTTGGGGACTGGCTTGGCCTCTCGGCAGAAGCGACTGCAAAATATGAAGAAGTGGTCCCTGTTTGTCGAGCCGCCTCAAAGGGTGAGCCACTGGCACCGTTTACTGACGGGCTTGTTAGATAACGGCTAACTTGTGGTGTCTCTGGTTCTCTTCGGGGCACCTGTGGCGAAGAGGCAGCTATCTGTGGTGAGGAGACGGGACCCTTTGTTGCCCTCCGTTGTCTCTTAATCTCCTTTTCTTTTTCTAGACGCTCGTGCTGCTTCTCTTGACATTCGAAGAGAAGATCCCTCACCTTGGCACGAATCTCAGGGGCGTTGATTTCCCATTCGGTGTCTTCTTTGTGAAGGAGTCTTCGAACAGCCTCATCCGGGTCCTTCAGGAAATTTTCCATGTAACCCAGGACGTACACACCACAGTCGCAGAAATTGTCTTGCATCGGAATGCCTCGGGCAGTCATGCCGCTGGGTACACTAGCGATCTCGAGTCCCTTCTTGTGCTTTGCTTCCTCAAGGAGATAGTCCTTTAGACACCTGCAGGTTGGTGCATGCGATGAGCCTAGCGAATCGAGTGTAATAATTTTTGAATCGTCAAGGCTGAACTTCTGATTCCCTCCAGTTGATTGTCGCTTGCTCGTTTTGCCAGGAGTCACTATGTTCGGCGTATGCTTGTCACCAATTAGAGAAGAGTTGCTGTCATTAATCGCCCGGCTTCTGGTTGAGCGGGTAACTTCCACATCCATAGACACAATGGAAGACTTCGTTGCAGCAGGGGGACTCTCCGCAACATTCAATACCGGGTCATTATCCTCAACAATTATTGCATCTTGTGGGCTCGAAGACTCCTTCTTGATGTTTGTTTCCGCTTTCACCTCTTGTTGCAGAAGACGAGGTGCATTGTAGATGATGGCCAGGTACCAGTGCGCGTTTTCGTTGACGGGAACAACAATGAACTCGTATGACAGCAGTTCGACTCGGGCAGTCCAGGCTTTGACCCCATCATAATTAATCTTGCCGCGACTCGATCTTAGCTTCTCGAAGAAAAATGTACTAAAAATGTACACCTTCTTTAGGACCTCTGGTCGCTCTTTCTCAAGCTGGTCTTGTAGGTAGCGAAGATAAAAGCTGATAATATTGTCGTTAAGAAATTCGCCTTCATCCAGCCGTTGAATATCATCTCTATCGACTGTTGCCCGGTTCTTTCCTGTTGGAGGCCACACCAAAGATCTGTGCCATTTTTTCTCCCAACCAGGATTGCAAGCCGTCCATGGTTTCGGAGTTCTTTCATGTTGAGATTGTGGAGATTCCCTTCTTGTTAAGTGCCGAGTCCCGAGCCTTTGGTTGCGAGCCAACCCTGTGAACAAATCATCGGTGTCGAGTGTTTCCATTTGTACATCTTCTTTTGGTTGAGAGATGCTTTGCATTCCATCCTTGAGCTTCTTTTGTTTCGAGTTAGGAAGGCCAGGCGAGACAGGATCACCTAAGAAAGGATCTCTGTGGTGCTGTTGAGGTCTGGCACTGTTGGCTCTATGACTATCATCCGGTAAGAATATACCAGATGCCTTCGCTGAGTTTGTCCTGTAACCATCGGCCTCTTTCTTTGCGCAATGGAATGTTGCATCTAGCTTGTCTCTGAGGAATTGTTAGTTTATCTTAGAAAGCCATGAAGTTTCGATAAGCACTTACGTCTCGTGTTGAACGAGGCATGGCAAGCCGTGCAACCAGTGGATGAAGAATGAGGCGTCTGCATCGCTCACAAACTTGAGTGCGAGTTTGCCGCAGGAGAAAGATGTTCTGGCTGAGCGGCTAATGAGGACAATAGGGCTATTAGTGTTATTGTGTTTTACACCTTTGACTGACGACCGCAAAACTTGAAGCCAGGATAGGTCTCCGCTATTCTCATGCATGGGCTCAGCAGCATCTGGACCAAGTCGAAGTGTGACTGGCTCAATATTGTCTGCTGGGGAGAACGAGTATTTCCCACATATCGCAGCCTCTAAGGGAACCTCTTTCAACGCTGATCCCTTGTTAGCCAAGGTTTCGCGCCCCGGCATGGCTTTTGTTGTTTTGAACGTGGTAGGCTGTATGTCACCCCGTTGGGTTCGCGGTTGTGAAATTAGCTTCGGGAAACTAGGCTTCTTGGCTGTCTCACGGCCTCCGGGAGCTCTAGGCGCAAGCTCATCATCAGACTGCTGCGGGTGCACCTTGAACCGCTTTGGCGCACTCTGGCTATATTCTGTTGCTGGTCGCTTTGGCTGCGAGACAACATCAGACGTGATGTTGGCGGGTGGCGGACCGTCCTCATTTTCCCTAACTAACTGGTCCGGGCTCGTAGGGGGGTGTGAGGTTTGAGGAGCAAGGTTTCGGTGCGCAACGGCACTCGTATCGTCAATCTCGATAGGCGACGAAGATATTTTGGATTCGTGTCTGCGTCGCCGCCGGGTACGTTTCACGCTGTTCTGACGGTGAACATTCCGGTACTCTTGCTGGTTGCTCGTAGCTCCTGCAGTCCTACCGAAACTGATGATGCTTGAGCCATCGATAGTTTCGACCATAGAGTCTTCTCGGGTCAAGTCATGATACTTTTGCTGCGAGGTTTGCGGTTCTTCGTCTTCGATTGCTTCTAGCGGCCGGTGAAGAGAACCCGTAGGGAAGAAGCGGGACAAATTTGTGTTGGATAATTCAGGTCCGGATGGCTTGACTCGCTTGTTTGGTCGATCATCTCGAGGTTCGCTATAGTAACTTCTTGCTTCAGTAGGTTGCCCGCCACCCATTGAGCTTCGTGGTTTCTGGTCGTTGATCGCTCTCTGCTCTGAATATCAGCAACTGGGATGGGTTTTTGCAAGCGCAGTAAAAGACTGACAATCCGTGATTTCATCTTCGCTTCGTCACCCGGAGCTCTCCAGAAGGTGTCAGCAGGAACATTTCACAAAGAGTGGACAAGGAGCCTACCCATAGTCCGGGAAAGAGTTGGCGGTGGAGTAATAGCGTGCGAGAGGGCTAAAGCGAATTAGAGCGAAGCTCAGCGGAATACACAGCAGTATGGAAAGGAAAGAAGAAGAGCAATGCGCACTCCCATCGAGCCTTTTTCCTCCACTGGTCACCTATTGACGAAGACTGTGCGTGGGCCTCCAGCTTTTCTCCCTGGCAGTTCACGATGCGTCAAGCTATGAGGCGGTCATCAGCAGCCGCCAGAAGTTCGCGCAGCAGATAGCCGGTGTTCCCTGAGTCACAGGCCGGGTCGTCAAGTATTTGGAAGAGTACAAATTTTCATGAGTAAAGAACAGGGACTTCCTGAATCGGGTATGTATTGTCTTCCCGGAGCTGTTCAATGCAAGTTTGAATGGACGGTTCTAGCGAGACCATTAAACGCTGGCTTGGCTGGCTTCTAGTGGGGCTACGCTCCAATTTAGTGCGACTTCGGCAGAAACTTGGAGCCCAGATAGTGGTGACTAGGTAAGGTAGGATTACTGAGTTGTCAAAATGTTAGCCTCGAAGGGTCCAATCTGATGGGGTTGAAGAGGTCCGACAGGTTCTATTGATTTGGGTACCTATGCTGTTTCAACATGCGACGCTGAAAGTCCTGTGTGAATGTTGGAATATGAGGGATTCCCATGTCCACATTCATCAATATGTTTTATATGATTCTTTACTGAATCCAGTCCAACTGGACAGTGGAGTTCATGGAACACACAGCGGCCCAATCACAAGGCTGAAACCTCACAGCTCCAGCACTCACCTAACTTAGACTGCAGGTCTCGTCCGTCCCAAAACGTGGCCAGTAGCTCCAACGACTTGAACACCAAGACGCGACATCGTCAACGTCCCTCCTTCAAGCTCTCCTTTTCTTTTTGTACAACACTTTGAGAGCAAAAGCTGCAACTGCAGCTAATCAAAAGCTCACCATGTACAATTCTCTTACTCGTATTCAGAACACCTTTGGTTTCTTTACCACTGTCGCATTTGTGGTCGCAGCTTTTATCGCTGCGTCCGACCTCTTGGCTCCACGGGCGCCCGATGCTGGCATATTCCAGAAGACAAACGCCCAAGTGTATGTCTTTTCCTTCTAGAATCGAACATTATATACTAACTATCTTCTGTCTTGCAGTGTGAAGGGCCGACCGCACTACTACAGCTCTAAGAAGGAGGAATACGCCATCATTCGATTCAACCTCGATGCTGACTTGAGGAGCCTCTTTACATGGAATACCAAGCAGGTTTTTGTCTATGTCACTGCCGAGTGGCCTGGCCCCAACAATTCGACCAATGAGGCTGTCATCTGGGATAAAATTATCACCAACCCCAGCGCCGACCATCTCCAGAACATTGGACCCGTTGCGATGAAGAAGCTCAAGCGTAGCTCTGAGGGCAAGTCCATCGACCCTGAACGGTAAGTCTCCGTATATTCACAAGTATTTACATATAACCTAAAGATGTTATAGTGGCTTTATCGGTCTCAAGAATCAGAAGCCAAAGTATCAGATCACCCACCCCAGTGGAAAGGTCGCCGAGACAGATGATGTGAAGCTTAAGCTACATTACAACGTTCAACCGTGGGTCGGTTTTCTAACTTGGGATCAGTCCCGGGATATCGGTCACTGGAGGGCTTTGAAATGGGGAGAGTCGCCCAAGTTCCAACTTCCTGCTCTCAAGACTAAGAAGAAAGATGCTCCCAAGAAGAGCTACTAATGGTAGACAAATACATTTGTGTTCTTGAAAATGCATTCATAGTGTAATATGGCGCCCGGGTCTTGGGCAAAGCCATGATTGTAACTCCTGCGGCCATGATCCCTCTGACAAGATCTGTTCGCACTCGTGACTCCGTGATACAGGTATCTAGCTTTTATCTATCATACATTTTCACATCCACAACTTTTATCCCAACGTTGGCTATGTTACAAACAATCCAAGCATTTCAACATCATGTTGTAAGACACGGCATCATGAACAATCCATCCGTCATCGCCAGTACAAGTATGAATCAGAACTGCGAGGCATCTAGCCTTGGGTTCCATCAGCAGCAGCTCCTCCGTTGCCTCGTCCGCGGCTGGCCCCGCCTCGCCCTCTTCCACCACGTCCACGTCCACGGCCCCTGCCTCGAGGTGAGTCAAGGCTGGCTGGTGGTGGAACATTGCCATATCTCTGTTCCTGCGGAGGCTCGACCCCCTGGTGCCCATCAGGACCTGGAGAACCATGATGTGTACCGCGTGCGCGACCACGACCTCCTCTACCTCGAGTTCCGTGCCCATTAGCGCCCTGGCCTTGAGTCGCGCCGTCGGGAGGGCCATTTCGGTAAACCAAGGTGCTGTGCATGAGGTTAGGGGCACCTCCACGAGCGCCATTGCCTCGTCCTCGTCCAGGGGAGTTGCGTCCTGGTGAGTTGGAGCCATTCAAGGCTCCGCGCCACCCACCGCGAAGCGGACCAGGTGCTGGAGCATCCTTATACTGAGTGACGCCAACATTCGCATATCCACCTTGAGCGGCGATGACTGGTCGTCGCTGTTGTGACTTGCTTGTGGTTGAGATTACTTGTTTGTTCGTGGTATTCAGGACCGAAGAAGATGCCACAGTCTGTCCGCGGAACATTGGAGCTCTCTCATTAAGCGTGGTGCCACTCATGAACGATGTGTCCCAGACAACATCTAAAAGCAGAGCGGTAGCTGTGCGGCTGATACCAGCAACAGTTCCACGAGTCGCGATAGGAACTTTTCCAGCGGCAGAGACGTAAGTTACCCGATCTCCCAGGGTAAAGTTCTGGCTGCTGAGCACCATCTCAGCATCTGACGGCTTGAGAAGCGCTGAACGAGGAACGCCACGCAGTTTCTTGATATCAATATCTTGAGAAGCAGCATGAATTTGTTCTCCGACATTAGCCAGGGCCTTGACAACCTCGGAGTCGAGTTGCTCAGCTTCTAAAGGAACACGCTCGAACTTGCTGGTCTCCTGCTTCTTGAGCCAGGCCACAATCTCCTTAACTCTTTGCGAAGCAACACTGGGGTCATTCCAAAGATCTGTTTCGAGAACCTCACTCTTCTGAGGTTCCCTCTGGATGGCAGCGAAGAAATCGGGGAAGGCAACCATGTAGTCAGCAATCAACTTGATTGCCATGCCACTGAATTCCCAACCCGTGTGAGACTTCCTTGAGTACCCCAAAACCTTGAGTTTTCGTCCTTCAAATTTCAAATTCAGTCCCAAATTCAGTCGAAGTCCAGCAGAATTGATAATTTGATACGAAGACGTAATCTTGCTTAGGACAAGAGGATGGATTCCCAACTGCTTGGCAACAGCAAAAGAAGGGGTGTAGGGGTTGGAGCGTTCTGCTTGGTGGATAATTTGCTTCGCAAAGTCCGGTTCCTTATTCTTCAGCATCGAAACAACGATCTCAGCCTTGTTATTGGCGTGGGAAGCGACTTCAAGGGGACGTCCGTATGCGTACTCGCCCAGGAAGAATGCACGAGTACCCCGAGGGAATTCTTCCTCGATTGGCAACGCCTCTTTTTCAATGAAGCGCTCATCTTCGTTAACGACTTCGTCAACAATGGTTTGCGCAGCATAGGTGCTTCTCAGGCTGGGATTCTCAGCATACTCTTTGATCAGGGCACCCTCCTCCGTACGAATGAGGCCCTTCAGCATATGGACATATACCAAACTCTCAACCTGTCCGATGGTGATTGCTAAGCGTTTGGCATGCCAGTTCTCCAGGTAATCAGCTTCCTTGGCCCAATCGGCAGCCTCCCTGTTATTGTGGTCCTTTGTCACAATGTCTTTGCCGTTTTCGGCCATTTCGTAGCTGAAAAGTTCGTCTTGCACCTTGATGACTTTGGCTTCCTGAAGGAATGGGTATCCAACGAAGCATCGATGGCCTATTTTGGCCTTCCAAGTTTCTGTCTTGGTACGATTCTCGGTTTCAGTCAGTGTGACACAGATGCTTGGGTTTCTGCTGTCAGCCTGGAATACATTAACACCGTACCCTTCAACGAGTTGGGCGGTATACGGAAGGGTGTGCAGCGAAGGGAAGCCGGCCAGTGCATCGACGCTTAGCAAAGCACCGTTAGTCAAGCCTGACAAGTATTCAAGTCCCTCCATGTCCGGAAGGTCGAAGATATTCTCAATACAGCGACAGTTCTGGATCTCAGGGAAAACACCAGGTAGTGGTGAAGGATACACAAAATCGACTTCAGGGGAATATGTGAACTTCAGAGGAACGCCAAACCCGTTGCGAGCCTTCTCATCAGGTTCCAGCAACTCATTTTTGGGGGCCATCGCGGCCAATAAGCGCTTTTCGTCGATGAAGGGAATCTTGATAACTGCTTCCCAGTCCATTTTCTTGCCATTCATGTCCAGCTCGAAGTCTCGTGGATAAAAGTCAATGATTGGAGAATCAGGATTCGTCATCAGGTCGTGGTAAACCTTAGGGACGATCTTCTTACTCCGGTCCGGCAACACACCCATGAGTTGTTCGTACGGCAAAAAAGGTTGGCCTTTTTTGAAGTTGAGGTCCGCACCAACACCCTTGACGACATCTACGTTTTGTCAGCTACAAGAACTCATATACCGCCGTATCACATACCTGAAATAAGAGGTGCATAATGGTACCCGTAGAACCAAGGCCATGATGCAATTCCTTGATAGTAGTAGTACAAGACCCACTGAAGCCCCTGGACGTAGTTCTCACAAAGCGCTGTAAGCTCCTTGTCGTAATTGTCAGGTGCCCACTCTTCAAACTTCTGGAGATAGTATTTTGTCTTCCAACCCTGGTACTTGTCTTGGTAGAGCTTCTCGTAATGCTTCTGAGCATCGTCGGGAGTCAAGTCGATCACCAATGCCTTGTCGTACGTCTTCATTACCCGGTAGGCAGCTAGATTGCCCTCCTCATCGTCATCATCATCCTCTTCGTCGTCATCGGCATCATCCTTGACCTTCGGGGGGAAAGATACAATCAGATGACGGTGCCCCTCATCGTCCTCCTTAGTGGACCACTGGAGGTGCATTGAATCAGCCAAATCCTGAACAAACTTACGATCAGCAGCCTTGAGACTTGTACCGAGGTCCAAAGGTTGTTCGGAGCGTTTCGAAATGTAGGGTCGAATCTTTTGTTTCCATAAATCGCGCTGCGCTGAGGTGATCACCAGCTGACCCCCTTTGGGCGCTTTCGCTTCGGCGTTTTTGTTTTCGAGTTTCTTTTCCATCTGTTTCGACGCGAACCATTTTTCATCGGATACGTCGTTCTCGAATGCATCGATTTCGGTCTTGGAAAGTTCGCCGAGGAGGCGCTGTAGTCGCTCCATATTGATAACTCCATTCTCGTTCATGTATCCATCGCATTTTGGGAGGATAGATTTGTAGATTCTAAACATTTTCGCCAAAGCACCTTCATTAATGTGCAAACTGGGTAGGTTGGGCAAGAAATCGTTTCCCACGAAGAACGCCATCAAAATAAAGTCATCAATGACTCTTTCCAGATCAAAGGGAAAACTCAGGGCCCCGTCCTCTTGAAGCTCCTGAAATTCCATCTCCAAATACTCCCTCACTATGCAAAGATGAAGCAGATAGAAGTTCTGGTGCTCGAGTTCTTTGGACTTGGTCTTTGACGCCCGTCCAAATGTAACCTCTTCTCGGAGAAGACAGAAATGAGGGTCATGGCTGAGCAGACCGAGCATGATCAGATCAGCATCAAGACCATAAAGACAGTGCCTGACGTTTTGGTTGTAGTTCGGCTGAGCTTTAGCATTTCGAATATATTCCATGATCTTGTGCTCTCCCTCGCCAGGAACTTCGTGGCCGGATAGCACAATTTCACAACCCTGCCAATCTGTGTCCTCGGACACCTTCTTGTTGACAAAATACCTCAATTGCTGGGACAATTTTGCCATGAACTCCGTTCCTGCGATTTATCAGATTTTGTCATTGATATTCCTGGTAAATTTAACATACCAGGGGTGATGCAGTTGCTGTCGAACGGTTCCTCTTTGGGAATCTCAACACCTTCCTTGATGGCCTTTTCACGGGCCTTCTCAGCATCGAGGGCAGTCCTAAAACGTCGAGAACGTTGCTGGTTCATCTTGGCTCGTGGCGCAACACCATCAATAGCCATGAAGAAGAGTTGTTTGGGCTTAATCTTTCCAAACAAATGCTCAATGTAGTTGAATATGCGAATGAACATTTCCTCCTCGCTGAGGCGGAATGATACATCCTCGCCCGCATCCTTATGGGTACAGTTATGGATGATACCATTCATGTCGAGCTAGGCGACGGTCAGCATGCATGCGTAGAGGGATGACAGGAGGCATCGGACAACGAACATAAAGGCAGTCGAATTCGGGTATTCGGTTTTCTGCGATGAGTTGAGAAATGGCAGGATATCGTTCGGAGAGCCATCTGAAGAACTTGGGGACACTGCGACGAAAAGAATCAGCTATTGAAGGTAGAGATGAAGAGCAGCGAGAGGTACACACCCCATCTTGACGGGTCGTGGATAGTTTCCAGTCCACACAAAATGTCAAATGTATTGAAAGTGATGTTTTATTGGGAACACACCCCTAAGAAACTGGGCGGGAAACGTGGAAAGTCCTGTAAAAACAGGATCGCGGGACAGGAGAGTAAGTCAACGTGGCGGCAAACAATCTTTGAGCGGATAGTGCTATAGCTGAGCGATCAGACCTCAGCAAGTGATACTGCACGATACTCCGTAGATGAGCAGTATCGTAGGGTACCGTCGGGTTCCGTGAAGGTTTATGAGGTAGAAGGTGAAGATGAAGGCGAATCGTGTTATCGTGAAGTCCAAGAGTCATTGAGGGAATCCAGGACCTACGGCGAGATGGTGGGGCTCTGAGCCTGTGATGGAGGGGCTCAGTGATCTACTTTTATGATACTTATACTCTCCGCCAACTTGTGTGACATGTGAAGTACTGCCTATGTACCTTAACTGCTCTACTCCCCGCTGTGAGTCAACTGCCCGTGGTGGATTGTGGGGTACTCTAGCCACAGGATCTTCCACTCGCTGTGGCTCACCGTTGCTAGGTGCTGTCAGTCACTTTACGCGCGACGCGACCTTGGGCACTTTTCAGCCTTCCTGGTCAACTACACTCATCATCCTCAGCCGTGCACACAATTTCTTACCACCAACGATTTGCTAGGTTACCTACTTTGCCTTTACCATTATCTTACGCATTTCCTTCACATTCTAAACAACCTCAAAATATTCAACTCAGCAAATACGAAAAGTTATCATGGCACCTGCTCAATCCGCAGAGCGTGATGTTGACAGTGAGTTTGCGCTTCACAAGCAAGCAATTAAACTTGCCCGTAACCGCAAACTTGCACAGACATGGTTACTGACATTAATGCAGTCGAGATGACTCACGAAGATGATGATGATCAGGGCGAGCGCATGATTAATGAAGGTATGGAGAAAACAATGACAAGAATATGGACTAATCGTACTAACACTAAACAGAGTACAAGACATGGAAGAAAAACAGCCCGTTCTTGTATGACATGATTCTCGGGCAAGTCATAGGTCTTTGATCACTACCACGAATTCTTGATCTAACATTCATCTTCCAGAACGGCTCTGACTTGGCCGACTCTTACAGTCCAATGGTTTCCCGACGTCAAGGAGCCAGAGGGCAAGAATTACTCAGTTCACCGCCTCCTGCTTGGCACTCACACTTCAGATGAGAGCCCCAACTTTCTTCAGATTGCCAATGTTCAGATTCCAAAGGCTGTAGCGCCCAATCCCAAGGACTATGATGAGGAGCGAGGCGAGATTGGTGGCTACGGCAAGCCTGGTGATGTCGCTGCTATCAAGTGTGAGATTGTTCAGAAGATCGAGCACCCCGGAGAAGTTAACAAGGCTCGATATCAGCCTCAGAACCCTGACATCATCGCCACTCTTTGTGTGGATGGCAAGATCCTCATCTTCGACCGAACAAAGCACCCTCTCCAGCCCACTTCCCTTGGAAAGGTCAACGCTCAGATCGAGCTTGTTGGACACAAGGCCGAAGGTTTCGGCCTGAACTGGAACCCTCATGAGGAGGGGTGCTTAGCGTCTGGTAGCGAGGATACCACAATGTGTCTTTGGTAAGTATTTATCGCTGGTACTCAGAATGCTCTGCTCACATACTGTACTTAGGGACTTGAAGACCCTTAAGGGTGATTCGAGGATCCTCAATCCTTCTCGCAAGTACACTCATCACACCCAGATCGTCAACGACGTTCAGTATCATCCAATCTCAAAGAACTTCATTGGTTCTGTGTCCGACGATCAGACTCTCCAAATTGTTGACGTACGTCACAGCGAGACCGCCAAGGCAGCAGTTGTTGCTAAACGCGGCCATCTTGATGCGATCAATGCTCTGGCGTTCAACCCCAACTCGGAAGTGCTCGTGGCCACTGCCTCAGCCGACAAGACGATCGGCATCTGGGACCTCAGAAATGTCAAGGAGAAGGTCCACACTTTGGAAGGTCACAACGATGCTGTTACATCCCTAGCCTGGCACCCGACTGAGGCTGGTATCCTGGGAAGTGCCAGCTATGATCGAAGAATCATCTTTTGGGATCTTTCGCGGGTTGGCGAGGAGGTATTGCCCGACGACCAGGATGATGGCCCCCCTGAATTGTACGTCCAGAAACTGCCAGGGCTTGATTTTAATAAAAAGCTAACAAATCTAGACTCTTCATGCACGGCGGTCATACAAACCATTTGGCTGACTTCAGCTGGAATCTCAACGAGCCTTGGCTTGTAGCAAGCGCTGCGGAAGACAATCTGCTGCAGATCTGGAAGGTAGCTGAGTCCATTGTCGGTAAGGACGACGGCGACTTGCCTGTCGATGAGCTCGACCGATAGGTGAGGTGGAAGTTCGTGGAGAAGTTCCGGCCTTCATAGGATGAGGAGACGCAGCAGCTCTGGAGGCGGTGGCTTCAAGAGACAGATGCCACCAGCATTGAGGGGCGACATAGTTATCCTAGTGCCAGGCATACTAGTCAAAGGGGGCTTGAGGCCTAAAGGAGATAACAAACAAATTATTCACGTGTCTCCCTGGATTAAATAAAATGCTTTTTGTTCTTCAGTACTCCAGCTCTTTGCAGTGTCGCGAATTTCTCGCGAGTGCGTGGCACCTTTGACACTGGCAGCACCTGGCGGCTCATCTCTTGTCTCTAGTTGACCTGGTGACTCTTCTTCCCACGGCAACTTAGGTGCCCTAATTCGATACTGTTTGTTCCCTGTTGTTCGACTCCGTCGTCAGTGGCCAGCCGCCTGGCTATTGTTTCTTGAATCATGCCCCACGAAGCACGACTGGGTATCTTTGCACTACGGTTTTCTACTTCAGCTTTCTACAATCACACGGCCGCAAATCTCGCTACATCATTTAACCACCTCTGAGCTTTCATCTATTCTTTCTTCGCAATCCTTATGGCTTTCAACCCATCTCATCCAGATGCGGGACCATCTGCACCACACAACGTCCCTCGTAATACCTTCAACATGCAGCCAGCTACGAGTAACACGGCTCAGTCCGGTGTCAACTCTCAGACTACTCCCCAGGACCAGGGCCAAGGCCAAGTCCAGTCCTCAGATGAGCTCCTCACACATCCAGAGCGGCAATTTGAACTCCTAACAGATGGCATGCGACGTCGCCTCGAGGAAGCAGTTGCTCGCGAATCTCGCACAAACGAAGAACTTGCCGCAATGGGCGTCGATCCTGAAGACTATGACGAACATGGGAACGAATATATGGACACAAACATCGATCTGGGCCCTGATGTCGAAATCAAGGAGCCTGACAGCCAACTAAGCATCGCAAAGAGGGTCAAGTTCTCGAAAGCTTATGCTCATGGTCATTTTGAAGGAGAGAATCCCTATGAAATTGAGAATGAAGTTGATCATCTCACCCTGAGTCTCAAGCACACCAGTCTCGATCTTATCACGGCTCTCTGCTGTAACCTTGAGCTTGCCATTGAGGTTGGTAAGCACCTCTCTCCCAGAGACATCGTGGGCCTGTACATCGCCAGTCCTGCATTTCGAAAAGCAATTACGGGACATATGCTCTCCTGCATTCGTATGTGGATTGACACCAATG
Organism: Fusarium odoratissimum NRRL 54006; assembly: GCF_000260195.1. Classification (NCBI taxonomy): domain Eukaryota; kingdom Fungi; phylum Ascomycota; class Sordariomycetes; order Hypocreales; family Nectriaceae; genus Fusarium; species Fusarium odoratissimum. The sequence continues at coordinate 1,493,128 of NW_022158693.1, read as the reverse complement.
CGCCCGAGGCTGGGGAGGTCTTTCACTGGAAGCTCTATGGAAAAACCCTCATCAAGGATCCAGCGGACCGCAACTCGAGTACTCATGATGCTCGGTTCCTTGAAGGCCGCTGGGAAACCACGAAGACAAACCCCAGCCAGATTCGACTGATTCCTGGTTTCAAGTACCTTGAGTTGGTCATCGGCCGTGATCGATACTGTCGCGAGATCATCGCAATGATGGCTCGCATGGGTTTTCGTATGCCACACACAATGCACAGCACCCTTCTCCGACTCTGGGTCCTACTTGACATCCCTACTACGCGCCAGAGACAACTATTCCTGAGAAGCAGAAAGTATTGGACCGACATCCACCTCTACAACGCGCAGTTCTTTATGGTCAAGCTTTCGATGGCCTTTACACACCCCTTTTTCAGCCCGATCAGCATTGACATGGTTAAGCTCATGATGGGTCAGAAAGGCTTGTATCCCCTGTGGCAATGCCTCATGCGACAGAAATACAGGACTATGTCAGAATGCATGGAGCTCAAGGCCCGCTACGACTTGCTCCTCCCTAGATCTGTTTGGGGTCTCATTCAGAGAGAAAAATACCCCTCGGCTTATGGCGTTCCTGTCCACGAGGTTGGCCTTGGTCACTTGGAAGGCTGGGGTAAAGGTGTCCTTCATCTCGGGCGCCCTGATCAGATATTGCCGATCGAGGCAGTCTCCCGTGGACTCCATCTAGACGACCACATCACTCAAATGATGGTATGGGGCTATATTGACTTTGAGACGGGAGAGAACCTCGTCCCTACCGAAGAAGAGATGTACATCTCAGATGAAGATGAGAAGCTCAACAAAGCCGACAACACTCACCATTGGCAGCGCAAGCACGCTCTCAAGAAACGCTGGAATGAACTCACCCCTGAACAGCAACAGGAGATTAAGGACGATGATGCGGATGAACACCTCCGTGCCATGGCCTGGTCATCAGTTGACCACGAGGACCTAGACTGGGACAGGGAGTCCGACGACGCTGACGACGAGAGCGACGGCGAATACGACATCAACGCCGAGATCAACCGTGGATATCGCATGCCTGCCACACCTAACGAAAGCTCATCACCTGAAGATAGCATGAGCGACATACCAGCTGGTGGAGAGGCAATTCGCGTCGGGAATCAGGAAATTTCTGCTGACGAAGTCGCTGAGATGATGGGAGAAATGGACGTCCCTGTTCGAAGAGAGGAGATTGAGGCCTGGAATACCACGCTCAGCGAACTCTTCGTCAACTCACCCCCCGAGGTGAATGATGCCGATTACAAAATGGCCAGGACCTGGGACATCTGGTTTACTAATGGAAGCTCTGGTCAACCCCCTTTCGCCACCGCGCCCAATACGATGGGTATCCAGAACCAGGCCGCCGGTAACAACTTGAACAACAATGGGCAGTAGGGTTATGAAGGAATGAAGGTACAAAAGACACTTGCAACTTCAAAACGCATGGCATAAGATCGCCCTGGTTAGACAACAAGCGAATAGCGAATCCTTGTACCACTCTCGATCAGTCACCTTCTTTTGTTTCTGGACCCATCATTGGCTGGCCTCCAATGGAAGGAAAAAGGAGAAAATAAGAGGTTATAAGTCAAAGTACTTCTTGAGCATCCTATATTGATCTAGTATGCAAGACATAATGTGAAAAGCAGGGAGAGTTGATGTCTAAAGAATTACCTATCGATCATGAGAGGGTAGTTCAATGAGAGGAAGAAATACAATATGTAGACGAAATAAATGACAACCTCCAACGGCCATAGCAGCCGGCCTAATCGATCTTGCCCAGCCAAGTTTCTGAACCCTATTGTGTAGACAAAGCCATAGTCCCTAGTAGAACTGTAAGGAATCCAGATAGTACCTAGGTAGGACTGGCGACATACTGCCACATCGTCAGCTCCTGTGAACAGCAAAGATGCAGCTTTAGCCAGCCCATGGGACATAACATCCATTTTGACACCCCGACTCCTCCCTACCGTGGCTTAGGTTCCTATTAGCCACCCCATCCTGCTCCCCAGCACCTGCGCGTCCCAAGCAAAATCAGATGAAGATAGAAAGATGCAGAGATTATCAAGACAACTGAGCAACGTGAGAAAGACAATGTCAAACTCATATGGGAGAGAATGAGTGACAGCGGTAAAAACAGAAGATGAGGGTAGATATGAGAGACAGGCAATAGAGAAAAACAGTTAGTTTGTCGGGTAATGAGCCGCCGACTTTGTGTGAACTGGATAACTGAGTCAGACAAAGGCCAAGAAATATCCTTACACACTCCCCTTCGCTATGCACCCAACCCCGTAACCGTTTTCCAGCAATACCACCACCAGCCCCTGAAGCCCAGAGACCATAGACCAGATCGCCAACAGCTCTACGGATCTTCCTTTGCCCTCATGGCAAGAGGAGGAAAGAAAAGCCGCAACATGCCGTCTCCAGTCTTGTGAAACATAAAACAGACAGCGGCCCCAGTAAGCAAAGCCCGTACCATATGGACTCAACCGGCAACACCAGAGAAAGGAGGCCCTGGTCCCAGCAAAGTAAGCAAGTCACTTTTGTCTTCCCAACCTTTGAAATTTTGTAACACATCCCGCCTTATAATCAATTATCCGTCACTCCGACCAGACCTTCCGAACCAATACACACACCGTTCCACCTTTCCTTTGATAGATCTGATTGCACAGGGTTTGCAGTCACAAGTGTTCTATGTTCGTCATCAAAGAAATTTCGCGAAAAAATAAAGCGGCACGTATCACCCGGGTCCATATACATGGAAGGGTGACCCAGGAAATACACAGCGGATCGGCTGTAACAGTCTTTTACTGTTTAAGCAGGCGACTTGTTGGGAGGGGCAGAACCACCGTTCTGACGGCCATCTCCTCCACTAACTGAAAGTCCTCCAATGCCGCTGGAAAGGAAAGCAAAGGGGTCGTTCTCGGTATTGCCACCGTTGTTGTTGGCGTTATTGTTATAAAAGTTGTTAGATGGCCCACCAGATGCAGGCCCATTGGTGGCTGACTGGAACGCAGCCTCAGCAGCACGACTATCGAAAGGGCCAGCCGCATGGGAAGCAGGTCCAGATCCAAAACTGCCGTGAGTGTTCAGGGAGCTAGGGTAAGCGGCAGCACCACCTCCGAGACCCGAGGGAAGGTAGTGGCTGGGAGGGCCTCCAAAGTGTTGTTGATTGTAGCCACCACCAGAGCCCCCGAAGGAGCTACCAGAGCCGAAAGGTCCGGGTCCTGGAGCACCTCCCATGGATCCCTGGTTCATCCCGTACTGAGAGGCATTGTCCATGGGAGAAGGGTATCCAGAATCAGCAACAACAGCTGCGCCTGCGCGGCTGGCACCACATCGAAGACAGCAAACGTTCTTCGCGAAATTATGGTAGCCACAGACCTCGTTACCACACTTCCAGTCACCGGCACGGAAAGGCACCACACCGCTACCGCCCATACGACCACCGCCATGACCCATAGGCCCGTGGTGACCACCATGAGGAGGGGGGGGCATCATAGCAGGAGGTCCGTAACCATATCCACCACCGTAATTGTTGTTGCCGCCGCCCATATCGTTCGAAGGGCCGGCGCCGACAGCAGGGAACGAGCATCGGAAGCAAGCAGTTCGACGCTGGAAGTTGGAGAACCCGCAAGAAGGGCAGGTCCAGTCACCAGGCCTAGGGCGGTTCTTGCTAGGAGGGAACGGAGTCAGTATGTCCTGAGCGCGGTCGAGGACACGGCTGGAGGAGGGCGAGACCTCAATGGCCTTCTCATTAAGGGCACGACCATTCATACAAAGGCTCTCAGCGGCCTATAACTGATTAGCATGACAGATAACACATGTTGGCACCAAGAAGATGGAAATGGCGCAAGATGAGACTTGATGAGGGAACTATTAGACTTACCTCCTCATGAGAAGAGAATACGGCAAATCCGGTGCCGGTGGGCTTATGCTGTTCAGGGGTTCGAAGAGTCCAGAATGCAATGGGTCGGCCACCGAACTGAGTGAACCAACTTTCGAGCTCGGACTGAGTAGTATCGTGGGGAAGTCCCGACATGTGAAGAACCTTGCTCCTCTCCGAGAGAAAAGCTCGAACATCGGCCCGGGCATCCATGGGCCGAGTCAAGACATCGGGATGCTCCTGGGGAGGCTGCGACTTACGAATCAACCCCCGGAGGACTCGGGCAAGAGTGACAGCCTCTTCCATTGCACGTCGTGGCGAGGCAGGGGCAAGAGCCTGGAGGTGGAATGGAAGGTTGTGCTTAATCGGAGCACTCGACTGGACGGGCTCAACTTCGAGAGCGGCGCAAATGTTGGAAAGCATCGAAGGTCCGAATGGCAGAGACTCAGGGTGGTGTTGCTGCCAGCGCTGGTACTCGGTGCGGAGATCGAAAGTGCGTGAGTGCTGCAAGTAAGGAGGGAGAACCACAGCCTTGTCGCGGGCTTCGCGAGGCAGCTGAACACGGAGGTCCCATGCGTCAAGAGTGACGAAGACGAAATCGAGGTTCTTGGAGGTTAAGTACTCGGTAGCGAATGTATCGAATCGGGTGATAGCGTCTCTAAAGGTACCAGCGTTTCGAACATGCTCCCAAGTCAAGGTTGTCAGGCTCGCTGCGAAAACAGTGGGTTAGCTAAAATATTTTACCTCGACATGAAAGGCCAGCAATATTGGGTTTTGGCATTTGGGCAATTGTCTGGACGAAAGAGAGCAGCGTGGAGCATATGTAATGGAAAAGGTGAGCCATTAGCGTAAGAAAACTTACTGCAGAGGGGCGTAATTGGAGTATTGACGGGCTTGACCAGGACGCTCTCATGAGTAATCTGGCAGTGACAAGGCTAGTCAGCAATCTGTGTGTTATATGGAAGCATTGAATGCTTTTGGAGGAGAATTTGGAACACAAGGAAAATTTTGGGGGGGGTTTTTGGCCGGGGCAGGGTGGTGTTTCTCACCTCCTCAAGTGAGTTTGCGTCGACCAGGATCCAACCAAGCTCAATTACTTCGGCCGAGTCTTTTGTCACATAAACGCCGTGCTCGTCGCAGGTAGTCGCAACATGGATGACAACATATCGATCGATGTTAAGCTGAGGAAGTTGTTGTGAGGCCATATTCGCGACGGAATCGCTCGGACGAGGGTCGGCTGCGAGTTTGGGAGGTGAGAAGAATCAGTATCTGATTTGCTGGCAGCGCAGACGAGGCGGCAGCGGCGAACTACAAGGGGGTCTCGTGGATTCCTTGAGATCGTCGTAGTGATAAACACTCGAAAGGCAAAGAAATATTATGTGCAACTAGCCCGTGGCCCGGCCAGCTCGCGATGAAAGAGGTAGAAAGGTATACGTGAGGTGGGTGAGCGGGAAGTTGACGGGAAGCGGAACGGATGTGGATGTGGCCAGTAGTTGAAATGGCAGCTTCCAGCCTTCAGGGGAGTTGGTGCCAAACACGAAATGGGCCTGAGGCGGGTGCTTTCTCTCCTAGGGGATCAGGCCCCGTAGGTAATGTAGTGGAGAATGTCAGCACACGCTACCAGGTTATTTAAAGAGCCGGCCATGAATGAAGGGCGATTGTTCAACTTCATGGGCAGCATAGCATATCGTTAGGTCATAAGAGATTATCTGTGGAAGGTGGATTCTGCAATCAGTTGGCAGATATCGCTCTTGGAGGCGTTAAAAATGCCTATTGCTATCGAAGCTCAAACCTTCAAGTAAGTTCTGCTACCAACATGTCGATGTTGGCCTTTCTTGAGCACTCAGGCTGCTTTGCGTTGAGAATTGGGAGCCACAGCCACCTGCAAGGGGAAACACAGCTTCAATACCTACAGTAGCTAGGTAGTACTTTGAAATAGCGGACTATAAACGGGAGCCACCTCATGATGTCCAGATATTCTTCTAATCCAGACACCTTTGTGGCTCAGAATGAGGTGTCCCGGTAAACCCCTATACTTACCTAAGCTATTCACCGTTGAAGTCAATTGACGAAGGCAAGGCTTGACTGGCCAATATTCCGTAAACGTTGTTGACCTGATTACAACTTCTGGGTGTTCAAAGCGCTTGACTTCGAAAGGCTGCTCTCGGTTTCCTTGCCCGAGGTATCTTACCTAGGTACCTCACGAAGCTTTTTTGTTAATAAATGAACATGTTCCGGCTCGTACCTCCTCAACGTGTGATAATGAAGTGTTAAAAGATCCTGACACTGACACAGCCGCTCTTGAATTGGGACAATTTCTAAGCCAGCTTGAAAATCTTCACTTTCCGATGCGTCCGAATCCTACCACCTCAAACTCGGCTTGATAGTTCGAACCTTGCCATTCCGCTCAACACATCAATATCGTCATGAATAGGTAGTATAAGGTACCTTCGCCAAGACTACAAGTAACCCTACCGCCCATACTCCACGTTTTTGACAGTTCGTAATTCGTCCTCCCAACCCTTCCATGCACCTCAGTAAAAGCTGGGCAGCCTTTTACCCAACCCGCTGATTTCTCGCAGCGACCGCGCGTACCATTACCAACCACATTTCACGGTGCGTATGCATGACTGAGGTACCAAGGGAAAGGAATGGATGTGAAGTTGCTGTGCTAGATTCGAGACGCATTGATGATAATACTCCAGCAAATCAATTCAATGCCTCTGAGGTTTGAGTTCCATGTGAACAGATTGACGGATTCGTAACGGTAATCTAACGTACTATAGTTAGAAATGGTCAACCGCAGACACTGTTGTGGCTGCTCGACTAACAGCAATCTCCGCTCAGGCAGGGCGAAAGCCAACAGTACAGTGTCAGCCTCATTATCGGAGCCTGCTCCGACCTCGATTCTGTTCTGCTGCCACTGATTCAACTAGACAATGTGCTCTTCAAACGCTTATTCACACTCATCTGCCTTGCGCTTTGTCGCATTTTAATAATTACCTTACTAGTTACTATAAGAATAGCAGAAATCCATCATCAGTCAGGCAGGATGGCCTAGCACACGACAAAGTCCCACCCGTGCGCGGACACAGATTTACCGCCTGAGGTGAGGCGTCATCAACCTCGCTCCAACTACATCAGTCAGTCCACAATGATGTAGACCCCTCTCACCTCTTCTCTTTTCTGCTGCCATTTGACTTTGGATCTTCCTCATGCTGAGTTGATCAAAGTAAACCTCGTTGAGTAGCCTAACTTGCCAGCGAATCATGTCTGCACATTACGTCTGCTGCGTTGTGTACTCTGTAATAATGTCCAAGGTTGATTGATGAGCCTGTTTTGCTGGGTAAACGTTGAGCGGCTTTACTACATACAGGACGGACAACGTCGCTTATGAAGAGTAGGGGTCACAGTCTATATTCTGGATCCCAGGGCGAGGGCCGATAGCCAAGAAGTTCACCGAAACAGGCCGCAAGTCTTCGTAGTTCATATATGCTCTAAGGAGTTCTTGAGGCCAGGACGCAGATGAATCTAGTCCAACTTCTGAATGCTCCCAAATAGAGTAGCGAGATTATCTGACTACCTTGGCCAATATTACCCCAGCTATAAATAGAGCCCTGGAAACGTCGTCCATCAATAACTTACTATTTTCTTTCGGGACCACAGGGTTATAAAGGTCAGTCATGCCAGAGTATCACTATGCCAGGCAAGGGGGTGACTCTGATGAGTTTCGGCTGGTGGCCAACAAGGATTGTAATAACACCATTTACGGGTTCACCTCGGTATCAGTACCTCAGGTTCATCTTTAGAAAGGGTACGACGTTCAGTGGCCAAAAGCTACTGACGTGAAGGCAGAGGTGACCGAATCCAACACTCTGAGAAAAGCTGCTCATTCTTCCAACCAGAAGCAAAGACACGATACTGTAATATACCTATATATATTATTCTTTAAGCAAAAGCATTTCTTATTTACATTCCACTACACCGTAGCATACAGTTGAGCCATATTTTCTTGTGCTCTGATTCTTTCTTTCCTTCCTTATCAATGTGAAGGTGACCAGGTAACGGAATGGTACTTTTGATCATGGAGAGTCTGTCTCTCCTCCTCAATCTAAGCCAGTGATGAGACTAGGTACCTAGGTGAGTATTCAACTTCCACAATAATCGATGAGTGACGAGCAGCTCGTCTGATATAAACGACCTGTCCCCTGGAGCTCAGCCACCTCCTTCGCCTTGGGAACCGGACTTTCGCAGCTGATACCTATTAGCCATAAAAACCTTCTGACACAGCTCATCACATGTTCGCACATTGATGCACCTTTTCGACGCAGCACTGGCTAGGGAGGATGGGTATGTAAGAATCATTGCAACTCTACGTTCCACTGAAGTGCTAATCAAGACAGGAACCGCTGTGATATGAACAACATGATGCAGGTGATAGTGACATTCTGAGCATTGTCGCGTTTGGGTGGTGGTCTACAGTGGCCTAACCTCTTGTGCTGTTGGTAATTGGTTAGAATCACTGGTGAATGATTTAATAGGTCAGCGACAATAGGTTCCTCATGTCAAAGATCTCACGCACTTCTGATAATAATGCCTGGGAATTACATTGCATGCTATGTCGTTCAGTAAGTCATGCTAAGGTCGGTCTCCTGGACTCGAATATCAAGCTCGGGATCGATCTCTTTTCGTAGAAAATCACTCTACTGTAGTAGGTACCAGGGTATGGGCTGCTGTTGGAGGCTTCGCCACAAGACGGTTTCTTGGGATTTGTCACGGCAAATTTTATGCCGACGTGGCCTACGTCATAGCTTCCCTGGCGTTACAATCAAGAATACCTATGTAGATGTTCGTGACAGGTAGCGAAGGCATCATTACTTGGTATTATTTATGTGGCGCGCATTTTCGACGACTTCTGCGACAACCCTACTTGTTTATTTTCTCTCTCTTTCAGTTACGTTTTCTCTCAGCTATCAGAACGAGAACTTGCGACTTCTTGAGTTACCGACACAACTACCTCTAAACTTCTCTCAACCTTGCATTAACAGGTTGCAACCATGGGTGCTATTTCTGCCGTCTTCCTTATCCTCATCACGATTTTCTGTCAGTCACAGACTCCTCCTGATCGCACAATGCAAAGCAAAACTAATGTAGTCGCAGTCCCTCCCATCGGCGTCTGGGCCGTTGCAGGATGTGGAATGGGTATGCAACATCTCTTCATCTGGCTGCACTCACATGCTGACGTTCTCAGATCTGTTCATCAACATCTGCTTGACCCTTCTTGGCTTCCTTCCAGGTCATATCCACGCCTTCTACCTTGAGTACATCTACTACGACCGCCGAGAACAGGCGCGCGAGGGTCGTTTTGCGACTGGACCTGCGCCTGGCATTTACTCCGACAACGTGCAGACTGGCGGACAGGGCTATGGAACAATGGGACGCGCAGCATGAAATGAATAGATGTTGGTGGTAATCGACTCTAGTTATTGGCTGTCTTGGAATTCAGGCGAAGTTGTCTGCATCAACTGGGTGTTGCATATTCGCCGACATCGGCAGCGATAAAGGTGGTGCAAGGAGCTGATGCCTGCCTAACCTTTGGGTTATATACAGAGTGATGTGGTTTGTTGTTAAATCAACTGGCCTGGTGTGAGAATGGTGACGCAGTGTCAATACGATATTAGTACGCTAGTGTCGAAAGACATATAGTACGTCTTAGAGAATGTTGAATTCAAGTTAGATTTCGATATTCGTCCATGCTGGTAAAGGGAAGGGGTTGAAACTCCAATCATAGAGAGAGGATACCACAACGCCTGTATGTATAGTCCGTATTATTAAATATCTCTGTATGTAGAATCGAATAACATTAGGAACGTACTGGGAACTAATGTACAAAGTTTGCTGCGTAATGACTTCGAGGTGTGAGTTGTCCGCCTTGGCCATTTCTGCATGTGCATAGATACGTGCCTATTATCCATATTAGAACTACATATGTACCGTCCTACAGCCAGTACATATGTTGTGGCAACCTATTTGCCAGGCATGGTTTCAAATATACCATAGACACCGACACACGATTCAATAGGTAGCTCCTAGTTCGTAGGTTTATCATTTGTTAGTTTTGCCAGAGTTGGTAGGAATAAACCCAGCTTTCGACAGGCTGTATATTTGTGAGCAATGAATGTTCTCATCGAGGTGGTTCAGGGTAAATAGGGATATGTTGCCGAGAGCTACATAATAGATGCAGGCCAATGAGAGACAATGCGGGGACGTCGCCCGAGACGAGCTTGATCCTTTCACTGAGTGCCTAATTATCGACAGCCACGACACTCATGCATAAGGGCCAAATTTGGGTTGTCCTGATTGGCTTTGCTACTTCCTATAAGCCTCAAGAATTAATATCAATGGACCTGGAGGGAAAAGCAACGAAACGCATGTGAGAGAGAAGATCCCCTCTTCTTTCCTTTATTTTCTAAGTCACCTATTGCTCTTGCAGCTTGCTGTCTTAGATACAGTGTTGTGAAGTAAGGTAGCTTCAAGTTAGAGGCCTGCCTGACTGTACAACCAGCATTCCATTCTCTTCAACATTGGAGGTACCAACTGGACAGGCTCTCTACCTGACTTATTGCCTCTCCTCTCCTCTTCCTGCAATCTTATCATCTATCAACTCTCATCCCACATCTCCACCACGAACAAATTAAACCCCTTGTCTTACTACGCCGTATTTGTAGCCGAAGAGTGCCATACTGTGCTTTTTGCTACTGTCTGTTGCATCTCCCGCATCCATCGACCCACTTGCACCGCGTATTGCATCAACGGCTCGACCATCAGCCAAGACAAGACGAGGCAAGACAAGACAAGACAAGACAAAATCAAACCAGACTTCATGGTTTTACGTTTTCTTGCCTTGCTGGCTCCCATCACTCGCCATTCATTGTTCTAGCTGTCCAATTCACATAGCCTCTGGGGTTGATGCGCCAAATTGTTCGGAGCACATCGTTCCTGACATATGTACCTTGCTACACACTACCAGCCTAGGAGCTAGTCCAAAGGTACCTAGTTTTCTACACTTGCTTCTTTACCGCTGCCTTTGCAGCTAATCCCCGGGACACCTTGCATAGGTATCCTAGACCGACTGTTAACCACGACAATCATCATCCCAACAGCTTCCCCATTTCAGCGTTCGCTTGCCACCCTCAAGTGTACACGTCTGTACAGATACTAGCTACAAGCCCATATGCAAAGCTCGAGTATAGTACCTTATCGTCCTGCCGCTTCGGAGCATCCAATGCCCGCCCCAATTGGTGCACACCTGGGGTGACATTTGCGCTTGACCCGAATCAACACCTCGCGCTATCGCCTCCAACTCCTATACTTGTATACAAAGACAAGCACAACACACACATACACACACTCACACTATATATATACGGAGTCAGGTCCCAATTCTCCATCATGCGATCCCCTTCTCCAGAGGAGCCCCCCCAGCCGCCCCAAATCCATCAACACAAACCATCTCGACACCACGCCTCCACGTCGACCTCATCAACACCGGCCCTCAGCAAACCACGTCCACACTCTCTTCAATTCTCCTTCCCACCCCTATTCCAGACGAACGCCTCATCGACGAGCCTGGTGCCCTCAACTGCAGAGGGAAAGCCTATTCCTGTTGACAATTCCACTGCTGAGCATCGAACGTCAGCTCTTCGAGAGTTGAATTCCAATTTTCCCACTCGTCATCGATACGCACAGTCTACTGGTGCCCAGAGCAGTACCTATTCGCAGCCTGTGATCGTGCGAAGTTACTACGCCCCTGTACCAGCACAGCCTGCGGACAGAGGAGTCATTGTTGTCAACGGTCGAGGGCACCGCTCAGCACTATCAGAGAGTAGCGGCCCTTCAGCTTTCGTACGACGAGTGCTGCCTTTTGGTACAGGTTCTGCCTCGGTCCGGAATGGAATTATGGGTACAATGGCGAGAAACCGAACAAAGAAACGACTCGAGAATGAACCAGAGGAGCCGAAACTTCCATCTGTCGAAGCCTTCCGCTTCAAAAGCTTTATGGCCAATCTAGAAGACCAGAGTGGCGGTACTGATATAAATGCTGATCTGGACCGTATCGCAGAGATCTGTGCTAAGTCACGATACTCTCTTAGCAACCAGTATGAAGTTCATTATGCCCCCCATGGCTCAGGCTCGTCTTTTATGGCTCCAGCTATCGAGAGCCAGGAGGCTCAGGGACCCACCCTTCAAGCTGTGTCATCCGATGATGAGAGGAACATCAAACGATCTAGAAAACGACCGATGGGCGTGAGGAGGAACAGCAGAGCCATGGGAACATTGGAGACCATAATGTCATCGAGTAGATCATCGGATGAGGATAAAGCAAAGAAGAAGTCGGCTGCAGAGATTGCCGAGGACGTTCGCGGCAGAGCCGCACAAAAAGGGTCCAGCGAACACGGATCATCGGTCTCGTCTGAAGGAGGAGCCAGCGAGAACGTGTTTCTGGAAGAGGAGGATGTCAGACAACGGTCACCTCGTCCAAAACGGTCTGGTTCATTGGCCCTTATTGATGGCAATCGGCTGAGCATGCACCTCAATGATTTGGAATCGAGTCGACCCACGGCTGCTGGTCTTGTCAGTGAGCCTGCCTTACCTCAAACATCCAGCAGCCAACTCGAAATCCGAACAGCACCTGAGGTAACAAACAAAGACCATCTTCCTGGTTTACCAAAGAAGTGTCTCGCAGCCACAGAAGGACTTGATCAGCCGGTTGTCCATGGCTCTATATCTGCAATCGAGACATCTAACCAAAGGAGCAATTTGATGTCCACGCTTAGTGGTTGGATGAGTTGGCGTTCGTCTGATACTTTGCCAACGACTAAGGGCCGTGCGGAGGGTAGTCTACGTGAGCTTCTGAAAACTCGAGATATCAAAGGAAAAGGTGTCGAGGCGGCGGCGTATCAGTAACGAAGAAGAAGCTCAAACAAGAGGAACACAGCACTCTTGCTTAAAGACATATCCGCATACTTAAAAAGGGCAGTTGGGTTGGGTATCCACCCAAGATTCAACGTCCAGCAATGATGTAACGAATTACTCACGATTTCACGAAGCCAATAATGATATGATTAGGGATGGGACAGATACAGAGAAGTCAAAAGTTTGGGATCGTATGGTTTTCTCAGATCGAGTTGCCTATTGAAACTCCAAAAAAGGGTCGGCAACAGCAGCAAGATAACATTTGTACGATAGGACTTCCTCAATGACAATCCAAGATAGTAGGTAAGCTACAATACCGTTGACTGGCATGAGGAGTCTTAGGACTTGTCGCATATAAATAGACCTCAATGATGCACTTAGCTGGCGGCGATTGTCTTCCCTGAGGATGGCTTAATACACATTAATGGGCTTTCGCTGTCTAATTTTCGCCCTTTGTCTTTGATTCACTGTCTTGGTCATTTCTATATAGCAACAATACTTTGCCATGCCTTCGTCAAAAAGGAAATTCTGTCCCCCCTCTGTGACCACTGCCCATCCTGCGCCAATAGGCAGGATGCAAAAAACAAGGCCATGGAGCCGGCGAAACAATCAGAAACCCATGCCAGCGCCCATGCATTATGCATGCTTTAGGTTCCAACATGATAAGTTATGAAGCCACTGAGACTCAAAAGAAACGAAGGATGAGATATAAAAACAAAAACGCCAGTCCACTGATTTGGTCGCCTTGGCCTGTACGGAGACGCCCAACAAGAGGATGGGAAACGTCAGATTGCCTAGAAGTCTCCTGCAGATGGCGTAATGCCGTCTATGTTCGAAAATACCAGGTGTGAAGCCGAGGAGTAATCGTTTCGAGTTATAGATCAAGGTGTCATGAATATTACGCTTCAGAGGTCGAATTCGGTGGTGCGACTGCCGGCGTGGGCTTGTTGCCACCATTCTTGTCAACCTGTAACCGCTTTGTGTCGCGCTGGTCGGTCCCTTCATTAATACGTTTCTTATCTTTCTCTTTGTCCCGGCCGGCATTCTCTTTAGCCAGCTTTTTAGCTTCTCTCTCGCGTCGATCGTTTTCCTTCCTCAGGGCTTTAGACTCGAATTCATGCCAGTCATTATGTGTTGCGAGTCTACGGATTGGTTAGTGAGTGATGCTTGTCATATACAAGCTTGATCAACTTACTCTGTAGCCTGGCGGGCTGCTGGTGCTTCTTCCGTAAAGTATGCATGTTGGAGTACCTGTGCAGCGCTGGGTCTTTTTGCAGGGTCGTAATGGAACATGGCGGAGAGCAGGTCGAAGGCGGCTGGTGACATCTTATCACGGTACTTCTCTGCGAAGACATTCCTTCTCTTCACAGTTGGGCGCAAAAGTTCAAACCAAGCCATATCAATGAGATTGGGCCAGTCTTTCAAGTTCGGCGTGCCCATCACGTTGTAGATCTTTTCCAGTTGGCTAAGCTCGGTTCCGTCACCCGGGAAGATGGCATTCCGATCAAAAATCTCAACCATGACGCATGCTGCACTCCAGACATCAACAGCAGCAGTGTACTTAGTCTCGCCAAGCAATAGCTCTGGTGAGCGATACCAGATGGTGATGACTCGGTTGGTGTAGTCCAGCTGGTGACGCTTGGCGTAGAATCGAGCGAGGCCAAAATCAGCAATCTTGAGGACTCCCTCGTTACTGACGAGTATATTTGCGGCCTTGATATCGCGATGGAGTACCCCTCGCGTATGGAGATAATCCAAGCCCTCGAACATCTGTTTAGCGAGGTCTTTCTTTTGAGCCGTCTCCAGTTTGAATGTAGGGTGATTCAGCAGTCCTGTGAGGTCATGCGACAGGTACTCAAACACCATAAAACAATCATTCTTTTCGACCATAACCTCCTGAAGATTGACGATATTGACATGTCTGAGAGATTGAAGAAGCTTGATTTCTCGGATAGCTGTGACAGGAAAACCATCACGCTCGCCTTCCATTCGAATTCGTTTGAGGGCAACCATTCCCTTTGTGTAAACATTCAGGCCTTTGAAAACCTTGCCATAGGTACCGGAGCCAACGACTGATTCGTTTCCAGGTTTTCTGAAGAAGACAGATTCCGAGTCCACCAGATCAGCTGGGAGAGTCGGTCTTGGCTTCGGTCGTTTCATGATTTTCATCACCTTACGCATACGGGGCGCAACTCTAGGGCCTTCGGGAGGATGGCGACGCTCGTGGCGTGGTCGAGAGGAAGCTGGCTCTGTCGGTGCACTTCGGGGAGGTTCGCGCTCTTGATCTCGGGCTCGATCTCTGTCTCGATCTCTGTCTCGATTCTCCGGCTGAGGTTCCCGCCGAGGAGCCGCATTCAACTTTTGTGATATCTCGGGCTTTGGCGCAGTGACCGCTGGCTTTGATGAAGGTTTGAAGGCAAAACTGAACTTGCTACCAGATGAACCTCCTGGACCAGATGGGGGTGGTCTGTTGGGGGTAGTCAATGGGCCTGCTCTGTCCTGAACACTCTGGCTGGTGTCTTCGCCCAATTCATCGTGAGACTGAAACACTTCTTCCTGAACATCCATAGGCTCAGAACCTGTATTTCCGTGGTCGTCCACATTGCTGAAGCGTTCATTGCCTAAATCATCGTGGTGTCCTCTTGAAGGAGGGCCTGAGTTCCAATGAGAATTCTTGAAGCCACCTCTCCCACGACCTCGAAAACCGCCACCTCTGTAGCCACCGCGGTAGCTCCCCCCCTGAGGGTACTGCTGCATCGGGCCTGTCGGAGCGGCGTATGGCGGTGACCGTGTAGTATTGGAATGATAATGGCTAGAAGGGCCACTTGGGGGACCGTGACTACTCCCTTGAGGATACTGAGGTGGGTAGGACCTAGAATGGCGTCAATAGACGATTATATTTGTGCTTATTGCCAGGGTCTACTTACTGATGACCATTCCATCCACCACGTGATGGCCCGTAGGGTGATCGTGAAGGCGAGTTATGGTACGAAGCGTGTTGGGGTGATGGGGAATACTGATCGTTACTGATATGTGATTTTTGGTGATACTTCGGGTTATAGCCTCCTCGAGGATTGCTTCTGGAGGTCATATCTTCGTCAATATCGGACCTCGAAGAATGACGCCAACCGGGCGACCCTTCTCGAGATCTCCGTTCCCTACTTGCTTGAGGTGATCGTGGTGGAAGCTGTCGCCGCGAGGAAATCCGCTCAAGACCTGACGTCCGTTGATCCTCACGAGATGATGCACGAGCTCTTCGGGATGAAGCAAAGTGGTGCTCTGATGTAAGCGATCGGCTTCGTGACCGTGGTTGAGGTCGTTCTAACTGGGACTGAGCCTCTCGGTCTGCCCGTCGCGAACCCGAGTCCGACTTTGCTGGGGATCTAGGTCGTGAACGTGTGGGGGATCTAGAAGATCGTGCTTGTTGGCGAGGCGATGTTTTACGTCGGTCGCGTGAGGAGTGCCTGGCGTGCTTCCTAGATGGAGACTCTAGGCTGATGTCCCTTGTCCTTGGCCTTGGGCTCCTGTTTCTTCTGGATCTCTTTCGATTGGAAATGGTTAAAGAAGGGCTCCGACTTCGATGTCGTTTGGCTGCCGAGGGCGATGCCCTGCTGATATAGTCGTGGCCTGGACTTCGGCTCTGGCTTCGCCGCGGAGGCTTCTCCTCGATTTCGCGATGGCGTTCTCGATAACGCGGAATAAGATCTTCGACTTCTGGTCCTCGACGTGATGTTTCGGGCGATAGACGAGAAGCGCGATCACGACTACGATCGTGCGAATGGCGACGACGGCGAGATGAATGAGAATCTGGTCTTATGGGTGGGCGGTTGCGGCGTGCGTCGGAATCGTGGCGAGAATCGCGAACTTGACGGGGCGACCTTGATCTCTGTGAGGGCTTCATTCCTCGCTCATGTCGAGCCCGTTCTCCTTGGTCATTAAGTTCTCGCTCGTCTCTCATGGCAGCATGTCGACGTCGACGTGGAGGTTTGGATACGTTCTCCATGAGTGCAGCTGGGCGTCGAGTTTTCAGTGGTTACTTAGGGGCCGCACCTTAACCGATGGGAATGACCAGGTACCTTGAGCCTTGACGTGGTGACCCGCTAACTATCAGTGGCCCCGTGCGGTCGCGGGGAATTTAAGACGTAGGCTTTTTGGCCCAATGCAGGTCGGGGAATTTTTGTCATCTGCAAAATCAGCGCGATTGACACAAAAAGAAAGGAAGAATGAAGCCAACGATTGGGGTAACGTGAGTTTTGCGTTAGAGTTGCCTTGCCAGGATCTGTCAGTAGTTCAGGCTCACCCCGAGTAAACTCATGTCCTAAAGCACCGGAAGCTGGTGATAGGCGCAGAAATGATCGAAATGGGCAGATATCTCTAGCTCTTGACGAACTTGATGAATTTCCCGAGTACATGCACTTGCACGCTCTTCCAGCTCTCTGGGTGTCATGCTTTCGCCCATGCACTGGCTATTGTGCAGCGTCCGTCCGGAGATGTTTGCAAATATCAAGCGCCTTGGTGTTAGCTGTTGATGGTTGGATCGCTTGGGTTAACCCCCAATGGTTCCACCAAGTAAGAGACAGCATGATCTCATCGTATCGCTGCTCTCAAAAGAGCAAAAGAACTACATACGAATCCATGTGGATAATTTACGACAGTCCAAATCACGACTGTGACTTCCTCTTAACACGTCAATGCTCGTCCAGCCAAGCCATCCAGTACTTCGAGTGCGAAGACACATCATGGTGACGCAAAATCCACCTGCTGCGCCTGAGATAGCAATTCATGCTCTCGAACAAGAAACAAGAGCCAGAAAGCCTGCCAAATTCTGATAACAGAGTCATGCTGCCATAGATTATCGGCCCTTATCAGACGACTCGACTCGGAGGTCATCCAAGACCATATCAGCACCCAGTGCTGCATTCATGGTAAAAAAAATCAGAATTGAAGCATGTGATGAATTACCCCTTCAGCCAGTTAAATGATGCCCGAATCAGTGCAACATTGTTTGGTTGTATGGACTGCAAGGCAGAGTTTTCCTATGCCTGCGACAATGAGGACCAATGTTATGGAGAACCGAGTGTTAAAAGGCTTCAGCGCACGAAGCAGATCGCAGCAACCGAAGCAAAACCATGCAGGAGAACCAAAACCTGGTGCAAGATGGATAAGGCTGTGATAATTTTAGCCTGCATCTTAGCAGACCATACTGAAGTAGGAGCGGGACTTCCAGGGCTTCGGTTTTATGAATGAAGTTCCAGTACACGTGGAGGTTTTCGAATGCGTTAGAGCAAGTTGCATATAGCTGCTGGTTCATCAAAACAAGGCGTACGGAATGGTGATGAGGTTGAAGGGTGTGCTTATGGTGGTTCGGATTGTCGGAAGGGGATGGGAGCACTATATAGTGCGCTCGGTCGATAGACGGGCCATTTCATTTCGTGGTCAGCCTGGCCAAATGGAAATTGCAAGCCATTTTGAGACCATCATCCAGTTGTCGTCTATTATCACAGTATCAGAACAGCAGCCAGTTGGTCATCTTCTGGCGATTGTGACTGGGTGTAGGTTGATGGTTGAATCCTTGTTGTGGGAAATTCCAGAGTGCCGGGAAGAGCAAGCGTCTTAGTCACGTGAAAACACAGATGCACGTGGCCTTACCTTGGTATCACAACCTGGAAAGAAGCTGAACCACCAACCGAATGGTGGATTGGAGAATATTGAGAA
Organism: Fusarium odoratissimum NRRL 54006; assembly: GCF_000260195.1. NCBI lineage: Eukaryota > Fungi > Ascomycota > Sordariomycetes > Hypocreales > Nectriaceae > Fusarium > Fusarium odoratissimum. The sequence goes on along the minus strand of NW_022158693.1, from coordinate 1,474,516 downwards.
TATGTCTTAAAGAGCATTACCATAGTATCTGGATGCGCTGAACATATGGCATCTCTAACTGCATGGAGACTCGTGATAGGACCATATACCTAAGTTATATATAACAGCACATAGGGAAGGATAAAATAATTAGGAAGAGATTGAGCTTTGTTTCTTTCAATGTAACCCCGTTTCCAGTCTCAATGTTTGCATCGGTTTATCGTACATGCATCAATACCCAACATCAGTACGGATAATCACTGTCAGTTGTACCCTGCAGCTGCGCTAAGGTACATTTTAGGAGGCTCATTGCTTATGAAATCGCCTAAAATCGTGCCTCGGTTCTTTGGTCATTGTGACCCCACTTGCCGAGCGCCAGGTAAGAAGTTAAAATGCAAGTCTCAGATGGACGAGACCAACGCTGCACCAGACCTGATCTAAAGTAAAAGTCTTCAACAAAGACCATTCCGTAAGGTCATCTAGAAGTAAGGCGGGAATTAGACCGATATTATAACATTTATGAGTGACATAGTAATTGCACTTGTAGCACGCGAGATTTAGATACTTTAATCCTTAACTGGAATTTTTAGTTAGTAACCTGGAAGATCTCTAAGTTAGATACAAATAAAAGTATAAATGATAGCAGGTACAGATCTATCCATGCCAGCGATGGTTGTTTCGGCCACCGGAACGGGTGTATCCACCGTAGGATCAACTAGAACCAGGCTACCTAGCCAGGGCATGGAAGTCGTTCCGTTTTGTCGTCGGAGGATGGAGGGGGCAATTTGCTGGTTGATAAATGCCAAAAATCTATTAATACGTCCCTACCCTCACCCCCTTTCAGCTGTATCCATCTTTGCTTGTGCTCGATTCTTCTCTTCTTTTCACGCGGGTCTGAAAGTGGTTCACATACGTCGGTCACGGCTTGTACGGATCTCATCATGGAGTGGCTTGGACACGCAGAACTCAACTTCACTCATGCGCCTTCACCACGAAAGGTGCAAGAGAAAGATGGCAATGTCACCGATCTCTTATCCATCTGCGAAAAGGCAACACCGCCATGCCGACTGAACCCACTGCTCTTCAATGGCCACCTGCAGACGATGTGGACAGCGACCAAGCCTGCTGGACCCAAGATTTATTATAAGCGCAAGATTTTTGACGCTGACCACAAGATCTACCATGGAACGTTCGCTGTGGACTTTGCTGTTGAGCCTTTTGAGGCCCCTGAGGACCCTTCATTGTCTCGACGAACAGCATACTTCACTCCGGAAGAGTTTGAGCATATCGGGTCAGACGACCACAAGCCCATGCTTGTTGTTCTGCATGGCCTTTCAGGTGGTTCTCACGAGATCTACCTTCGACATACTATTGCGCCATTGATTGGCGAGGGCGGCTGGGAAGTCTGCGTTGTTAACTCGCGAGGTTGTGCGCGTAGCAAGATCACCAGTGGTGTCTTGTACAACGCTCGAGCGACGTGGGATATTCGTCAGGTAAAGGATACTCGTGCTTCAAGGAGAACATCCCACTAATATTCATCCAAGACAATAAAATGGTTACAGAAAACTTTCCCTAACCGACCTTTGTTTGGCCTAGGGTTCTCTCTCGGAGCGAACATGCTCACAAACTATATAAGTATTACTTCCCCGAATCTTGGCTCAGTCTAACACAAACTACTGTGGCGAGGAGGGTCCCAACTGTGTCCTCAAAGGAGCAGTTGTATGCAGCAACCCATTCAATCTAGAAGTTTCCAGCAAGATCCTACAAAACAGCTACATCGGCAAAGAAGTTTATCTTCGAGTCATGGGGAGTGAGTCGACATATTCATACGTAGTTTATTAAAACGCTTGCTGATGTTATCAAGGTGCTCTGAAGGAACTCGCTGCCACACATAGAACCGAGTTGGAAAAGTACAGCAAAATCGATGTCGAGGCCGTGATGAACATCACGTATCTCTATGAGTTTGATCGCCTCATCCAGTGAGTCGCTTCCCTCTATTCTGACTAAAAATTGACTTTGCCAGGTGTCCTTCTTGGGGGTATCCGACGGAGAGTGCATACTACCGCGATGCTTCATCGGTGGATTCCATTCTTTCCATTGAAATTCCTTTCCTGGCTGTCCACTCAACTGATGATCCGGTAAGGACTCCGGTTTTCTGCTCTATTGTAACTTATCAACCATTTCTAACCGTTACAAGATTGCTGTTAAGGAAGCTATTCCCTATGAAGAATTCAAACAGAATCCCAACACTGTCCTTCTTACCTCTAGCCTGGGAGGACATCTGTGCTGGTTTGAAACCTCGGGCGATCGTTGGTTTACAAAACCTGTAAGTTCTTATTAGTGATAATCGTAAGACATCAAAACTAATATTTATAGGTTGCCAACTTCTTAAACCATCTTGCTTTCAAGACTGATCTCAATGATCTCAGGCCTCTCGTCAACCCCAACAACAATGATCATTTAGCCGACGGACATGGCTACATCCCCATGCGACGCAAGCTGGTCATTGTGGAAGACTAAGCAGCCGACTTGACACAAAGTCAACCCATTCCAAAGAACTCTAAGAAGGGCCCCTCGACGCAGTCGATGACCACAAGTAGATTAGCACAGTATAGACATTTATAGAAGCGCGTTTATAGATCATAGATTTGACACAGAATGCTCAAAGCTCAAAGCTCAAAATGAATCCGATCATTCCATCTTATTGAGTAGATCTGCATCCGAAGGAACAACCATGGTTCGAATACAGTCTTGTGCTTTTATACCGCTGAATCTCCAGAAACCACCAGAAATCATGGTATGACCTCAGCCTATCTATCGAACTCCATGCGCCAAACAATGCAAAAACTCCGGAAACTTTTGCCATATCATCGGTCGAGGGCTTAGGCGAACGATACTCGCTTCTTGCCCTTTGATTTTGTCCCCTTGCTACCGCTCGTGGTGAACTCCTTGATGTTGTCCTCTGCGTCACCTGTACTCTTGCGCTTTCTCCTCTTTCGGAGAGAGTCTTTGGTATCCTCAAGTTTCGACTGCTTTTCTTGTTCTTTCTTCTCGGCCTCGGCCTTGCGCGCTTCGCGAATTTCTTCCATCTGACGCTGTTTGATCATCTTGGACTCAATCTGGCCGTCCTTCTCCGCCTGGACGAGCGCCATGATAGTACTCATACTTTCCTAAAGGGATAGCAGGTTAGAAATACGCAAGCGCGTTAGGGACCATAGCTTCTTACCTGATCATCAGCAAAAACCTTGCCTTTCTTCTTGCCGCGAGGTTTGATAACGCCCACAGGCGTGACTGTGTTGAGCTCAGGAATACCCAGCTGTTGGTCCGTATACTTCTTCTTCTTAGGGTTCTTGAACTTTTGCAGAAGTGCCTCGCGACCCTTGTCTTTGACCTGCTTGCTCAGCGTGGGGCCCTTTGGCTTCTTGGACTTAGCAATGCCATCGGTGGCGGAGCGCTTGGAAGTTTTTGCAGCACCAGGAGCAGCGGCGTGCTTGTTCTTGATGGTCTTTGTTCGTGTGACACCCATTGCGATAGTGGTGGAGGTGTGCGCTTGAGATGTATCCTCGGTACCTCAAGGTTTGAGTGTTGTCGACCTAAGTCCAGGAATATTTTTTTCCTGGAGCAATGTGATAAGAGGTCACGATAAGAAACTTTTTGGGCTGTGAAGTGGGGCCGAGTGGGTGAGCCTAGAAGGGGCGATTGGTCTCAGCTTTGATGAAACTCGAACTCATACGTACATAGTAGCAAGACCAATGGTAAAGATGCAGCAATTATAATAAGCCGGGAGATGAGTTGTAGTCTGCGACCGCTAGTTACCTACTTTACACGCCAATAGGGAGAAGTCAGGTGATAGGAGTTCTGAAAATACCTTACCCAACATGAATGTCGGATAAGAGCCTCCAGGTAACTGCTAGATGCTTATGTCAGTCTGGCATTACAAGATTTCTATGATGCTCGACGAATGCAAGTGTAATACCTGTCGCAAAATTGTACTTGAAAGGGTCTTGATGCCTGACCTGCCAGTGTTCTAGTCTCCTATCCAGGATAGGCGAATCAAGACTCATCGGAGATTCATGATGCCACCAACCTACAAGTCATGATCATCCCCTCAGTCGTGGGTAAGGGGTCTTGCATGTATCAAACCCTGGTTTCTTTGGTTTATCTCACATGTCCGGAGTCGAATGTCACTGCCAGCTCCAAGGGAACCATTCACAAGTCAATTTACCAAGATCTTTTGAAAACACTAATCAACCTCATAGTACTATTATGCCGAGAAGGAAACGGCTGTGACCTGGTTCTCAGCAGATCTCATAATTAAGGCACGGGAGTTCGGTTCATCAGTGCTAGTGATGAGGAAACGATTAATGGGGGTTGTCTTGGATGAGACTGAAAGACATATCGCCATTGTGTTACTCACTTGTGCATATTGTTTTCGAAATTCTGAACCGGCTCTTGGGAAAGGTAATTTCACTATTCCACAATTTTTTCTGACTACCTCGACCAGTAATTATGAGCCTCAACTTCTCAGGCTACCTCAGTTGACATTAACATGGGACTACTCGGTCACTGTCGTCATTTTTGGGGGCGACCTCTAATGTAAGGTACCTAGATCGTCACGGTATGTACTGCTCTGTAGAATCGGTCATGATTTCATATGTGGACGGGGCCTGGGGGCTGGCGATGGGCGTTTAGCATAGTCAGGCAGGTTGGACAGGCTTTTCGCAGCCTGGCTGGAGTATTTCCCAGCGAGATGGGTGCTAGCTTCCAGGGCTTGCGCTCTGACAGGGGCCATCGTGAGTAAACTCTAAGTACACGACCATATGAAGATAGCCGCGAGGCTACATAAAAAGTACACAGGCCTGTCACTCACCTCCCGCTGTGCTGTCGGATTTTTTTAGTACTAAGGTAACGTTAGGTTAGTACCTTAGTAGGTGGGCTGTCAGAAATTCTTCCATACCTCTAAGATACTATCTTTCCCACTTGCAACTCTTCCCAAATCAAAATTCCCAAACATCCAACAACCTCATCTTTGACGTTCCAATCTCTCCAGCACTTTTTGTAATCCGTACTACGACACTGTGAAACACCACAACGTCACGAATTCGTCCATAACCGTATCATACAATATCTTTCGATCCTAAACAAATCTCGCCGTGAACCTACTGATCGCCCCCCTCACTCAACCTTGAGACAGTGTAACTCCCAACGGCCAGCATCACGAACGTCGACCGCTATTTCTACTAAATCGACACCGACACTACCAGCCGCAGTCTATAAGCGTATCGACGTCGCACACGCTTTCTCCGATTCTCTCCCTGGTCTATTCAAGGCGTCTTTACCAGGTCTTCCCCGCCCTCTATCGATTTGTCGACAGACCTGTCCCATTCGGTCTTGATGGATACTAGCAACCTCTGGTCCCGCCGCACAAAGTAAGTTGCACATTCACCTACAATTTGGAGTTCTCACCAACACCTTGTTAGCACCGGCAAGCTTTCCCTCTCAACACCCGGACAAGGGTCCAGTGGTGACACCTTCAATCGCAATGCCTCATTCCCCAAGCGCCAAGGTGGCGATACTCCTTCGTCGACTAAACCGAACCCTTTCAACACCACACCTGGAGGTCTAGTGTCGCCCACGAGCGGTGCCTCCAGTGCCTTTGGCCTAGGCTCTGGAGCATTTGCTTCGTTTGGGTCGGCTAAAACCCCGAAGAATTCAGCCAACCCTTTCGATACTGCCATGGCATCAGCGGTAGTCAAGTCTGGCACGAAGGACCCATCTAAGAATGCGGGCAAGGGAGCTGGCATGACTGCGATTTCTGAGAACAACCAGTCTGGGGTATCCACGGCAAATCCTTCACATGCGTTAGTTGATTCATGGACATTTTGGTACCGACCCCCGATCTCGAAGGCACACGGCTTCATCGAATATGAGAAGACGCTACACGAGATCGCAACTGTACGGACTGGGGAAGAATTCTGGGAGATCTATCGTCACCTGAAACGTCCCTCTACACTCCCCGTTGTCTCTGATTTTCACCTTTTCAAGAAAGGCATTCGCCCAATATGGGAGGATGATGTTAACAAGAAGGGCGGAAAGTGGGTGGTTCGGATGAAGAAGGGTGTAGCAGACAGGTACTGGGAAGATCTCATTCTCAGCCTCATTGGTGATCAGTTTGCCGATGCTGGCGATGATGTTTGTGGTGCTGTGTTGAGTGTTCGCAATGGTGAGGACATTCTCAGCATCTGGACTCGCACTGATGGTGGTCGAGTTATTAAGATTCGGTAAGTTTCAATGGCGTGTAATCGACTTACTCTGATTTTAGCTAAACGGTGAACAGCGAGACGATGAAGCATGTCCTTAACTTTCCAGCAAGCACTCGCATCGAATTCAAGAGCCACGATTCCAGCATTCAACAACGAACAGCCATCGAGGAGCAGCGCCGCGAAAAGGCTGGCCAACATCACCACCACGACAAGCGCCACACAGCCGGGCCCTCGAAGCAGGCAGCTGAACAGTCCCACCCTTAGGAGATTAAAGCGCGCTCTTGGAAACCCATCTCGGTGTAGTCTTTGTATTGTATATCATGAGTGCCTTCAAACGTCAGCGTTGAGGGGCATGTTCTTTTTGCTCGTTCTGTTCCTTTGTTTCCACAATCACCTTTGGGCGGAGTTGGAGAATTCTTCTGGATGGGGGCTGTGATACCGTGTTTATGAGGCTTAGGGTAGGTGGACTGGACAACTAGATATGAGACATCGGCTGGGCACGACGGGCGAGGTCACGGTGATGACCTTGTTTATGAACGATGTATTACTAGCTGCGTATGATCGGGTACGGCTCGCCATAGCGTATTTCAGCGAGAGCTACAGTTCAAAGAGCGAGCTTATGGAGCTGAGATTTCTCTTCCAGGAACGAGAAGATTGGATCGTGAAATTGTGGTATTAAAATCTATTGTGTATGCACGGATAGAGGCTCACTATTGGTGGTATTTACCGTCATGAGGCCTTGCCTTTGCCCCTGGGATCTCTCCTCCGTTCCCAGATCTGGAGATATGCCTCACCAAGATATAACAGCTCGCTCTGTACTTTATCAACATATAAATCTTGACAAACCACCCATTCACCCGTTGCCTTATTTTTCAGCTGAACCTTCCACGTCTTACGTTCCTCGCCGCTGTCAACAACGTCCTCTCGTACTCGAACAGCTTCGTGAATGACATTGGCTACCAGATCATACCAGATGGGCTCGCCTGGGGGCCACTCCTTGGGGTTTGGCTCAACGTATGGCGACATGTCGAGATTACGCGCGTCAAAAGTGACGATTGTTGGGTTGCGCTCAGAAACAAACTTGTTCTGGGAGAAGCGCTTGACGTGAAAGGCAAGAAAGGGGGGAAGAGGGTGCATGAGTCGGTAACGCTTGCGTTGAGCGTGGTGTTCTTGAGCCCTCTGACCGTCATATTTCGTGAGAATGGTTGTCAGGGGAACTTGAGGGATGATGTTCTTTTCGAGCTCGTCCTGAAAGAGTGGCGCTGACGGGAGGTCCAGCGTCAGAAGGAGGAAGCGCACAATGTCCACCTTGACATCCGCATCCTCGAAACGCAGTCGATCAGTAGCGTCGGCACGAGCTGTGATGGCCTGAGACTCAACCTTCATCTTACCCTGAAACGTACGCTGGATCATGGAACTGCCAGGTTTGGTCTTGCTGCCACCGAGCCCGAGGTGGAGGTTGTTCAAGAACCAGGACAGAAAATCGACAGGATCCGACTGAGTTGTGAGGGTAAAGCGCTTGTTTGAGCGCAGTGATATCTCCTGGAGAAGTTCATGAGGAGAGACGTGAGCCTTGAACGCCCTCGGATTCCAGATCTTGCGGACTAGAATGCTGCATCGCTTGACAAGCTCCGTCTTGTTCGAAAAGTCCTCGAGAAGTAGGTAGTTGCGTAATGGCGCGACATGCGCAAGAGCCTGTACTATGACGTTGAGATAATCGTTGTCCTTGATGTTGTTCATTCCCACAAATCCAGGGATGTACTCTTTTCTATCAAGGGTGTAGCTGGTACGTGGTGTGCGGTCCATCTCGATAACCTCCTTCTTACTATATCGCGGATCCGAAACGTACTTGATGTCGTCGAGCGCGCGGCTCTTGACCTCGTAGCCTTCAGGAAGGACATAGACGCGTTGAGTCTCGAGATTTATATAGACGTGGTGATCCTCGTCAAGCGAGTGGAAGTAAGCGTGGGACTTCGGACCACGACCTTGGAAATACTTTCCGCAAACAAGACATGCGTAAACGTTTATGTTCGAAAGGGAAACGGAGCACAGCTTCTCGAAGTCGAAGTCGAGCACGTTGCGATCGATAGTATCGAGGTAAAGGTCATCATACCCGTCAGTAGGTGCTGATTGTCTTATAGGTGCTGTGGCAGTGGGGTCTTGGTCGTCTTCTTCGTCTGCGTCGTCTTCTTGCGCGTTTCCATGGGTATTAGACTCATCGATGAGTTCGTTCGAAGCACCGTTCGGTTCGGGTGAATCAATGTCGTCCAATCGAGATCTCTTCGAAGCTGGCGACGCAACACCAACAAGATCGTCGAGGGCCTCGGAGGCCTGGCGCTTGGCCATTATTAATCTCAGACAGTCTTATGAATGTAGCTCGCTTCTGTATGGGTCTACAATATAATGATTCTTTGCGACCGTGGCCGTGGTCGCGTTCGCGTGATCGTAGTTGAGACTTGATGCCAGGGAAGAAAGATTCAAGATCCAAGTACGATTGTGGTTATTGGGTGGAGCCTTGAAGCTCAGGTCCAGGCCCACTCCGGCAGTGGAGGCCACCTGAATATCCCTGTCACCACAGATGACATTTATAAGTAGGTCTTAGACTATATTGTTTTATTACCGATGACAGCCACAAGATAGGTAGAAAAACAACCTTTTGTCTATAACCTTTGTACTCCGGAGAATATGCCAGAATGACCATACCTAATTACCTAGCCAAATGAACAAATATGAAGGAAAGAAAGCAGATATTGGTTTTGATCTATCCTGCCATGACAACATCGTTACCCGCATCCTTAATTAGGCCATCCCCATCTTCTAACAATGGCGCAAGGTCATCCATCTCCTGCAGGGTATATTCCACCAGATAACTCTCATCAACCAACTCTTCGGTACGCCTGTAGTGCCTCTCAGTGTACACGCGAATGGCGTGCAACACGTCCTTCAGACTCTTCTGTCCCTTAGCCCCCTTGACAGATAAATTCGAGAACTTGGAGGCAGGATAACTGCGAATCAGAGTCCACAAGATTCTCTGCGCTACAGGAGCTGTGCGCGCGTTTGTATTCCAGTCTCGCAGCCTCAGAAGCAGCATGAAGATCTGTTCATCGGATAGGCTACCCAGTACCTCATCCACAGCACTTAAGCCACTCAAGCTGCCCTTATCGGGGTTGTTCGTTGTGATAACTGATGTGAACAAGTTGAGAAGCCTTCCAGGGTGATTGAGTTGCAATGCAAGAATGATGGCCTCGCGGAATGAGCCGGCGTGTATGTGGTTCTCGAGCTCCTGTTCCTGCTCGATCAGTTTGAGAGCAGCCTGGGACGCAGCAGCTTGAGTCTCTGACGATGTGTCCTTCCAGAAAGTGACAGTTGAGTCACCACTTCCGGACACAATAGTGTTATCCTCGGGGTGAACAGCCACAGCCCAAACACGATCCTCATGATTATCAAGTGTGCAGTCAGCTTCGCCTGAGTTGGCATCCCAAACCTTGACAAGGCCATCACCACCGGCGCTAGTGAACTGGACTCGCTTCTTGGACTGTTCTTGACTAGCGGGCATGTTCAACCATGCAACTTTCAAGACACTGTTAGAATGGCCCTCGAAAGTCCTTACACAAGTATAGCTGGCAAGATTCCATAGCTTGATGGTCTTGTCACCACTGCCAGTGAGGACAGCGCCCTTTCCAGTAATAGGTCCATCCTCGCCTTGAATCGCCGGCATATTGACAGGAGAGAACTGAACTGTCCAGACACCACGCCTGTGACCACGCAAGATGCCCTGAACTTCACCCTCCTCCACCGACCAAATTTTGACAGTTTTGTCTTGAGATGCGGAGGCGAAAAGTTGGCCCGAGTGGTGAACATTAATGGCGTTGATGTCCTTTTCGTGAGCCTTGCGAGTGAAGATGGCCCGGGAACCACCCTTTTGACCCTTCTGCTGAACCGTGCGGGGGATATCCCATTTCTTGACGGTCTGATCTTGAGACCCTGTGATGAGGAATGCAGGAGGATGGTTAAGGGGGTCTGATCGAGCTGGCGAGGACTCTGGAGGTACTCCCTTGGGCAACGCAACAGCACCCAATGATTCAGCATGACCGGAGAAAACAGCCCAGCAGATATAGGAGTTGTTTGTAGGATCGATACGCCAAAGACGGGCGGTGTTGTCTTTCGCTCCGGTAGCAATCCAGTGACCTGACCAGTCGATATCCAATGAGATGACAATTTCATTGTGACCTTTCAGCAGAGCAACATCTTGACCAAAGTAAGGATTTGAATTCGAATCCCAGTCGGCTTCCCCATTCTGAGTCTCGGCGACTGAGACAATCCTGATATCCTCCGAGTTTGTGGCCAAAGCAACCATCGAGCGGTCTGGAAGCAAATATCCGAGATCGATGATGTCGTCGTGTGTGCCTGATATCCTTCGGAAGGGTTCTGGAGTAGGGAGGGAAGCGGTGTCTGCCTTTCGAGGAGGTCTATATAGTGCAAGAGTATGATCAACCTGGACAAGGAGAATAAAAGGGAGACCAGGGCGGTAAACGCCAGACACAATACCTTCCTCTTCACTTTTCGCAGGTTGTTGGGGAGTGATTTCCTTGCCCATATCCGTATCCCAGATGCGAAGAGAACCATTGGCACCAGCGGAATAAGTCAAGCTTCCATCGTCGATGAAGCCAGCCGCTTCAACCAGCTCGAGGCAAGGAACAACTTTGCGAATCTTCCAGGATCTGGCGTCCCACCAGGTTATGGTCTTGTCTCTGCCTGCGGTAACAAGAGCGTTTTGTTCTGGGGAGTAGTCAAGACCTTGGACATCCGAGACGTGCGAGTCCAAATTGGCTACGCAACTACGCTTGTGCAGGTCCCATACACGGACCTTTCCATCTTGTTGGCCGCATGACAGCCTGAAATTGACAGTGCTTGAGTCCTCCTCTTCTTCATCGGGCTCTTCTAGGCGCTTGGTTTTCTTGCCCTTTCCTGACTGACTGTCGCTCGGCCGAGCGGCAGCTTCGAAGAACAAGAGCGCTGATACCAAAACAGAAGAACCACGGAAAGTGTGTGTAACAAAGCCACCGATGATATCCCAAACTTTGACAGCTCCATCGGTTCCTCCAGTGGCCAACAGTGTGCTGGTCCGATCAACTGCCAGAACGACGACTGGGGTAGTGTGCGCCTTCACTGTCCTTGTGAGTGTAGCATCAATAGTCCCGTCTTCTTGCGACACTCTCAAGGTGTATATCCTCATAGACAAAGAGCGGGAACATATGATAAGGTGAGACCCAGAGGGCGTTACTATAATCAGTATTAGTTGCTTGCATGTTTGTGCGATCTTTGGAGACTGACAAGTTAATGTGGAAATGAGCTCTCCATCCTGAAAAAGTCAGTCATGGTCTAATGTGATTTGCACGTGGTCCTTACACCCTCAATTTGAGCCAAATGCTTCCCGTTTGTAGGATCAGTGAGAATTGCATCCTCACCGAGAACTGTGGCTAGAATACGTGCGCTATTGTCAATAGCTACTGATCCCCCTGTGAATATGGGGCGTATGACATGGTTTACGTCAAACGTAGTCTTCAACGGCTGCTTATTTGCCATTCTGTTGTTGTGATTGTGAGTTAACAAATATTCGATGTAAAGAATATCATGGGTCCGCGCATGAGGTTTCCTAGTATTTTTTTTTTTGGCGCCTTATCGGAGACATACTTCTGATTGGCTATGTGGTGCATCAGCTCGCCTGCACCAGCCACATCACGCGCCACATTTTCGCTCATCGGGTTAGCCGTCATGACTTCCTTCCTTTGAACGACCTTTATTTATTGCCGCCAAGGTGAATTCATTCAGCAGATACTTGACACGCAGGGAGAGTCCACGCGCAGAGCTTATAGGAAGAGGGCGACTTAAGCCATATCATCAAGTGTACATGAAGCGACACATGTCCGCCTTGTGTTGATGAGTGCTTACCTACCTTCATCATGGGAATGCAGGGCCCCTTAACTGCCCAAGCGCTTGTAAGACATCATTTAGCTCGAGCCGTCGATTGTTGCTCTCGAATTACTGACACTGTCAGGGGCGGTCTCCTTATGACGATGTTGTTGAATGGGACGATGATCATGACGAGCCACCAAATACCAATGACTCTGGCCAACAATATGACCACCGAGGCCGTCCTATCAACCCTGAAACGAAAAGGATCAACAGAGACATCATTCGTTCCCATAATGAAGTTATGCTAGTTATTGGGGTTGCTGAGCAGGAGAATCCAACTACAAATCCAGAGGCCGAGTCTGATAAACGTCATGCCATGTATGAGGATGACGTGGGCATAAACCTTGCCTTCTCAGCTCTTCGTTGCGTGGATGCTGCCGGTGCCTTTGGGCTAGATGGCTTCCGTCAGCGAGTTTTGGTATGTTGTTGATAAACCTTTCTGTTCTATATGCTAACTAGGTACCTTACCATGACAGATTTACAAACGTTATTCTCACATCCCGTTCTGGGATTTGTATGCACAGTCCCGAAATACCTTTTCTATCTCCCAAGATCTTCTGCCTGGTGCGTCTGTCAATCTTTTCAGTAACTACATCGACCGACAAATTGCTCTATTGTGGCGCGACAGGCCTGACAGGGTGTTTGCTCGTCGACTGTAAGCCTTTCCCCCAAGCCAGTTATTAAACTTCACCAGCTTACAAGCAACAGCGCCCACGAAGTCTGGTCTTACGTTCGGGTTCATTTAGAGCTATATATTGCTTTGCAACGGCTTGGCTTGGCCTCAAGCACTAACTGGCTCCCAAGTCTATCCTTCTTCGTCCCATTTACTCAAGATTCACCAATTCCGGCCCCCCCACCAGTGAAGGATCTTTCTTTCCAGTCTCTCCTACAATGGGTTGGAGGCCTGTGCATATGTTCGACGCCGTTCCTCGTCTGGGTAATGTCCCAGAGATTAATCCGTGACTGGCGACCCCAGATTTGGGCGAGAATATTTCGGTGGTTACCGAACACTGGTTCTCTCCCTGGCGTGACTAACAGCTGGCTGCCAGCCGACAGGCCCCGTGACAGATCAGAGCACCAGCGTGCTCGGAGCACAGTCGATGATGTGTCGCCTATACGGCCGATCGACGGACACATGCCCAACGATACAGGCCCAGTAGAAGCTGTTCGGCGGCCAAGTACTTTCTCAGCACGGGGGGATGACTATGCAACCGACGAAGAAGATAATGAAGGGCTTAGTGCCACCTTGATCAGCTTTGACGTCGAGGCCACAGCTGAAACCAGCGAAGCACCTCCTGGGCTCTGGAGCGCTGAACTAAGACCAAGCGTTGAAGCAAGGGGAGCACTTATGCCTACAACCACCTACTGCGATACGATGCTGACCCAGCTGCCCCCTTTGATTGCCTCACATATCTTTGCTGATGCCGTTTTGAGATTGGTGACTGCACCGTGGGAAGCAACCGCTCTGCGGTTGATGGCACACAGTTTCCGTCAACGGCTTAATCTCCCGACTCATGACGTTTGCGAAATTAATATTTTCAGTCATCTCAATTTGACATTCGCAATCAACTTTCTCGGTACTCAAGTGCTGCATTTAGCTTTATGCGGAGAGATTTGGGCAGCCTTCACGACAGTGGCCACAGTTTTACACACAACCCCTGACGAGTGGCGGGAGGCCGAAGCCGAGGAGCAGGAGAAAAGACAAGATTGGACAGATGAGAGTACTTAACCAAGGCCCGATAACTCCAGGTCTTTATACCACACAGCATATCAGAACGCGCCTGTCCAATACGAACGACTTGACCATGAACCCCACATGTTTAGTCAACGCTACGTGGTTTCCATATCGCCTTGCTTGTGTTCTCTGATGCTCTCAACCGGGGTCTTCCTGACCTATATGGGGAATAGGCCTGGCGTTGGGCGAACTGCTTTGTCCCATTCGTTACCGTCAAGCCGTGCAAAACGCGTATCATGAAAAGAAAAGTTAAATGTTTGCATGATACCTTGCGTTGCAGCCTCGGACCACGCCTGTCGTTCAATAGTGATATCGCATCTTAGCTGTATATCCAAAATCACGGCATTGTTCCTGGAAATCTTGACTGTAGTCGGAACGTGCCGCAACCAATATTGGATTCGGTCATAGTTGTGCTAACATTTGAGGTCATCTGGGATAATCCTGGGTCTCTTCTTCGTCTGCACGTCAACCCTGTCAGGTAGGTGTACGTCACTACAATACATACCTAGTCATGTCGACGTTGCACCTTCAGTTGTCATCAACCTGACGTTGACCGGGAGGTCAGGCAATAAATTGCGAGCTGGTTTCGTTAGCTGGCTCTGAATGGCTCAGGAACCATGATGCATGGATGTTTCAGAACAGCTTCCATGTCTGACTGAAGGCCTATGTGACTGTGGCTGAACAACCCGTTTTGATGAGCACTGCATAGTAGAGATGCACGCAGAGGCTAAGATACCCGGAGAAGGGGTTTCGACATGGATGCATTGTCAAAGGAACGTTAGGATCTGGTGCGTTGCATGAAGTCGCATACTATCGCCCAAGATGTATGCGGTTATAGCTAGAAATATACACAGTGATATAGTTTGAAATTCATCATACCTTTCTTGGATTAGTATCACGCCCAGTTCCTTCAATCTGCTCATGTTATGGAGTCACCGTTATGAATATCAATTGCAAAATTATTCAATAAGAAACAACAAAATTAAAAATTCAAGGCTGGCGCAACGAAAAGTTTATGCCTAGGCGGTTATTGTGAGCGTTGACTTATCCTGCGGATAGACTGGGAGGAATAAAGTGTAGGTAAGTTCTAGATCAGGTCCAGTGGTCTTAGAAGAGCTGTATACATGACAGGAATATCCGATTATGATTCAAGGACATAGAGTCAAAAGAAAGTGATACAATTCGCATCACTTATGAATTGGGGTGCTTCTAAACCGGCATAGCACTGAGCCTCAATCGTACTCAATAGCAGACGAGCACCAAACGGAGCACAATAATATGATGCAGATGCGGTACAAGTTATCCATACAATGTTCACTAATTCCCTTGTCGTAGATAGTGGTTAAAAATCCATGTCTACAGCCGTGTAGCTTCAGCGTCATTTCTTGCCCCTCATGATCATCTAATGTTAACCCCCACCTTGACCCTACTTGATGATGACGTTTCAACTGCTACTTCAATTTCTAAACCAACCTTATTAGCAACCGCCCGAACCCCATAACTGAAAATTCACTTCAAGGATATCACTTGTCCTGCAAATTATTGAGTAATGCCTGAGCGTACTGTCCTTGTCACCGGCGCTACAGGCCTCCTCGGTCGTGAGGTCGCTACAGCGTTCGGCCTCAAGAACTGGAATGTCAAAGGAACGGGCTATTCTCGCGCAGATGGAATCAATACTTTCAAGGTCAATTTAAGCAATGAGACGGAAGTGGGAGAGTTTCTGGATGAGACCAAGTTTGCAGTCCCTTCCCTCTATGGATGCTGTGCCAGTAGACTGACGTTACTACCTACCTTCAGACCACAGGTTATTGTTCACTGTAAGCTACCTGGTATGTTTCATTCGTACAGAGACTAACCAATTACACGCGAAAGGCGCTGCTCAACGGTTTCCAGACAAGGTCGATAAAGACCCTGAAGGCGCCCGTGAACTCAACGTCGCTGCGAGCAAGGCACTCGCTAAGCTGGCCGCGGATAGAGACATCTTTGTCATATATATATCAACCGACTACGTGTTCCCCGGCACGCCCGGGGATGCTCCATATGAAGCCGATGCCAGGCCTCAACCTACCAATCTTTATGGCCAAACGAAGCTGGATGGTGAGCGTGCCGTCTTAGACACGCTGAAGCAGGCTGGAAAGGAGGGCCTAGGTGTCGTCCTTCGAGTTCCTGTCCTCTATGGGAACGCTGAGACGCCAGCCGAGAGTGCGGTCAATGTTCTTATGGATGCACTATGGAAGGCACAGACACAGGGAGCTGAAATTAGCATGGACCACTGGGCAATTCGCTATCCTACGAACACAGAAGACATCGGTAGGGTCTGCCACGGTACGTCTCACTCTGCTTTTAGCCACCAGGTTTCAAAACCACGGTGTCATTTGA
This sequence comes from Fusarium odoratissimum NRRL 54006, assembly GCF_000260195.1. Lineage (NCBI taxonomy): Eukaryota > Fungi > Ascomycota > Sordariomycetes > Hypocreales > Nectriaceae > Fusarium > Fusarium odoratissimum. The sequence continues at coordinate 1,458,184 of NW_022158693.1, read as the reverse complement.
ACAAGTCTTGCCAAAACCCTTTGAGGATAAACAAGTGCGCGAGAAGATTCCGCTGACATTACGCACAGATATTTCCGTCAAGTACCTCGATACTCCAAGTAAGGAACGATCTTGTCTTCCTCAAGTTCTCCAGTTTTCCTCAGAGGATCGAATGACGAAGTATGAGATAGTGACACTATTTGGTGAGATAATGGGCCTGTCGACGGAAGGGATTAAGCCCAACACGGAAGGGAATGACCCAAATGCCAGTGTACAGCGACCTTACGACTGCCACCTGAGCACAAAGGGGTTGAAAGATCTGGGAATTGATGTTTCAACCTGCGACTTCAAAGGCTGGTGGAGACGTGAGGTTCGCGCATTTCGCAAGTAATAGAGAGCAGGCCTTTCCGTCTGCCAGCAAGGATCGCTGCATTCCGGTGTGGGATATGTGTTCTTTAGAGGAAAAGTTTCAGATGAGACGAAGGGTTCCCTTGAGTCGTGCTTGGTGGAAAAAGGGAGGATGTCTTGGACGCAGAACATGACTGAAGACCCGACGTATGAAGAAACCAGACCACGAAACTCTCACTTCTTTATTTCATTCGTTGAACTGAAGGATGATTAAAGACAACTACAGAAAAGTCACGGCTTGGTCATGACTTTGTCAGATCATAGCAGAATATCAACTCAGCACGTTTCTATTCGTTGGGAACTCTTTCGTGGAACACCATAACTAGTGTTTAAAACATGTTTTATCCACTGCAGAAGGTATTTTCGAATCCTGCTACATAGTGCGAGGGGAGTTGCATGTCTCAATTAATTAGCCAAATAGGTAGCTAAGGTAGAGAGCTGGCGTTCACTCGGTCGCGAGCCGCCGCGTCTAAAAGTGCTATCTTCATTAGAATCGGCATTTTTTGTAAATCCGTCCCCATCCTAGGAAGTATTTTTGCGTCGTTAAACACTGGAATGGATGTCTAAAGGGAGCAAGTTGGACCTCGGCCCTTAAAAGCCTGGCCTCATACCAGAGGCTCACCTCTTGCAGCTGGCCACATACCATTGCTGCAATTGAGCGGGCTTTTATTACATTATCGAAAATTGAGCTTTGTCTAGGGATGAGTCTAGAAATCTGGTCTGCTCTTTCTCGTAAAGTCATGCATGTGGTGCTTGCTTCTGTTATTATGGATGCTAACTCCCGCCCCTTTCCGCGCCCTTGCCTTGAATTCTCGTCAACTGCTTGTTGAAATTGCAAAAATTGTGGCCGCTGGTTGCTCTCCTTACAGCATCTCCTTTGAAAAAGCTTTCACGATTAGCTTAACTCAAGCTCCTATTCCAATATCAGCAGTCGGCACTGTTCACCCGGTGTGAACGCTGTTTGAGGTTCCGTCTCGTATTGTCTGGATACGAAAGCAATCGTTTTCTGAACATCGAATTGAAAATTCACGTTCTCATGGATGTTGTTAAAAGCCATCGGCTTTTCTTGTCGGTCTTTCTCTGTCACTTATCAACTTCCGTGGAGTAGACGTACCAGATACGAAAACACCTGCCTAAGATCAACCCTGTCCTGTCGGCGATCTTAAGCGACGACCTGCCCAATCTTCTTGCAACAACGGATCGATCCGAAAACCTTGTTGGACGCTTCAGGTCCTCGAAGGGTCCGATAGGGCTGCATCAGTGCTATTCAAGGATCCATTCACCACTGCAGGAACAAATTCGTTAGCGGCAGCACCATTAGTATGTCGTCGTCAGTGGCGGTCGCGGCTGCCCCATTGCAATTTCATGACTACTTGCAGTTCCCAATCAATGATACAAAACCGCCAATACCGGACTTTTCGAAATATAGAAGTATACGCGGGAAAAGTGTGTGTGCTGAATCTCGAAAAACATTTGAGGTTTATGCCGACCCGCCATCAGAAGGAGCCCATCTTGCCGAGGGGGATTGTTACCCACGACTTGACTCACCAACATTAGTCCCGCGAACTGTTCGACGCCGGTCCAGGAGTGTGACTTCATTATTAACATTATCGCGCGAACGAAAACTTATTGCGCCGGTGGTCCCAGCGCTGCCGTCCCCTTCAGTCTCGGTTTCAGTTGGCAATCGCGGAGTCGAATTCCTGAAAGGTCTCGCGGAGAGCGTTACAGGGGTCATTGGCAGCCTCTCTCCACGAATTGCGGCCAGCGCAGACAATGACAATGGGCCCAATAGGCACCGTCAGGATTCGCTGTGTTCTGTGCCTTCGATCATTCGCTCCCCGGTTCCGTCAGTATTGGTGTGTGCACAAAGCTTCGCTGGCGTATCAGGCAATTTAAATTTAGCTTCAGCAGAGTCCGCGCCGTCGCCCGCTGTCCCGCCCGGCCCCAGCAGCCCCCTGGCAAGTCCGTTATATGTTCTAACGCCTAAAACTACAAACATCCCGCCATTCCTTTCGAACTTAGCTTCGAAACCTCTACCTCTACGGTCGCCAAATTTGAACCAAGAATTCTCCCGCAGCACTGCGCATCTTACTGGCCGTGACCGCAGCCGCAGTCGAAGTCGAAGTCGAAGTCGAAGTCGCAGCCGCAGTCGTCCCCGGGGCCCAGACTTATTCAAACCACTTCCACCGACATATGCGTTTGATCTGCCAGCTCCAGAATCACCTATACTTCGTACCGTGCCATCTGCGAGTGATATCGCCAGATTTAAACGTCGCAACCTACACGCTCTGCGTATCAATACTGAAACTGCTGAGCGCGCTGCAAAGATCGAACGAGAGGACCTTGAGCGCGAGGAAGACGAGGCCGAACGCCTAGCCGACGAAGTTGCCCGTCTTGAAGCTGAGACTGATCGTATCCTTGCCGAGCAGAAGAAACGCGACCTCGCCCGCCGCCGAGCGCAACTCCCGACTCCGTCCCCTAAATTTCCACGATTTCTTGTTCTTGACAAGTTTTCATTTCTCTATCGCAGTCGGCGATCGAATGCTTTGACAAGCCAAGCCGGCACGCCAAGCCCAGGGGCACCAACAATCTTTTCTCTTGATCTCAGTCGGCCTAGCAGTCCTGAGGAATCTTCATCACCAGGAAAAATGAGTTTCATAGAACAGGGTGGTAAAGGTATCGTGCCAGGCACTGATGCCCCAACTTCGGCCAGTAATGGAGGTGAGAGAGTAAGTTTTATACCTAATCCTCAGGTGTGCTCATTCAGGTTCTCACATGATTTTTTTCTCTGTAGCGCGTGTGCGTACGATGCCTATCATCAGTCATCAATCTTCCTGTCAACACTGATACTTCTCCTGTTGATATCCTGTACTCGACCGCCAACCTGACCAGCCATGATATCGATCCCAAGGCCAGCGTATTGATCGAATGTTACGTTGAGCTTGGTCTCGAACGGCGTCTTCGCCGTTACGAACGAATTCGTGACGTTATGAATTCTTGGGATCGTGACCAGCAGAACTCTCTTCTTGTTGTCACCAATGATATCTCACAAAGCGATGACCCTGATCTCGATATGAAGTCTGTGCCGCGAACTCCAACCCCTCCCCCAGGCTTCACGCTGCAAATGTACCACTCTTCCAGGCCAGGAAAATGGAACAAGCGATGGATCACCTTGCTGGAATCTGGTCAGATGTTTGCTTCCAAGAAGCCTGATTCAAAGGCTTCGGACAAGGACAGTACTGTTCTGTGTCATTTATCAGATTTTGACATCTATACACCAAGAGAGAGTGAGGCCAGGCGTCATCTAAAAGCCCCCCGACGCTTTTGCTATGCTGTTAAGAGCCAGCAGAAGACCTTCGTTTTCCCAAACGGCGAGAATTTTGTTCATTTCTTCTGCGCTGAAGACGGAAAACTTGCCAGGCGTTTTCTTGAACTTGTGCAACGTTGGCGAAGTTGGTATCTGGTCAATAAGCAGGTTGACTTCGAGAAAAAGGACAAACCCCCGCAACTTGCCATGCACTTAGAAAACGACACGGCTCCTAAAGCCATTTCCAGATCGAAGAGTTCTGCCGCTTATAAAGGTCATAGTACCCAGGTTTCTGTCGACGAGACGCCATACACTATCGGCGCTTTCCAGCCACTTCTTGATATGGACCGCTTTGATAAGCCCCTGGAGGAGTTCGGCAAAGATCTGGAACAGGACAAAACCAAACATGGGGATCCTGATACTGAGTTTAAAAGTGGACTCGTCCGAAAGGCGACCTGCAAACAGCCAAACGTATTAACAAAGTCCAAATCAATACATCACAAGCATAGGTCACCGCCAACGCCTCGGGACGAGGCGCAATTCTCTTCCACGGGGCTTCTGGGTCAAGGATATGAAGAGAAACGCAAAATAGCTGAACGGGCACCTATCATTAGCCCCCCTCCCACCAACGCAGCTTTCACAAAAGGAGCCTCACTCCTGGGTCAAGGGTATGAGCAAAAGCGCAAGATCTCTGAGCGAGCGCCAGTCAATAACAGCGTTCCTTCAACGAACGCAGGTTTCACAGAGGGTCCTTCACTGCTCAACGGTGGTGTTGTCTCGCCTACGTCTCCTAATGAGAATATGGCAGATTCGAAATCATGGTTTCCTTTGGGAGCAGATCAGTCTTCTCAGCCACGCTACCGAAGTCGATCTGTCCGAGATCCCAATAGGCGGCCTACCACGTCTGAGAAGGTCCCAGATATACCCCAGCCGTTAGTCAATCTTACCAACAGCTTCCCTGAGCCGCCTCGCTGGCGCGAGAATAAGGGCCATGGTGTAAAAGCCCCAGCCGGTGGTCCCTTAATCAGCCTCGCTACCGGGGGATCGACGAACAATTCATTCAACACTCGGAGTGCCTCTGGTCTTGTTGGGCAGTCTCGACCTCTGCCCTCTTCTTCGTCCACGACGGTTGGTAGCCGTCCTCGGAGCCGGTCTATCGCAGGAACTCAACAATCGCCTAGCCATGCTCCTCCTGTTCCTCCTTTGCCAATCCGTTCCTTGCGTCGAGAAAACACTGCGCCGCTCGAACAGTCTCGTGGCCGTGATCCTCGTCCGCGAGAGCCGTTGATCAATCGAGCCGGGACGATGGGCTTCTCGTCAAGGAATTAAACAGAGGCCGGAACCTCCCTTCCTTTCACAAACGATGGGTTGTTGAAGATGATGTTAAAAGCTTATGCAGTTATGTCCATCATGTCCAAAGAATAAACGTCCCTCAGTCATGACTTTGTGGCCTTCTTTACGAATCAGAGTGTTACCTGCGGCAGTGGTACATAGTACTGGTTTGGGTGAATAGGAGTGGAAGCGCCAAAGAGAAAGTAACGTCCGTCACCCAAAGACTGGCCACCCCCACAGACCGGCCACCCCGACCAAAACACCAAGAACCGGATATCATGATCAATTAACTAATTATCTCAACACCACATTTTTTATATTAAATAAAAATTTAGTCAGTGAATATTTAGATGAAACTGAGTACAAAGGTCCTCAAGTTTTAATTTCTTAACCCTA